>NC_073406.1:26113867-26453867 GCF_028641065.1 Leucoraja erinaceus | reverse complement strand
GGAGGAGGTCGGACAGACTCAAGCGGGCAATCAGAAAGGCTAAAAGAGGACACAAAATGGCAAGTCGGATTGACGGGAATCCCCAAAGTTTTTATACCGATATCAGAAATAAAAGGGTAACCAGGGAGAAGGTAGGACTGCTATGTATAACGGTGGGAATTTGTACTTGGTGACTGGGGATGTAGGTGAGGTACGACGGTACTTTGCACCTGATTTCACCGAGGAAAGGTGCATGGAGGAGGGTTAGATCAGTGTGGAGAATACTAGTATGGGAGGGGATTTGAGATTATGAAAGAGATGGTGTTGGGGTTCTTGAAGAGCATTAAGGTGGATAAATCCCCAGGACCTGATGAAATCTATCCCAGGTTACTGACAGAGACAAGAGAGGAGATTGAGAGAGCCTTGACAAAGATCTTGGTGCCATCTCCAGCTACAGGTGAGGTCCCAGAGGCCTGGAGAGTAGCCAATGTTGTTCCTTTATTGAAGAAGGGGAGAAGAGAGTATCCATTTGATTATAGGCCAGTGAGCCTCACGTCAGTGGTAGGTATTGGAGAGGAACTTTGGAAGTGAATGGGTTAATTAGGGACAGTCAGCATGGGTTTGTACAAGGCATAGTTGAGTCTTACTAACTTGATCAAGTTTTTTGAGGGTGATGAAGGTGATGGGCGAGGGTAGTGTGGTGGATGTTGTCTACATGGATTTCAGTAAGGCATTTGATGAAGTGCCCCATGGTAGGCTGATCCAGAAGATTAAGATGTGCGGGATTAACTGTGACAGTTGTATGGATTCATAACTACCTTAATGCCAGAAGACAGAGAATGGTGGTGGAAGGACAAAATTCAACTGGCAGTCGATGACCAGTGGAGTTCCTTAGGGATCTGTAATGGGACTTCTGCTGTTTGTGACAAATATAAATGACTTGGAGGATAACGTAGATGGGCTGGTTACTAAGTTTGCAGATAACACCAAGGTTGCTGGTGTCACGGACTGTGAGGAAGGATGCCAGAATATACAGTGGGATAAAGATCAGCTACAGAAATGGGCAGAGAAATGGCAGATAGAGTTTAATCCAAACAAGTGCGAGGTATTGCACTCTGGGAGGTCAAATGTACATGGAAAATATACAATTGATGGCAAGACTCTTAATAACATTGATGTACAGAGGGATCCTGGGATCCAACTTCATAACTCCCTGAAAAAGTCAAAAGAAGTAGATAGTGGTAAAGGAGGCATATGATATACTTCCCTTCATTGGTCTGCACATTGCGTATAAGAGTCAGGAAGTCATGATGTGGCTTTATAGGACTTTGATTTGGCCACATTAGGAGTATTGCATGCAGTTCTGGTCGTCCCATCGCCGGGGGGGATAAGGAGGCTTTGGAGAAGACGCAGAGGAGGTTTACCAAAATGATGCCTGGATTAGGGGGTCATTAGCTGCAAGGAGCCATTGGATACATATTGTTTTCCCTGGAAAGCTGGAGGTTGCAGGGACACCTGGTGGACCTATCTTGTGGCATAGATAGGATCGCCAGTCAAAAACTTATTTTCCAGGATTGAAAAATCAAATGCTAGAGAACAAAGCTTTAAGGTGAGAGGGGCAAGTTTCTTTACCCAGGAGGTGCCTGGAATGTACTGCCGGGGGTGGTGGTTGAGGCTGATATGATGAGGCATTCAAGATATTTCGGATAGGCAAATGGATATGCACAAAATGGAGAGATATGGATTACATGCGGGCAGATAAGAGTTGGTCTTGACATCATGTTCGGCACAATCATTGTGCGAGGAAGGGCCTGTTCTTGTGCCGTGCTATGTTCTATGTTCCTCTAGACAACACTAATGGGGTCCGTCTCATCAAACTACAATCCCTGTACAGTGGGATGAATCAATTATCTCTCCTGCCACACACAGCTTTGGTTTAGAAGTTATTTGACTCGGGCTTCACTTATTTACTGAATGCTTATTAACCTAGAATCAGGTATGTTTTGAAGTGAATGGAAAGGCAAATACAGGAGACGAAAATCAGAAAATGAATATTAAAACATTGCAGATGCTGGAAATTTAAAATAAAATAATAAAATGCTGTAAACCCCAAGCAGATCGGGCAGCATCTCTGAAAAGTGAAAAAGAGTTAACCTTTCAGGTTCAATAAACTTTATCAGAACCGGGAGGCTCAGATAAGACCAAGGGAATTCTCTTTCCTATGTTGCCACTCCAAGTTCATTCTTTTCTTTCTTTCCCAGTTCTTTATCTTCCAAATTATCTGAATGGTGGCCGTATTATCTGAATGGTGGGCGATTAGGAAAAGGGGAGATGCAACGAGACCTGGGTGTCATGGTACACCAGTCATTGAAAGTAGGCAGGTACACAAAAAAGCTGGAGAAACTCAGCGGGTGCAGCAGCATCTATGGAGCGAAGGAAATAGGCAACGTTTCGGGCCAAAACCCTTCTGGGTTTCCCCAGAAGGGTTTCGGCCCGAAACGTTGCCTATTTCCTTCGCTCCATAGATGCTGCTGAACCCGCTGAGTTTCTCCAGCTTTTTTGTGCACCTTCAATTCTCCAGCATCTGCAGTTCCTTCTTAAACATTGAAAGTAGGCATGCAGGTGCAGCAGGCAGTGAAGAAAGCGAATGGTATGTTAGCATTCATAGCTAAAGGATTTGAGTATAGGAGCAGGGAGGTTCTACTGCAGTTGTACAGGGTCTTGGTGAGACCACACCTGGAGTATTGCGTACAGTTTTGGTCTCCAAATCTGAGGAAGGACATTATTGCCATAGAGGGAGTGCAGAGACAGTTCACCAGACTGATTCCTGGGATGTCAGGACTTTCATATGAAGAAAGACTGGATAGACTCGGCTTGTACTCGCTAGAATTTAGAAGATTGAGGGGGGATCTTTATAGAAACTTACAAAATTCTTAAGGGGTTGGACAGGCTAGATGCAGGAAGATTGTTCCCGATGTTGGGGAAGTCCAGAACAAGGGGTCACAGTTTAATGATAAGGGGGAAATCTTTTAGGACCAAGATGAGGAAAACATTTTTCACACAGAGTGGTGAATCTCTGGAATTCTCTGCCACAGAAGGTAGTTGAGGCCAGTTCATTGGCTATATTTAAGAGGGAGTTAGATGTGGCCCTTGTGGCTAAAGGGATCACGGGGTATGGAGAGAAGGCAGGTACAGGATACCGAGTTGGACGATCAGCCATGATCATATTGAATGCGGTGCGAAGGGCCGAATGGCCTACTCCTGCACCTAATTTCTATGTTTCTATGTTTCTAAATAATTAACTTTGTTTTCATTCAGTGATCTTCTTAAAGGGTTCCTTTTAATTTCTTCTCCTGATACTAGAGAACCATCTTGTGCATTTCTCTATGTTCAACCAGAATTTTAAAGTCTCCTTGTGTTGGCATTATGACAAATGAGTATCTAACATGGCTCCACACAGGCAGTACTCAGAGTCAGGACCGAAACCGGGTCTCGGGCACTCTAAGGCAGCAACTCTACCACTGCGCCACCGTGCTGTCATAAGATAGATATGGAAACGATGCATAAATGGGAAATAAAACTTCTAAAGAATGCAGTAACCAGCCAGCAACAGAAAATACAGTACATGACAATCATTGCCTGATCCACAAACTTGATGGAAGCATCACGGTGACCCCTCTGCCACCAGTGAATAGCGACTTGGAAACGTATCTCTGTTGCTCAGAGCTCCACCACACTGACAACACCAACACCAACATCAACACCAACATCTTTCTTTATGTCTCTTTTACTCAGTTAAAGTAACATCAAGTACTGGAACTGTGAAGGTGATCTCCCCTCTCTGATTCACGGCCATTCCAGACATGGAACAAGCGGCAGCCACTCCATGACTTTAAAATGAGCATCTTTGTTTTCTATATCCTTCCACAGAGAGTGGCACGGTGGCGCAGCAGCAGAGTTGGTTAGATCCCAACTACGGTTGCTGTCCGTACAGAGTTTGTACCTTCTCCCCGTGACTGCGTGGGTTTTCACCGGGTGCTCCAGTTTCCTCCCACACTCCAAAGTCTTGCAGCTTTGTGAGTTAATTGGCTTTGGTATATTGCCTCTAGTGTGCAGGATGGAACTAGTCTTTGGGTGGTCAATGGTTGATGTGGACTTGATGGGCCAAAGGGCCTGTTTCCATACTGTATCTCTAATACTAAAACTAAAAGGCTCTTCCCTCCCTATATGTGCCTTCTCCCAGTTCACAATAACTGTACTCTCGTTCTCCAAATGTACTCCAAATCTGAGGAAGGACATTATTGCCATAGAGGGAGTGCAGAGAAGGTTCACCAGACTGATTCCTGGGATGTCATGACTGTCTTATGAAGAAAGACTGGATGGACTTGGTTTATACTCTCTAGAATTTAGGAGATTGAGAGGGGATCTTATAGAAACTTACAAAATTCTTAAGCGGTTGGACAGGCTAGATGCAGGAAGATTGTTCCCGATGTTGGAGAAGTCCAGGACAAGGGGTCACAGCTTAAGGATAAGGGGGAAATCCTTTAAAACCGAGATGAGAAAAACTTTTTTAACACAGAGAGTGGTGAATCTCTGGAACTCTCTGCCACAGAGGGTAGTTGAGGCCAGTTCATTGGCTATATTTAAGAGGGAGTTAGATGTGGCCCTTGTGGCTAAAGGGATCAGAGGGTATGGAGAGAAGGCAGGTACGGGATACTGAGTTGGATGATCAGCCATGATCATATTGAATGGCGGTGCAGGCTCGAATGGCCGAATGGCCTACTCTGCACCTAATTTCTATGTTTCTATGTTTCTACTTGATCAACTACAAATGTAATGGCTCTACTATTGGCAGTAGTGCTTCTATTTACCCAAGCCCCAGGCAAAATAATGTTTTTCCCTCTGGCTTTCTATCTCCACCAAACATATCTCTCAAACCAAACTTTTGGTCATCTGCCCAGATCTCCCCGTATATGCCTCTGTATCAAATGTTATTTCATAATTCTCTGTGAAGTTCCATGGATTATTTTACTTCTTTAAAGTTACTACATTAATACGTTATTGCAATTGAGTCAGGAGCAACTGAAATTAAACATAATATCTTGCTGGTTAATGTGCTTCAGTGTTCATTGCTCTGTTTACCCTCAAAAGTGCATCAACACCATTTTGCATTTATGTAGCATCTTTGATACAGCAAATATGGCAATTGCCTGACAAGATCAGACCATGTGAAATGTAAGTAGATATCAGGATACTTGGTTAGAGAGGCAACTTGAAGGAGAGTGAGGGAAGTTGGAGCAGGGGAGGAAGGGTGGTGGATTCCATAACCTGCTCTCTTGGCAGCTAATGACACTGCCAACAGGAATCAAAGAGAAAATCATGATTTCACTTGAGTCATGAATTAGATGAGCACAGGGATTGGAGATTTATAGAACTGAAATGGATCTACAGAAAGGGAGAGATCATGCTGTGGAGGGAGTTGAAAATAAGGATCGAGTTCTAAAATTAGGAAAAAACTTGCGAGTAATTCTGGTTGACCACCGGCCGCATGCTTGGGTGCTTCAATCATGCAGCTTGGATGCCAGACCGCGTAACCCACTGCATGTACATGGTGCCAACATCACATTCCAGCGCCATCAGAGATAACAAATATGGGAAAGTGGAGAGGGAGAGAAAGCTGCACTGGGTGAGTTTCCACAAGAGTTTCGCTTCTGTCAGACTGGGATTACAATGGAGGTAGCACACAGCTGTTTACCTCTTCCCCCCGCAGCTCCTTTCTCACAATTGCTGAGAGCCCAGCCTCTCTCTCCTGTGTCCGTATCTCATCACTCCCTGTGTGCACTCCATTCTAAGCCACACAAACACAGGATCTTCCTGCCAGACAGGACCCTTCTGTCAGCCGGGCCCTCCACTAAAATCGAGGGAAGTTATTAAAGCGACAGACGGGGAGGTAGAACAATGAGCGGACTAAGTTTAGCTGTGAAACCTGGCCTCTTACTCCCTCTTTACAAAAGCTCCCTCGTGTTATTTATTGGAGCTGGGAAAATAATATTGTACATATAGGTGCTATGAGCTAACATGAAAAATGCCATTTAAACTGGCAGATGAAATCAAGAGGTCTCCCTGAAAGATGATTAGAGGGTAACATCAGAAAGTAAATGTCAGAGTGCAGGACTTGATTCAGAGCTGCAAACTTCTCCCAAGAAAGAGCCTCACGATTCAACCAATTCAAAGAAAAATACTCTACACACCAATCTGAGATTAGGAACTGTGACTATAAGAGGAGTCTTGAAAATCAAATTACGTCCATTGGAACTGAGAAGTTCCAGTTTAGTTTAGTGATACAGCGTGGAAACAGATCCTTCGGCCCGAGTCCGAGTCCCCTCCGACCAGTGATCCCTGCACACTAACACTATTCTACACACGAGGGACAATTTACAATCTTTAACAAAGCCAATTAACATGCAAACCAGTACGGCTTTGGTGCATGGTAGGAAACCGGAGCACCCGGGAAAAACCCACACAGTCACGGGGAGAACGTACAAACTCCGTACAGACAGCACCTATAGTCGGGATCAAACCCGGGACTCTGGCGCTGTAAGGCAGCTACTGTACCACTGCACCAACATGCTACCCGGAGTGCGAAAACTGGAGGGGTTTCTAGTTGGCAGCAGAGTCAGTGGTGAGGGGCAGTCTGCCCATCTTCTCAACCTCCCATATTTTCTCCACCCTCACATCCACAAGTAGTGCAAGGAATTCATGTGAGAATAGCAGTGAGATTGAAGCCATCAGTTGTGCAGTTTTCCTTCTATCCACTGGGCAAAATTTCCAATGCACCCCTTGCAATTGGTTTCTCATAAATACTGTCATAGAAACATAGAAAATAGGTGCAGGAGGAGGCCATTCAGCCCTTCTAGCCAACACCACCATTCATTGTGGCTGATCGTCCCCAATCAATAACCCGTCATATTCCACTAGCTTTCTTCACTGCCTGCTGTACCTGCACGCCAGCTTTCAGTGACCGGTGTACAAGGACACCCAGGTCTCGCTGCACCTCCCCTTTACCTAACCTAACCCCATTGAGATAATAATCTGCCCCCTTGTTTTTGCCGCCAAAGTGGATAACCTCACATTTATCTATATTATACTGCATCTGCCACGCATCTGGCCACTCACTCAACCTGTCCAGGTCACCCTGCAACCTCCTAACATCCTCTTCACAGTTCACACTGCCACTCAGCTTTGTGTCATCCGCAAACTTGCTAGTGTTGCTCCTAATTCCCTCTTCCAAATCATTAATATATATGGTAAACAGTTGCGGCCCCAACACCGAACCTTGTGGCACTCCACTCGCCACTGCCTGCCATTCTGAAAAGGACCCGTTCATTCCTACTCTTTGCTTCCTGTCTGCCAACCAATTTTCTAACCATGTCAACACCCTACCCCCAATACCATGCTCTAATTTTAGTCACCAGTCTCCCGTGCAGGACCTTATCAAAGGCTTTCTGAAAGTCCAGCTACACTACATCCACTGGTTCCTCTTCATCTATTTTACTTGTCATATCCTCAAAAAAGTCCAGAAGATTAGTCAAGCATGATTTCCCTTTCATAAATCCATGTTGGCTTGGACTAATCCTTTTACTGCTATCAAAATGCCCCATTATTACCTCTTTAATAATTGACTCCAGCATCTTTCCCACCACCGAAGTCAGGCTAACTGCTCTGTAATTCCCCGTTTTCTCTCTCGCTCCTTTCTTGAAAAGTGGGATAACATTAGCTATCCTCTAATCCACAGGAACTCGATTTGTTACTAACACCTATGAGAGAGAAGCGAGTGTCACCGAACTTCTGAATTCTCTGGGGTGGAACCCTCTCCAAGACAGGCGTGAAGCTCACCGTTTGACCTGTTTTTACAAAATGTTAAATGGTCAGCTCGACATAGACTACAAGACCTACACCAAACCCAAACCAATTAGGAGCAGACGAGGGCATTCGACCCAATTTGTGATCCCAGCTACAAAGACAGATGTGTACAGCAATTCGTTCTTCCCCCGCACAATTAAAGCATGGAATAATCTCCACCCAACTATAGTTACCCAACCTGATGCAACTAAATTTAAAGTAGCTCTTTCTTCCCAATAACACTTTCTGGCTTAAGCCCTCCCTTCACCACCTCCAGTTTAAATTCCATTTGGAATATTTTGGAGGACCAAGAAACCAAGAGCCAAGAACTGATCCTGAATCTACTGAACATTGGAAAATGATCACCAATGCATCCACTATTTCTAGAGCCGCCTCTCTGAGAACCCTTGGATGCAGACCATCAGGCCCAGGGGATTTATCATCCTTCAGTCCCATTAGCCTACCCAATACTATTTCACACCTAATGAAAATTTCTTTCAGTTCCTCTACCCCCTTAGATCCTCTATCCTCCAGTACATCTGGGAGATTGTTTGTGTCTTCCTTAGTGAAGACAGATCCGAAGTACCTGTTCAAATCTTCCGTTATTTCCTTGTTACCCATAATAATTTCACCCGTGTCTGCCTTCAAGGGACCCACATTTGACTTTGCTCCTCTTGTTCCCTTCACATATCTAAAGAAGCTTTTACTATCCTTCTTTATATTCCTGGCTTCCCCTCGTACTTCATCTTTTCAGCCCGTATTACCCGTGTTGTTTCCTTCTGTTGTCCTATGAAAGTTTCCCTATGAAAGTTTCCCAATCCTCTGGCTTCTGGCTACTCTTTGCTGTGTTATACATCTTTTCTTTTAGTTTTATTCTACCCTTAACTTCTCTTGTCAGCCACGGTTGCCTCCTATTCCCTTTAGAATCTTTCTTCCTTTTTGGAATGAAATGATCCTGCGTCTTCCGGATTATGCCCAGAAATTCCTGCCATTGCTGTTCCTCTGTCATTCCTGCTAGGATCCCTTTCCAGTCTACCTTGGCCAGCTCCTCCCTCATGCCTTCATAGTCCCCTTTGTTCAACTGCATCACTGAGACTTCCGATTTAACCTTCTCCTTCTCAAATTACAGAGTAATGTGGCTGACCCACTGTACGAGCTAATTCAACAATTCTCCTGAGTTTCCCCTGATTCGAGCTCGGAGAATTATGGTAATAGCCGTACGTAGGTACTCGGGGCTCTCGTGGACATTTTTCAACGTTGAAAAATCTTCACGCGTCTTCACGAGCTTACCGCGTTTCCCCGAGTACCTGCCGTTAGCGTTACGAGCCTCTAAGAGATGTCCCGAGCTCCGATGTACCCGCTACGTACATTCTACATGCTTACCATGAGTTTGATTTTTTTTTAAACTCGGGAGAACTCTTGAATTAGTTCATACAGTGGGACAGCCCATTAAAACTAATCATATTATGATCACTACCTCCTTTACCCCAAGTTCTCTTATCAAATCTGGTTCATTAGACGACACTAAATCCAGAATTACCTTTTCTCTGGTTGGCTCCATCACAAGCTGCTCTAAGAATCCACCTCGGAGGCATTCTACAAACTCTCTTTGGGAAATGTCTTCCTTCGCAAGGGACTGAATTCCATCCCTCACCAGCAGCTTCCCCCCCCCATCCTCTGCCCACCTGCCTGTCCTTTCTATAGGATGTATAACCCTGAATATTAAGTTCCCAGGCCCGATCCTCCTACAGCCACGTCTCAGTAATCCCCACAATGTCATATCTACCAACCTCTAACTGAGCCTCAAGCTCATCTACTTTACTTCTTATACTTTGCACATTCATATACAATACTTTTAATTCCTTACGCATCTCACCTTTCACATCGATCCCTTTTACACTTCGCCATACTCTCCTATCCCTTTGTCAACTTCCTTTCCCGTTAATTCTGGGGTCATTAACTATCCCGTTCTCGACTATCCCATTTGACATCCCACCCCCCTTATTCAGTTGAAACCACCCGTGTAGTAGTGGCAAACCTGCCTGCCAGAATGCTGGTCCGCACCTGTTAAGGTGCAATCCGTCCCTTTTGTTCAGTTCCCCCTTACTCCAACACAGATCCCAGTTGCGTAAGAATCCAAATCCCTGCCCCTTGCACCAGTTCCTCAGCCACACATTCAGGTCCTGTATGTCCCTGTTCCTGCTCTCGCCAGCACGAGGAACTGGAGGCAAACCGGAGATAACAACCCTGTAGGTCCTGCTTTTCAGCATTTTTCCAAGCTCTCTAAAGTTACGCTGCAGAATATTCATCCCCTTCTTTCCGACATCGTTTGTGCCGACATGCACCACCACTTCCAGCTGTTCACCTTCGCCCTTGAGGATTTTCTGCACTCTGTCCATGACATCCTGGATCCTGGCACCAGGAAGGCAGCACACCATCCTCGCATCCCGTCTGTTCCTGCAGAAACCCCTGTCCGTACCTCTCACAATGGAGTCTCCAACTATCACGGCATTGCCTGAAGTCGGCCTCTTTGGTTTTGGCTCAACTGCCCTTTTTGCTTCGCAAGCCAGAGCGCCGTTCAGTGTGATAACGTCTTCTGTCCCGACAGCTTCTAAGTGGGTGAACCTGTTCACAAGACGTATAACACCCGGGGACCTTTGCATTCCATGTTTCCCTCCCTTTCTCACCGTCACGCACCTTCTCGCTTCCAGTACCGTAGGTGTAACAATCTTACTGTAGGTCTTGTCGAGGAACGACTCAGTTTCTCGGGTGAACCTGAGGTCATCCACTTGCTACACCAGTTCCCCAACACGGTCCTTCAGGAGCTCTACCTGGATGCACTTCTCACATTTGTAGCAGCCAGAGGCACCAGCAGTGTCCTTGACCTTCCACATACTGCAAGCATCACACTGAATCATCTTGCCTGACATCTCCTTCTTTCGTCTCTCCCTCTCCAGCATTTTGCGTAGCCTCCTCTCCTCAGCCTCCTCTCCTCAGCCTCCTCTCCTCAGCCTCCTCGCCGAAGACTCGCAGCCAAAGACTCGCAGCCAAAGACTCGCAGCCAAAGACTCGCAGCCAAAGACTCGCACTTTTCTCGACAGGGCCACACCCAGACAGGGCTGCACCCCTTCAGCAAGTCTTGCTGATATCAGATGCCGGAGGCGGAGAGGAGATGTCTTCATCGCGTCGTTCACAGAGCGCAGAAGATTATTGGGACACTGCTACCAGCCTTGGAGGGCATCTACCACACACGGTGCCTCAGGAAGGCCGTCAGCATCCATAAAGACTCCTCACACCCTTGTAACAGACTGTTCGAACTATTTCCCTCCGGCAGACGTTACAGGCCTTCTACGCCCGAACCTCCAGACTCAGGAACAGCTTCATTCCCAGAGCTATAGCGACTCTGAACCGGCACTGCTGAGTGCCCTCCACCCCCCCTGAACTGTCTCCCTCGGATGGTTTGGGTTGCACAGACACATCTGCACTTTAGTCTGTTTGAACTGTTTTCACTATTTAATGAGTCTGAAGAAGGGTTTTGGCCCGAAACGTTACCTATTTCCTTCGCTCGATAGATGCTGCTGCACCCGCTGAGTTTCTCCAGCATTTTTGTGTACCTTCACTATTTTACTGTTCTTTTTACAAACCATGTTCTCGGGATATCTAAATATAAATTTTATTAGTTATTTGAGTTATGATGTCGGATGGAAGCTGCGTAACCAAATCTCGTTGCACTTATGTGCAATGACAATAAAATATATTATTATTATTATTATTATTATTATTATTATTATTATTATTATTATTATGCTAAATAGCCTAATTCTCCAATTTACCAATCTTCCAATTTAATTGTTCAGCCAATCCCCACTCTCACTCCTAACCTTCCTTCCTCTGATGAGCCTGGAAATATGTGCTTTGTCTGACCTGCACTCAAAGACTCCTGTCGTGCCCCTTCAGGATGTATCTTTGCCATGAGACCTATATCCTGCTCTCTGGACCCAATGCTGAACTCTCAGATGTCTATCTCCTTCAAATATCCTGCCATCACCTCTCTCCTCAAAAGATGCTTCCCATCATCACCCTCACGTTATTCACCAAAGTTTTAAAACCAATTTAAGTTTCAGATTTGTCGGCCTCATCTACAACTCCATATTTGAATGCTTCTAAGCTGCCACAATACTAAAACCACTCATATCAATTCTTCTCCGTGGATTGTCACCTTTTCGTGGTGGAGAAGCTTGTGTGTTCCTGAGATCCTGAGAGCAGTGCCGTCTGGAGCTATCTACGCTCCTGGTAGGACCACCCATGGCGATAAGATCGAGGGGGAGCTCTGGCAAAGAGCAATCCAAACAAGACATCAACGGTGGAACAGGTGGAGGATGATGGCTGATCTTAGTGGAGCGTCACAACAGCTGGGAAGGCGGATGAAGGCTGCAGTAGAAAAGTGTCTCCATGCCACTGGATCCTGACCCAGATCTGTCAAGGACCGTGGGGTGGCTGTCTGTGCACCAGTCTCCCCAATTAAAGCCACGCCAATCTGTCTTCACCAAAATGGCTGCACTGTAGGGCAGCTTGACATGGGCTTGGTTCTACTGTTATTGAGCAGTTGCAGCTGGAGGATGGGCAATCTTAGTGTCTCTCCCTGAGGTTGTAGCATTGCCCAGAGCATCATCCACGGATATAACATTCACCTTGTCCAATGTTTACTCTACATGCTGACATGTAGAAACACGTGGAGATGAGATAGTGCTAGTTCCCAAACCTGTGGGTGATGCCCGGCGTTAGCTCCACCGCTCCTCACCCCTCCACTGTTTCCACATTGTCAAATGGTTGGATATGCATTCAACACTAAACCTTTCATCTTTCATCTCATCACTACCTCCGCTCCTTAACCACCAACTCCTTACTTCACCCTGCCAATCGCTTGATTCAGTTTGTTATATTCTTGTGTTGGAAGGAACAGCAGTGCTGGTATATATTGTAGATACAGTTGCTGCCTTTGATGTGCCTTTTGCATTCCTTTCATTCATTTGTTCTTTGTACCTCTTCATATCCTCTTCAAGTTTCCCTTTCCCCAGACTCTCAGTTTGAAGAAGCGTCTCAAAACTGAAACTTCACATATTCCTTTTCTCCAGAGATGCTGCCTGACCTGCTGAGTTACTCCAGCATTTTATGTCTATCTTTGTTATATTCTTGTTTGATATTTGACCAGAAACAGATCTTCGAATCACATATCAGTGCCATCATCATGACTACCGCTGTGGAGGGTAGCTAATGTAACCCCACTTTTTAAAAAGGGAGGGAGAGAGAAAACGGGGAATTACAGACCAGTTAGTCTAACATCGGTAGTGGGGAAATTGCTAGAGTCAGTTATTAAAGATGGGATAGCAGCACATTTGGAAAGTGGCGAAATCATTGGGCAAAGTCAGCATGGATTTATGAAAGGTAAATCATGTCTGACGAATCTTATAGAATTTTTTTGAGGATGTAACTAGTAGAGTGGATAAGGGAGAACCAGTGGATGTGGTGTATCTGGACTTTCAGAAGGCTTTCGACAACGTCCCACATAAGAGATTAGTATACAAACTTAAAGCACACGGTATTGGGAGTTCAGTATTGATGTGGATAGAGAACTGGCTGGCAGACAGGAAGCAAAGAGTAGGAGTAAACGGGTCCTTTTCACAATGGCAGGCAGTGACTAGTGGGGTACCGCAAGGCTCAGTGCTGGGACCCCAGCTATTTACAATATGTATTAATGATTTGGATGAGGGAATTGAATGCAACATCTCCAAGTTTGCGGATGACACGAAGCTGGGGGCCAGCGTTAGCTGTGAGGAGGATGCTAGGAGGCTGCAAGGTGACTTGGATAGGCTGGGTGAGTGGGAAAATGCATGGCAGATGCAGTATAATGTGGATAAATGTGAGGTTATCCATTTGGGTGGCAAAAACAGGAAAGTAGACTATTATCTGAATGGTGGCCGATTAGGAAAAGGGGAGATGCAACGAGACCTGGGTGTCATGGTACACCACTCATTGAAAGTAGGCATGCAGGTGCAGCAGGCAGTAAAGAAAGCGAATGGTATGTTAGCATTCATAGCAAAAGTATTTGAGTATAGGAGCAGGGAGGTTCTACTGCAGTTGTACAGGGTCTTGGTGAGACCACACCTGGAGTATTGCATACAGTTTTGGTCTCCTAATCTGAGGAAAGACATTCTTGCCATAGAGGGAGTACAGAGAAGGTTCACCATACTGATTCCTGGGATGTCAGGACATTCATATGAAGAAAGACTGGATAGACTCGGCTTGTACTCGCTAGAATTTAGAAGATTGAGGGGGGATCTTATAGAAACTTACAAAATTCTTCAGGGGTTGGACAGGCTAGATGCAGGAAGATTGTTCCCGATGTTGGGGAAGTCCTGAACAAGGGGTCACAGTTTAAGGATAAAGGGGAAATCTTTTAGGACCGAGATGAGGAAAACTTATTTCACACAGAGAGTGGTGAATCTGTGGAATTCTCTGCCACAGAAGGTATTTGAGGCCAGTTCATTGGCTATATTTAAGAGGGAGTTAGATGTGGCCCTTGTGGCTAAAGGGATCAGGGGGTATGGAGAGAAGGTAGGTACAGGATACTGAGTTGGATGATCAGCCATGATCATATTGAATGGCGGTTCAGGCTCGAAGGGCCGAATGGCCTACTCCTGCACCTCATTTCTATGTTTCTATGATAACCGCTTCTGCGATAATGCCCAATTTCATCCCCTCCTCATCTCATCAACTTCAGAAGCCATCATCCTTGTCTTGGTTACTTTTAACCTTGGATATTTCAACACAGAGCTCCCTTGTCATCTACCACCCAGTGGCTCTTGTTCTGATATGCACAGCCTCTGTGCTTTCTGATTTACATTGGGGTGAGGTTTAGGAGCAATGCCAGTAGGTTAACGCTGCACCCAGCATACATAAGGGTCATAGAATCAGACAGCACGGAAACAGGCCCTTTGGTCAAACATGACTATGCTAAACAAGATGCCGCATCTAAACTAGTCCCACTTGCCCACATTTGGTCCGTATCCCTCCAAACCTTACCTAGCCATGTACCAAAGGCCAAGTGTATTTCAAATGTTGTTAATGTACCTGCCTCAACATCTTCACTTGGCAGCCTGTCCCATACACGTGTCAAAAGGGTACCACTCAGGTTCCTATTAAATCTTTCTCTGCTCAGATTAAACCTAGATCCTCTAGTTCTTGATTTACCTATCCTGGGTCAAAGAGTCACCCTATCTATTCCCTTCAAGAATTTATACACCTCTGTAAGATCACCCCTTAAAGGCCTGTCCCACTTTCATGACTTAATTCACAACCTTTTTTACTCGTGGACATTTTTCATCATGTTGAAAAAACGCCCCGACCTACTTGTTGCCACATGTACCTACAACCAGCATTACGACCTACCTACAACCTTGTGCCGACCATGCTGCTAGTATGAGTCAAGGGCAAACTCGGCAGAGGTCGTGAATTAGGTTGTGAAAGTGGGACAGGCCCTTTAGCCTCCCACTCTCCTGGAATAAAGTCCTAGCCTCCCCAACCTCTCCCTGTAGCTCAGGCCTTGAATTCTGGCAACATCCTCGTAAATGTTCTCAGAATGCGTTCCAGTTTAGTAGCAGAGTGACTAAAACTGAACACAATGCCCTAAGGCTAGAGAAACTCAGTGGGTGAGGTAACATCCAGGGAGCGAAGGAACAGGTGACGTTTCGGGTCGAGACCCTTCTGATGCTGCCTCACCCGCTGAGTTTCTCCAGCATTTTTGTCTACCTTTGATTTTTCCAGCACCTGCAGTTCTTTCTTAAACATTTTGTCTACTCCACTGCGAAATCTCCTCGAAGTGTGTCTACTTTGAAGAAGTTCTCCTCCGCTCTCAGAAGGGTCTTGACCCAAAACATCACCTATTCCTTCGCTCCACAGAAAACATAGAAAATAGGTGCAGGAATAGGTCATTCGGTCCTTCGAGCCTGCACCGCCATTCAATATGATCATTGCTGATCATCCAACTCAGTATCCCGTACCTGCCTTCTCTCCATAACCCCTGATCCCTTTAGCCACAAGGGCCACATCTAACTCCCTCTTAAATATAGCCAATGAACTGGCGTCAACTACCTTCTGTGGCAGAGAATTCCAGAGATTCACCACTCTCTGTGTGAAAAATGTTTTTCTCATCTCGGTCCTAAAAGATTTCCCCCTTATCCTTAAACTGTGACCCCTTGTTCTGGACTTCCCCAACATCGAGAATAATCTTCCTGCATCTAGCCTGTCCAACCCTTAAGAATTTTGTAAGTTTCTATAAGATCCCTCCTCAATCTTCTAAATTCTAGCGAGTACAAGCCGAGTCTATCCAGTCTTTCTTCATATGAAAGTCCTGACACCCCAGGAATCAGTCTGGTGAACCTTCTCCCAACTCCCTCTATGGCAAGAATATATTTCCTCAGATTAGGAGACCAAAACTGTACACAATACTCCAGGTGTGGTCTTACCAAGACTCTGTACAACTGCAGTAGAACCTCCCTGCTCCTATACTCAAATCCTTTTGCTATGAATGCTAACATGCCATTTGCATTCTTCACTGCCTGCTGCACCTGCATGCCTACTTTCAATGACTGGTGTACCATGACACCCAGGTCTCGTTGCATCTCCCCTTTTCCTAATCGGCCACCATTCAGATAATAGTCTACTTTCCTGTTTTTGTCACCAAAGTGGATAACCTCACATTTATCCACATTATACTGCATCTGTCATGCATTTGCCCACTCACCCAGCCTATCCAAGTCACCTTGCAGCCTCCTAGCATCCTCCTCACAGCTAACACTGTCTCCCAGCTTAGTGTCATCCGCAAACTTGGAGATATTGCCTTCAATTCCCTCATCCAGATCATTAATATATATTGTAAATAGCTGGGGTCCCAGCACTGAGCCTTACAGTACCCCACTAGTCACTGCCTGCCATTGTGAAAAGGACCCATTTACTCCTACTCTTTGCTTCCTGTCTGCCAGCCAGTTCTCTATCCACACGAAATACTGAACCCCCAATATTCCCGCTTTAAGTTTGTATACTAATCTCTTATGTGGGACCTTGTCGAAAGCCTTCTGAAAGTCCAGATATAACACATCCACTGGTTCTCCCTTATCCACTCTACTAATTACATCCTCGAAAAATTCTGTAAGATTCGTCACACATGATTTACCTTTCATAAATTCATGCTGACTTTGTCCAATGATTTCACCACTTTCCAAATGTGCTGCTATCCCATCTTTAATAACTGACTCTCGCAGTTTCCCCACTACCGATGTGAGACTAACTGGTCTGTAATTCCCCGTTTTCTCTCTCCTTCCCTTTTTAAAAAGTGAGGTTATATTAGCAACCCTCCAATCCTCAGGAACTACTGCAGAATCTAAACAGTTTTGAAAAATTATCACTAATGCATTCACCATTTCTGGGGCTACTTCCTTAAGTACTCTGGGATGGAGCCTATTTTCTCTTCACATATCTATAAAAACTTTTGCAGTCAGTTTTTATGCTCCCTGCATAGAGGCTGCCTCACCCGCTGAGTTTCTCCTGCATTTTTCTCCACCTTCGATTTTTCCAGCATCTGCAGTTTCTTCTTAAACAATGCTCTAAGTGTGACCTCACCAAAAATTCGTACAACCTCAACACTCAATTCCATGACTGATGAAGGTCAGCGTGCCAAAAGCCTTCTTTGCCACTCTAGCTACTTGCAACACCACTGTGGGTGGCACGGTGGCGCAGCAGTAGAGTCTCTGCCTTACCGCGCCAGAGACCCTGGTTCCATCCCGACTACGGGTGCTGTCTGTACGGAGTTTGCACGTTCTCCCCGTGACTACGTGGGTTTTCTCTGAGGTCTATGGTTTCCTTCCACGCTGCAAAGATGTACAGGTTTGTTGGTTAATTGGCTTGGTATAAGTGTAAATTGTCCCTAGTGTGTGTACGATAGTGTTAATAGCCATATATAACCATATAACAATTACAGCACGGAAACAGGCCATCTCGGCCCTACAAGTCCGTGCCGAACAAATTTTTTTTTCCCCCTTAGTCCCACCTGCCTGCACTCATACCATAACCCTCCATTCCCTTCTCATCCATATGCCTATCCAATTTATTTTTAAATGATACCAATGAACCTGCCTCCACCACTTCCACTGGAAGCTCATTCCACACCGCCACCACTCTCTGCGTAAAGAAGTTCCCCCTCATATTACCCCTAAACTTCTGTCCCTTAATTCTGAAGTCATGTCCTCTTGTTTGAATCTTCCCTATTCTCAAAGGGAAAAGCTTGTCCACATCAACTCTGTCTATCCCTCTCATCATTTTAAAGACCTCTATCAGGTCCCCCCTTAACCTTCTGAAAATGTGCGGGGATCGCTGGTTGGTGCGGACTCGGTGGGCCGAAGGGCCTGTTTCCCCACTGCATCTATAAACTAAACTAAAAAATGAAACTAAACCACATTTATGGAACTTTGAGATCCCTCTGCTCTACAACACTCTCTGGTGCCCTACAATCCACTGCCCCTGTTTGACTTCCCAAAACACAAAACCTTACACTTAGCTGAATCATTTGTCATTCCTTAGGCCACATGCCCAGCTGATAAAGAACCTGATGTAAGTCTTGATAACCTTATTCATTATCTACGATAGTACATACTTTGTTGTCATCTGCCACGCCACTGTAGGCAACAAGACCGTGATATTTTCTACCTCCCTTGTTCATGGGCACGGAAGTAACTTGTAGAAAGCCAACATTCCTCCCAAGGCTGAGATCAGGCAACTCATCATAAGGTGCAACATTAAGCAGGGAACCTTAAGGTTCAACACCCTTTAAGAGATCCAGGGCTTTCACCGGGGAATGCCTGGTTTTAATGGAATACAATAGTGATGAATATTAAATCTAAAGCTGAAACACAGTGAAACACAAAACAATATTCTACTGTAAAAATATACTTGCTTCTTCATGAACACAAACAACATAAATAATTGCCTATAGAGACTCCAATAACTTGCTACACTCTGGAGAACTTTAACAATCAACGTGGATGTTTCAGGTAAATTCCTCAAGAGACATGCAGATGGTGACTGTGTGTACCTGAGGGTGGAACAGCAGTGGGTTTGGCCGCAGATACTTCTCCTTCAATGAGTTCAGAGGATCCATCACTTTCCTTTTCTCCACCCTGCTGGACCGAGAAGTAAAGAGTTAAATCAGCGCTCAACAATTCCCAAACAAAATCCTACCTCTCACAGGGCCACTTGGGAACAATGTTAAGGAAAGATGCACACTTACGCTGTATATTGCAGGTGGTTCCAGCTGAAAGAGAAAAGCAAAGGTTGGGATGAAATCCTGGCTGTGGCATCTTCTGTGTAATGCAGGACTGGACTGCAGTTCCCTCTCTGTTTCCACACCTTTCACATGATCAGCAGCAGGATGGCTGGGACTCTGCTTCTCAATCCCACACTTGGCAGGTGGCACCATTAACATGGGAGCAAAGTTTCACACCTTTTCAAGCAGAAGCCGACAGTTTGTGCAAAATGAGTGACAGGTAAGTCTGCATTTGCTGCACATCTCTCACTGCTCTCACTTTGTCCAGAGTCAAGGCGACTACAATGAACTGGAGTCACAGGCTCGGCTCGGCTCGGCTCGGCTCGGCTCGGCTAAAGATCACTGTTGGGTTTTGTAGTAAATGTCAACTTGCATGGCTTTCAATAGCCTATTATTATCACATTAGCGACCTGATCTATTGAAATATGAAATTTTAAAATCTGCGACCTGCGATCTCACGGTAATGACAAGAACTAAGATCTAGGAGCAGGGGTGGACTGTTCAGCCCTTTGCACCTTCTTTGCATCTGAATAGCTGTATTTATAGCTGAATGCCACTTTACTGCACTAACTCCATATTCCTTGATGCACAACAGCGTTAAAAAGCATTCACTCCGGCTTCGCTTTAACAGTGCATTGTTGTTGCATAATTAAACCAAGTTATTAGATTACTCTTATTATAATTTTGGAATAAAACATTTGCATTAGTTGAGTTTGCTATGTGCCAAAGTGGTTTTGATCTCAGAATCTCTCCTCTTCTTGTACTGTAATCACCACACTACCTTGCCTGCATCGTGAACAATAAGATCAGAACGTTTCTGTAGAATGGTGGAGTTTTTCTATAGGCTTGCTCAGCTTTCAGAAGGAAATATATCTTAATCCTTTCTTTTTAACTCCTTTTCCTGAAGGCAATGGTACTTGCGTGAGTACACCTCGTTCAGCACCCTAACCCATTCCTCATGTTTAACACTCCAAGGCATCACAGCCAAGCCTGGTCCCATTGACAAACATGTCCTATCATGGATCACTGGACAGTAACAATGAGTTGGATATAATAACTATATTAACATAAACCAGGAGCGGAAATAGAAAACTTTGTGATCTATCCAGCTCGACAGAGGAAAGGATTATGAAAACATCCAAATATTCAACATATAGATTCCTCTATTGCTGTACATGTATTGGAGTGCGTTGGTTGGCATCTAACTTGCAACTTCTTTCATAAGATATCAATTTTACTATAATTTGGTTATAATGTTGCAAGCTCATGTCAATTAGCAATTAATATGCTTATTATTCCATCTCATGTTGGAGTCTCTGACCCACATCATTATTAGCAGATGTACAGAGTGTGTTGGCAAGACACATAATCCAGCACCAGTTGGTGTTTACGCGAGCCCAATGCTCTGCTGCTTTCTTTGAACAAACTATTTTTTGCAAAACCATCAAAATCTTTCTATTATTCAAATCAAATGGGCCTCCAAGGACTACTGAGACCCACATGGATTGTGTAGTGAGCTGTGCATGTTAGCAGGTTACTGGAGGGCATTGCAAGGTGATGTGGACAGGTGCACAGGTGTGCATTGTTCATTGACCACACCAACACACACTTATACAAACAGCCGCAAAATGGAAAATTTACACTGTTTATAACCTGGTCAATTCATGGCCACTGTTTAAGAACAAGGAGTAAGCCATTTAGAACAGAGACACGGAAACACTTTTTCTCACAGAGAGTAGTGAGTCTGTGGAATTCTCTGCCTCAGAGGGCAGTGGAGGCAGGTTCTCTGGATACTTTCAAGAGAGAGCTAGATAGGACTCTTAAAGATAGCGGAGTTAGGGTATATGGGGAGAAGGCAGGAATGGGGTACTAATTGCGGATGATCAGCCATGATCACATTGAATGACGATGCTAGCTCGAAGGGCCGAATGGCCTACTTCTGCACCTATTGTCTATTGTCTATATCCATATTGTGTAGTATGCCATAACTGAAATACTTCCAGTACCATATTGGTGCATCGGCCAGTCTGTGGTTTAAGTAGAACTGAGATAAGAAAAACATTTTTACCACAGATAGTTGTGAATCTCTGGAACTCTCTGCCACAGAAGGTAGTTGAGGCCAGTTCATTGGCTATATTTAAGAGGGAGTTATATGTGGCCCTTGTGGCTAAAGGGATCAGGGGGTATGGAGAGAAGGCAGGTACGGGATACTGAGTTGGATGATCAGCCATGATCATATTGAATGGCGGTGCAGGCTCGAAGGGCCGAATGGCCTACTCCTGCACCTATTTTCTATGTTTCTATATTTCTATTTGCACAGTTCAAACAAATATCACCAAGTTGGACAATGGAATATTTGCGACACTTCATATTCAAAATAACAACAGGCTTCATTAATTTTGGAATTTCTCTTCAGTTTCCACATCTCAATTCCTGCTCAGAAGGTGGAAGAGTGACATGGGCAGTGAAGAACACTGGTACTCCCACCAACATACTGTCACTAACCTCCAACACCAATTGTCCTGCTGTGAGCAACATCACAGCCAATGTGATGCAAACTTCCTGTTGACAATGAAGGCATACTCCTCGTCAAGGGCAGCACGCTGGTGCAGCGGTAGAGTTGCAGCCTTACAGTCCCAGAGACCCAGGTTGGATCCTGACTACGGATGCTGTCTGTACGGAGCTTGTACCTTCTCTCCATGGCCTATGTGGGTTTTCCCTGGGTGCTCCACATTCCTCCCACATTCCAAAGACGTACAGGTTAGTAGGTTATTTGACTTGGTAAAATTGTAAATTGTGCCCAGTGTGTGTAGGATAGTGTTAATGTGCGGGGATCACTGGTCGGCGCGGGCTCGGTGGGACGAAGGGCCTGTTTCCGTGCCATATCTCTAAACTAAAATTAAACCTAACATTTAAGTGGTGAGGTGGGTGGGTGGGGTGGGGGAGAAGAGGTGCAGCAGAGGAGAGATGGGCTATAGACAGCCTGGGAACTTCTCACAGCTTAACAGAAGGAATGAAGACAATTTAAGGTTGTCTCAGAGCTTCAGGCAACTGAAGGAAAATTTCTACAAACATTTCACAAGATACATTTTTAGCTTAAAGGAAACAGTTCAATCCGAAGCAGTGGTTTCCTATGAAGGAAGATTGAATGTGTACTATAGGATCTATGAATACCTGTAGATGGGATCCATGAAAAAGGGCGATGGCTTGGCGTAATGGAAGGGTTGCTGGTGCGGCACCTTGGGGAGCTCATCATTGATCATCATTTTGCGTTCACCAAACACGTGGTTCTTCCTGGGCTCTCCTGGGCCGTTTTGACTGACCCGGCTGCGGCCACTGATGCTCAGGTCCAAGGGTTGCTCCTCGCCAGATAGCGTGGACACTATAAGCTTAGACGCGGGGAGGAGCTTTGCCTCTTTCCGTTTGGTGGTAAGGTCAAAGGGCGACTCGGAGCTGGCATTGCCACTTTTCTGGTGCTCTCTTGGCGACTTTGGCTCATTTTTCACCAGGAGATTGGAATTAAGATTTCGGTCCGTGAAAGGATATATGGAATGTGGGAAGTTCGGGAAGAGCTGGAACGGAAACATGGAGTGGTATGGAAGTGATCCCATTTTCTTCTCTTGCATCCCCATGAAACCTGTGCCAAAGTATTTCTCCGCAATGGAAGCGATAGCTTTAATGGAATCGTTAGCAGCGCTGGTCGGGAGGCTCTGTTCATCGGGAGGGGGGAAGAAGGAATGTTGGGATGGAAGGTACTGCGCCTGTTCATCGATTTCGTTGTTCGTGTTGAGGGAGACTGAAGTAACGTTCTCCGTTCCTTTGGCTGACAGACTGGCTTTTTCCTTCTTTTTATCTCCATCGCTTTCCACATCACTGTCCAAATCAGACCCAGTGCCTGTCGTTGTTTCCAGGTCAGTCCCACTTGTTGTATTGATGTCTTCAAAGTCACTACCTTCCGATAAGTCAGTGTTTTTTACCTTGTTTTTCTCAGTGAAACAATTGTCAGATCGAACATTGTTTTTCCCTTCTAAAGGGGCGTCCCTGTCATTGAAGGAAGACACCAAGGATGATGCTTGTGATACGGAGGGGTTCCCCATGTGGCTCTGGACATTTGCATCAATATCGTGATTTAAGCAGCCTTTCAACAACGCGTTGCTTGGTAGCACAGGAGCTCGGGGATAGAGCGAGTGGGGGAAAAGGCCTGGGAAGCCTGGAGCGAGAGCTGGAAACGTGGCTGTGGGCGAGAAGGGCAATCCCGTTGGGTGTTGGCGCGAGGGGAAATAATCATTGAAGCCCAAGGAAGCGTGGTTGAGAGAGGATGTAGGCTTGGACTTGTCCAGCATGGCACTCGGAGTGAGTGGTAGACCTTGATGAAACATTGGACTGGGGTTATAATGGTTCTTGCCCTCACAAAACCTACGGTGCTTGTTCAGCGAGGAGGTGGTGCTGAACATCTGACCACAGTCTTTGCACTTTATTTGTGTCCGACAATCGGCGTGCATTCTTTTATGTCGACAGAGGTTGGAGAACTGAGTGTAGGATTTGTGACAGACCTCACCTGCAATTAAACACAAAGGAGAAATGTAGCATCAATCTTCTCATATCTAATTCGAATAATGCAGACAAAGAAGCACACAGGATTTAGGTGCCTCAACAGTAATATTAACAGCTGCCTAGTCAAGCCGTTTACATGGATAGGAGTTTAGTCAGACCACAAACCCAATGGTATATGTCCTTGAATTCCTCTACACAAGTACCCATCATTGGAGATAAGCTGAAAGGTCACTTGCCACTATGGATCACTTCAAGTGAGCATAAGACACAACTGCTGCTTTGAATTTTGTTTTTAAATAATACATTTTTATTTACCCACTCACACAGGAATGTGAATATTGTAAAGTATTTGGATAACACCCTGTGTTTTTTGGGCTGCTCTTCACAAAGGGCAAAGGAGACCTGGGATGTGTCGGAAGGTCATGGTACATTGAATCATCCCAAAGAGGAGTAAAAAGATACTTGGCCAACTGTGAAAAGCCTTTGTGCTGCCCTGGGCTTCCTCCACTGTCAGAGTGAGGCCAAACGCAAATTGGAGGAACAGCACCTTATATTTCGCTTGGGCAGCTTACAACCGAGTGGTATGAATATTGATTCCTCTAACTTCAACCTTGCATCCCCTCTCTCTCCGTCCCTCCCCCATCCTAGTCGACTTACTAATTTCACTGTCGTCCTGCTGAGTTTCACTGTTTGTATCACTCCCCACAGCCAACAATGCACCATTGTGGGCTCCACCTTTCCTTGATCATCGTTGCTGCCTTTGATTTGTCCTTTTGCCTATCTTTCATTCATTTATTTTCTGTCTCTTGTTTCCCTCACTGTCTGAAGAAGGGTCTCGACCCGAAACGTCACCTATTCTTCCTTCTCTCCAGAGATACTGCCTGTCCTGCTGAGTTACTCCAGCTTTTTGTGTCTATCTTCAGTGGAAAGAGCCTTTGCTGTATTTGCAAAGATAGTTCCCATATAACACAAAGTCCAAAGAAAACAATTATACTTCAGTGCTCCACCAGTCATTTCACTTTATTGATTTGTTTTTTATGTTACATTCAGTTACCAAATGCAAGTGAATCCTACGGGATATTATTTTGCCTGTTAATGCTTAGTGCATTGGCTGACGTGCCAATGTTTTGTCCGAAGAATTTACTGCCTATAATGGAGCTGATGGGAAAGATGATTCCATTTTCCATTGCCCTTGTCCCTCTCGGACTTCTGTACATCAAATAATGTACAAAGGAAGGCAACCAAAGCAAATTAACTAACATATCAAAATTGTTACCAAATAAAATCCTTCTACAACTCGGCATACTAAGTTGTGCAGGGAAGAGCGAGGCATCTCACATCCTCAAATTAAAATTAGTTTTCTTGTTTCCTGAGGGCAAATGGAACATGGCTGCCTTCGTTTTAGAAATGACCAGGATTAAAATGAGTAAGAAGGAACTGCAGATGATTTAGGCCGAAGA
The DNA here is from genome assembly GCF_028641065.1 of Leucoraja erinaceus. Taxonomy (NCBI): domain Eukaryota; kingdom Metazoa; phylum Chordata; class Chondrichthyes; order Rajiformes; family Rajidae; genus Leucoraja; species Leucoraja erinaceus. Next base: position 26,428,595 of record NC_073406.1, on the reverse strand, counting down.
TAGACACAAAATGCTGGAGTAACTCAGTGGGTCAGGCAGTATCTCTGGAGAAAAGGTATAGGTGAGGCTTTGGGTCGAGACCTTTCTTCAGACTGGAGAAACGCCGCCTGTTCCTTTTCTCCAGAGATGTTGCCTGACCCACCGAGTTACTCCAGCATTTTGTGTCTATTTGAGGCTTAAAATGAGTGAGTGACTGAGTGGCAATTGGTTATGGGGGACAATGCACTCCTGAGCTTCAACAGCTATACAAAAAAAGATTTCTTACCATCACTCTGTGTCCATGCTTGTCCCTGCCTCCTATCTGTCAATATTATACAGATAAATAAAATTACAATATCATCAAACCAATTCTAAATCCTCTCATACTAACTTATACTAAGCAGTGTCACAGTGAGAGATCAACTGCTGGGACTTGTGGCTGCACAATGGGATATGTTGTCCACCTCCACCCACACATCCACCTCACTCCCTCTCCTCTGCGGGATGCTTCACCATGCATGGTGATGGTCCAGCTCGTGATGGAGGGGTTGTCCTCTCTACTTTTCAATGTCTTACCTTCCTTCCCTAAGATGGAGATGCCCAATCCCTGTCGCTCAGTGACTGGAGTATTGACAAGCTCAACTCAAATGCCTGGGAATTCAATGGAATCCTCAAAATCTAACCAACGTTCCATTGCTAATACTAAACAGCAAAATTGAAGAGCAGCACTATTTGTAACAAATGAATAGAATTACAGAAAGTAATGGCCCAGAAGATTCAGCCCATCCAATTTATGACCCACGCACTGGTCCACAGCTTTGTCAACAGCCGCACATTAAATGACATCCAGGTCATTTTAAATGTGAAGGAATTTTACGCCTCAATCACCTTATCTGGGGGTGACTTGTGAAGGTTCACTGTCCCCGGATAGAAGTACTGTTCCTTCAAATCCTTTTTAAAGTCATCTCCCTGTTACTGAACTCAGTGAAGTGGGAGCTTTGTCTCAACCTGCCTGGATCCCGTTTAGCTATATTCTTGAATGAATTATCCTCAACATCCTCTGTTCCTAGCCCAGTCAATCCTTCCTGGAGAATTAAATCTCTCCAGCCTGGCAACATCCTCATAATCTCCTCGGCATTCTCTCAGAGTAGTGCGATCACATCTTTCCTATAACATGGCGAGCAGAATGAAGCACAAATTCGTAGCTGTAACCTAAGTGATGTCTTGTGTATCTGAAGCATGACATTCCTTGCTATGTTTCAGCCAATAACGAAAAGTATTGCTTGTAACAAACTTTCCATCTTATCCATTCACCCAGCTATTTTCAGGAATCAGTCCACATACATTCCAAGATGGACAGGATCCCTGATAATAGCAAAGTAAGTAAATATGGTGAAACTAGCAATGCTTCTCATAAGGAATTATTACTGTTCATGTTTCTTGTCTCTCCAAATGGATTCTCTTAAATTTCTCCAGAGTGAAGTTTATCTGCCACTTCTCCTTCCCCCGTGATGTAGCGGGATAATTGTACAAACTTGCTTTTCCAATTCGGGATGTTGCTAATGAATGGAAAATAGTTGGATCCGGGTCTGAAAATTCTAATAGTTTCACCTTGAAACTAGGAATGACACTTTGTAAATAACTGCTCCATTTTCAAAACTATGTACCCCATTTTTCTTTAGTGTAAATATTCCTGGTCTAATCCAATTGTAACAATGTTTATGCCAATCAAAATCTTATTGGAGAGATACAGCATGGAAAAAGACCCTTCGGCCCACCTTGCCCACACCGGCCAACATGTACCAGCTACACTACTCCCACGTGCTTGCGTTTGGCCAGTATCCCACCATGTACCTGTCTGACTGTTTCTTAAATGTTGGGATGCTCCCTGCCTCAACGATCTCCTCTGGCAGCTTGTTCCACACACCCACCACCCTTTGTGTGAAAAAGTTACCCCTCAGATTCTCATTGAATCTTTTCCCCTTCACCTTAAACCTATGTCCTCTGGTCATTGGTTTTCTTACTCTGGGCAAGAGACTCTGTGCATCTACCCAACCTATTCCTCTCATGATTTTATACAACTCACTAAAAACACCCATTTTTGTATCATCTTCAACTTGCTAATCTTGCCATGTATGTTCTCATCCAAATTATTGATATATATGACAAACAGTAACGGGCCCAACACTGAACCCTGAGGTAAATCACTCGCTACAGGCCTTCAGTCCGAGAAGCAACCTTCCACCATCACCCTCTGCTTCCTTCCATGAAGTCAATTTTCTATCCATACAGCTATCTCTCCTTGGATCCCATGCGACCTAACTTTCCAGAGCAGCCTACCATGTGGAACGTGGATGAATGCTTTGCTGAAGTCCATATATAAAACATCTACAGCTCTGCCCTTGTCGACATTTTTGATTATGTCTTCAAAAAACAAAAGTATTATGTAAATACTGAAGTGATATCCCTTCAAAGGTGGTCGTTGCTAATTTGCCATTGTACATTGGGCACTTTCACATGAGGAGGAACGTAATTCGAGCAGGACTCGGTAAAATGACCGTCTCCTGTGTCCCACTCTTAGCACAGAGGCAGAAACTCCACACAATGATATATCTAAATTTTGAAAGAAATTGTAGATATACTTCCCATGTTTTCACTTCAACTGACTTTCAATAAAATATTCATCCTCCTAGCAATTATATCTGCACATTAAAGTTCTGCATTTCTTAAACTAGCACACTAAGATCACTTGGTTCATCGGCATTTACTATTTCCTCACTATTTAAAAATATTCTGTGTTTCTATTTTGTTCTAACCAAAATGAATTATCTCCCATCTCCATGTCCAATTGTTTAACTTGACAATATCCACTTGCAGCTAAACAAAGGTAAGTTCAGGACACCCGATGAGCAACATTGAAGCATCCTGTTAAATTAGACACATGCGGGGATTGCACAAATCAAACTTAGCAAAAGATTTGCAGCTTTTTCTGGCAATATCAGGTCTGAACAGGGATTTGAGAGAATTTAGGCCTTCAAAAAAGAGGTTTTATAGTGGCATTAGAAAATGTGAAGCTATTTTTCATGTTTAGTATGGACTTTTTAGTTATTGAATGGGAAAATAATGGAAAGAAGAACGTTTCAGGAGGCACTTTGAGCTATTTGGGGGACTGAAGAATGATGGTCATGGAGTTGAGTGACCTCTCAACTTATCAATAGTTGTGGATCACAGCATCAACTTTCAAGAAAATACATTACAAAATACATTATAAATGTGAACATATTAATCTATAATGGAAAATGATGCAACAACAATGTGAGAACTGCAAGTTCAGCTGTCATAGGAGGTGTATGCAAATGTCAAGAGCTTCATGAGACAGATATAATTCAATAAGATAGATTGATTAGTAGGACTGGATGTTACAATCCCTAAGATTTCACTACAATTGACATTCTTGGGTATGACCACTAGGTGAGTTTGCTACCAATCAGACACATCTTCAGTTGTGTACCTCAACGTCACTAGGTGTTTTGGCCTTTTATCACAAGACATCCTCAGTCGAGGCAGGCCCACCGCAGAGTGATCAGACCTAGGTGTGTGTCTTATTGTTAGCCTCTAGATGGTCACGTGGCAGCCCAGGCAGCATCTTTCCTCTTCAGCCACAGCCAGTGACTGCTCCATTGGCAAGTTCTTTTATTGCCCTCCTTTGTGCCTACCCTTTGACTCCTACTTCCCTCAGGAGCCCTGCGGTGGAACTGGCTACAAAGCCCCTGCTCCCCACCTCCACTCAATGGATGAACTTTGAGATGATCTCCAAGTAGTACTTGAATGTCCCAATGTCTCTGCAAGTTAACTCCCACAATCATTTACACAACTTGAGATGTTAATCTCCTGGAGCATTCTGGGCTAAGGGATTGAAGAGAGTTCTGTGCACCAAGACCTGAATCACACAGAAAATAAAATGGACTCTGATCCCTGACTGCCCATTTGCGGTGCTGCAAGACGTAAAGTTCTCAATTTATGGGTTCTTATGAAATCCTTCTTATTATTTTGTGTTATCTGTCTGTGACATTCAATTAGCAAGAGAAGCCATTGGCGAATAAGAACAAAATCAAACATATTTTAGTGTCCTCCCTCGGCCTTCTAATTGTGAAAACTGCCGGTTGATGCTGAAAAGGTTTCCTGGCGGAGATGAGAGTGAATGGATGTTTTAGAATGTGGACACGTACAGATCTCACACATGCATGCTCATCCCATGCAGCATTGACAACAGATCTACACATCGGCACAACTCAATGGTACCACCCCTATACCGGAGGTCCTTAGATAAGTCAGTTCAGACGTAAGCACACCAGAAAGTGAAACCAGCAGTGACCACTCAGCTTATCAGGTGTAGATTATACTAGTGTGTCCCATTCCTTCATCCATCACCACTTCTGGCCTCATTTCCTATTCAATTTTCTTAGCATAATTCCTATCGATCCAATCAGTTGAGTAATATAACTAGCCCCATTATAGCACTTGGTGAATATATTTCACAGCGACACCAAGGAAATAAATCATTTATTTGGAGTGTATTTAGATTTTCTTTTAAAAGCCATAATAGTGTGGAAGTTAGTTGATGGTTTATAGGTTGCAGAGATTTGTAAATAGTTTACATAGCATCAAATATTCAACACACAGTCACAGGTAATACACTGGTGAAGGATTTTGAGGATGGGGTGAGTGTGTAAATGGTGATGAAGGAACGTTATTGGGCCAAAGTAAACACTATTTGACTTTTTACATAGTCATATAGCAGGGAAACAGGCCCTTCAGCCCAGCTCCTGTAGCTTGTTCCATATACCCACCACCAATGTTGCCCCTCAGATTCCTATTGAACTTTTCCCCTCATACTTTTATGCCCTTGTCCCACTTAGGAAACCTGAACGGAAACCTCTGGAGACTTTGCGCCCCACACAAGGTTTCCGTGCGGTTCCCGGAGGTTTTTGTCAGTCTCCCTACCTGCTTCCACTATTGCAACCTCCGGCAACCACCTGCAACCTCTGGGAACCGCACGGAAACCTTGGTTGGGGCGCAAAGTCTCCAGAGGTTTCCGTTCAGGTTTCTATGTCCTCTGGTTCTTGAGTCCCATACATTGGCTAAAAGACTGTGCATTTATTCCAACTATTCCCCTCTTGATCCTATACACCTCTATAAGACCACCACTCATCCTCCAGCAATCCAAAAGATAAACTACTCGCCTGTCCAACTTCTCCCTACAGCTCATGCCCTCGGGTCCTGGCAACATCTTTATAAATCTTCACTGCACCTTTTCCAGCTTAACAACATCTTTCCAGTAACAGGAAGAGCAAAACTGAACATAGTACTCCAAATGTAGCCTCACCAATGTCACGTACAACTGTAACATCCTAACATCTATACTCCACACTCTGACTGATGAAGGCCAATGTGCCAAAAGCCTTCTTGACCACCCTATCAACCAGCGATTCAACTTTCAAGGAACTATGTACCTGCACTCCTAGATCCCTCTGCTCCACAATGCTCCCCAGAGCCCTGCCATTCACCATGAAGGTCCTGCCCTGCTTTGACTTCCCAAAATGTAACACCTCGCACTTGTCTGCATTAAATTCCATTAACAAGTCCTCAGCCCACCTGCCCAACCCGCTGTAATGATATATAACCATCTTCACTATCTACAATGCCACCCACTTTTGTGTCATCTGTAAATTTACTAACCGTGCCTTGAACATTCTCATCCAAAACGTCAATATAAAGATGGGTTATGGTATTCCCACTTTGGGATGCCCAGTAATGCCCAAGGTGATCAAATGTTTCATTGCTTCAGCTTTGATATCCTCAAAATTGGATGACAATATCAGCCAGCCAGACACAAAATAGCTGAAGCTACAGGAAGCAAGATGGAATACCTACCCAAGAGGAAACAAATTCTGTGATATTTATGTTCTGAACTATTGATCCAAAACAGTAACAATGCAATGAAACTGTTACTTCCATAAGAATGAACATGGTAGAATGCAGGAGATCAAACTGAGACGCTTGTAAGACCGTCTCATCTCTAACCATTACCAGACATTTCTCTGCATTCTGCCACCTGATAAATAACCAGAGTTGCTGCAATTAGAGCACCCATTGAGTAGCTGACACTTGAATTTAAGATTAAAACAGGGGACATCACTGGCATTGTCCCAATAAATGGAGAGGATCCTGAAAGCTTGTTATCAATCCGGCCAGTATTGGCAGGGCATCTGTAAGCTCATCAATATTTATCAGGTCTCCCACACAGAAAGGTTAGAAAACCCAGTCACTGAAAGAGAGTTTATGATTTGTGGGTATCTGTGTTTTCATAGTCTGTCTCTCTTAAAAAACAGAGCTGAATGAACAGAAAATAGAGGGAAGGAATAAAGAGCTCGATGTTTTCATATGAGGGGAATCAAGGAACATTGGTTAGTGTGGGAAGGTAGGAATGAGGTAAGTATATTGAATGGCAAAGCAGGTTTTACAGGGAAAATAGCCAACTGTTATTTCTATTTTTATACTCCTATTTCCTTATAAGATTATAAAAAACAGGAATAGTAGATGTATGAGGTGAATTAGTCCTACTCTTAAATAAGATCATATATGATTAGATTTCAACCGAGCCAATTAACTTTTCCTCTATAACTCATGTTATCAAGGGGAGGTCATTTAAGACTGAGGTGAGAAAAAACTTTTTCACCCAGAGACTTGTGAATTTATGGAATTCCCTGCCACAGAGGGCAGTGGAGGCCAAGTCACTGGATGGATTTAAGAGTGAGTTAGATAGAGCTCTAGGGGCTAGTGGAGTCAAGGGATATGGGGAGAAGGCAGGCACGGGTTATTGATAGGGGACGATCAGCCATGATCACGATGAATGGCGGTGCTGGCTCGAAGGGCCGAATGGCCTCCTCCTGCACCTAGTTTCTATGTTTCTATCCCTGTAGACCAAAATCTATCTCTGCCTTGGACATATTCATTTATGCAGTCTCCAAATTCTCTGTGTTAGAGATATCCAACCTTCTTACCTTTTCAGTTAGGATAGCTACCCAGGCTTTACAATGACATTTATAGTCCATGTATGTAGTCAAACCTGCTATCATCATTCCAGGCCATTCAGTTTCCCATTACCCAGCAGCTCCTGACTCCTCAATTTGTCCAGTGTGTTTTTTGGTCTCATGCTTATCTCTCAAATGATCACAAGCTTATCTGCCTAAGTTCTATCGTACCACTGGTGCAGTGATGAACCAATTGTACGGGATGGGTTCCCAGCTTAGACATGAGAACGATCCCCACAGAAACGGAATCTCACTATTAACCATGTTTTAAAACATCACATGGCCATGGAGGGTGGTTTATAGACAAAAGCAACCGGCTGGATCACTTCCCAGTAGCAGCAACAAGCAGGAAGGTTTCACACACCCATTATCGCAGGTGAACAATAAGTGGGCTTCACTATCCCTCCTCTTGGAGAATGAACAGGTAGGACATCAATTGGCGAATGCGGTGAAATCAAATGTTAATGAGAGGGCGGAATCAGTGGAAACATAAACATTGGGGTTATGGGGTTAACATAGGCAGGAGAATGGGGCTGAGAGGGAAAGATAGATCAGCCATGATTGAATGGCAAAGTAGACTTGATGGGCCGAATGGCCTAATTCAGCTCCTTTTAAGTTATGAAAGTCAAGAGTAGCTGCAGTTGGCAGTGTTCAATCCTTGCTGCCGCAGACACATAGTCAGCATCTGCTTTTATTCCCTCCTTGAAGTGGGAAGATGTAACCTCAGGCCAGTGACACCAGGCCCTGTTTGCTTGAAGGAACGGTGACAGATTCTATATATTTAGTTCCATTCTAGAGAGCTACTTTGTGTCCCCAGGAGGGTGCGACTAACACAAATACAAATGCCCAGGTTAGAACATGTTTTCATTAAGTGTTCAGGCTGTGGCTGACGTGTCAGCCTATCGCTGTGAATTATCATTCCCAGCATGCAAATGAATCCTCAGATTTTCAATGCTATGACCAGCTCAGTGCTGCTGAAGCGGCAAATCTGATGGAAACTTTTGCAAAGAATCTTATCACTGAGAACTAATGGGTTTGAGATAGCAAACAGGCCAATTATCAGAAATTCCATTTAATTTGCAATTTGTAATGGCTAGAGCTGAAACCTGTGCAGAAAAGAGTCTGTAAGGTCAACTCTCTGTAAATAATGAGCTGTGTGTAATGGGTGGCTGGCACTAGATCACAGATCTGATTGACCACATTGGTTTCAAGAATGCAGCTGAACCACATATATTTCAAAGAAGGACTTTATACTTGGGCAGTTAACATGACAATATGAACAAGAAAGTTAAAGTGCGTTTTTGAATTGGCCATGATGCTACAAAGATGGCACCCACCCAGGGGACTATTTGCGAGTGAGCCGCAGATGCAGATCTACTTTGATCATAAAATCAACTGCCATTTTGCTATCGTGGGCGGTAATTCACAGCCTCGTGGGTACAAAGGGGTTCAACCCCGACCTATACCCCCCGGCCTGTAGGGGAACATCTTCAGGCTCTATGCAGACCCCAATATCAGTCAAATCTCTTTGGGGAGGGAAAGGTTGTATGTGGGAGGAGGTGTTGAGGATTGTTGCGGGGAGGTGCAAAAGATGTGGAATTGTTGGGGTCATGAGACAGAATCTTCCCAGGAGGTTTGCAAATCTGCCAGAGCAGTAATCGCGAAGAATTTCAAGGGGCAACAGAGGAGAAAGGCAGTAAGGGAGAGGTTTCTGAACCAGTGGACTTCATGAAAAACCTGGATCTGATGGGAATGTTGATGAAGAATCAAACAGAGAGCGGTGGTAGGACTGCACCACGCACTTTAACTCAGTCACTCACAAGACTAAGGAGAATGATTGGATGTCTGAAAACACAGGACACCTGCAATTACACATTACGTCAAGACAGATGCGGTAACTCACAGGTGAATGGTTTAACGCTGCTGTGTATGTGCTTGTGCTGCTTTAATCCAGAAGACGTGGCAAAGGTTTTCCCACAGTCAGGGCAAGCGTGTGCCCGAGCTCCCACATGCTGAGACCTGATGTGCCGCTGGAGGTTGCTTGGATCGGTGAACACCTGATGGACAGAAGGAGAGAAAGTCATTGGAATCAGTGGCAGGTTGTGATCACCTGTAGCAGAGATCTCTTTAGTGTAACTGCAATTTCTACAATAGAAGTCTAAATATATTTATAGCAATAAAACACAGTACTGTGGCATAGAATCAGAGAGTGAGAGAAACTGGTGCTGCTTTATCACGCTGTCAGACACAATGGCCCACATCACCTGCTCTGATAAACAGGTAAGATTTAATCCTTTGCTTTTTTCATATTTTGCTTCGGCAACTTACAACCCAATATTGATTTCTCTAACTTCAAGTAACCCCTACATTCCCTCTCTCTCCATCCCTCCCCCACCCAAGTTGCACCAGCTTCTCAGTCTCACCCAGCAAACAGATAACAATGGCCTGCTTCCTTCATCATCGTTACTTTTTTGCATATCTTTCATTCACTTGTTCTATATCTCTCCACATCATCGTCTAGATCTCTTGTTTTCCTTTCTCCTGACTCAGTCTGAGGAAGGGTCTCGACCCGAAAAGTCACCCATTCCTTCTCTCCAGAGATGCTACGTCCCGCTGTGTTGCTCCAGAATTCTGTGTCTGTCTTCGGTTTAAACCAGCATCTGCAGTTCCTTCCCACACAAGATTCTATGTTCTATCTGCATTGGCATTTAATGTACAAAGTTTTGCCAGGATCATGAGGTTGTTTTGCATAAATCGTTTGAATTCAAATTGAGTATTTTACTTAGGGACCTTGATCTGGGAGAAAAGGCAGCAACTTTCTATACATGCAGTGGCTGGTATAATTTACTACCCAGGCGGTCGGTGCTGGCACATACAGTCGGACTATGTCTGTTGGATCAGCAGTAGTGAGTGTGACAGCAATTTTTCCAGTTAGTCTTTTTTTAAAGCAGACTGCAAGGCAGCTCACAACCGCATGTGTTGGGAACTGCAACACATAACCCCATAGACCACTTGAAAATGAAATTCCCCTCAGCACCAGTACACCCTCAATTCCCAGTCAACATGCAGGGTGATGGCCATTAGTGAGGCTTCACTGATAGAGGAATGGTGTTTCAGTCTCTCTGTGATTGGACTGAAATCACTCTTCATTACCATACTTGACTTTAATCAATGGAATCCATTGCAAGCTGAGTCTAAAGTGGAGTTTAGTTTAGAGATACAGCGTGGAAACAGGCCCTTCGGCCCACTGAGTCCGTGCCGACCAGCGATCCCCATACAATTTACACTAGGGACCACTTACAATTTTTTTTTACCGATACCAATTAGCCTACAAACATATACATCTTTCAAGTGCAAGAGGAAAACGGAGTCCCGGAAAAAAACCCACGCAGGATTACGGGGAGAACGTACAAACTCCATACAGACAGCTCCCGTAGTCTGGATTGAACCCGGGTCTCTGGCTCAGTAAGGCAGCAGCTCTACCATTGTGCCACTGTGCTCTTCCCAAAATTCAAACAATACCTCAAGTCCCCAAATTCTCACCATACAACAGTTAGAAGCTGCACAGGATATGGACTATGTCTCACCACATATACAAGTAACAATTATACAATGTATTGTATATAGCTAAATATTCCAAGCCGCCTGCCATTGTTGATGACACTGCAGATGCCCAAACTCTTCGGACCAAATGTTTCAACAAACAAAAGAGAGGTAGAAAAGTAGATTTGCGGAGTGGCTGCGGGCTGCTAGTGGAAGTGTGATTAAAGCGGGATGTCTGAGAGGTCAGAGTTAGAAGCCAGAAATAGAAGGGTGGCACAGTGGCGCAGCGATATAGTTGCTGCCTCACAGTGCCAGAGACTCTGGTTCGATCCTGACTACAGGTGCTGTCTGTATGGAGTTTGTACCTTCTCCCCGTGACCTGCGTGGGTTTTCTCCGGGTGCTCCGGTTTCTGCCTACACTCCAAAGACGTCCAGGTTTGTTGGTTGGTTTGCTTTGGGGAAATTTGTAAATTGTCCCAATTGCATGTAGAACAGTGTTAGTGAGCAGGGATCGCTGTTCAGCATGGACTCGGTGGGCCAAAGGCCCTGTTTCCATGCTGTCTGTCCAAACTAATCTAAATCTCAAAGCCTTGTAGAAAAGGGAAGAAATAATTGTTTTCAATGAATGAATTTTCAATGAATTTGTTAACGGAGATAAGAATGATGAAAAGTAATCAGATGTGCTGCCAAATTCATCCAGTGCTCTGCTAATTGGTGAATGAAAGTCTGATGCAGTCAACAAAGGTTTGGAAAAGCCCAAGTTTCTATTGGGTGGAAGATGGAAGAACATTGGAATGATTCATTCTAGAGGGAATAAGGACGTGGAAGTAAACCTCTGTAGCAGATTAACCAAGGCTGGGTTACAGCTGGGCAGTGCTATGGATGTGGACCTGATCCTTTGGGTGATGATGCTATATTACCAAGACAGTGAACACTAGCTCATGCTTAGACAATTGACAGCGACAATGAAAGTGTCGAGTGAATGTACTTTGTGGAAAGGAACAAATACAATGGCTTCAGCCTTCCTAAAAGTCTAATTGGAAGAAATCTGTGTGCTTGTGATATTGAATGTAAAACCAGCAGTGTAACAAATCTTAGAGTGGTACAGCACAGACACAGGCCCTTTGGCCCAGCATGTCCATGCTGACCCTTTTGTCCATCTACATAATTATGGCGAACCTAATATTTTTTTTGATGCTGACACTGATGGGCAGCATTGAAATGAGGGCTGGAGAGGTGCCCAGGATAGAACCTTATGGGATTCCAGAGCCACTGGTTCATAATGAAATTTAAAAAAGTGGTTCTCTGGCTGCAAATAAAAATGGTAAGAGTCACAAATCTAGCCTTTTCAGGGTAAGAGGTAACTACAAGGGGTAGGGTACTACAGGAACAGGGTATTGATTGACTAAAGAATGTTACAAAATCTGGTCAAGTGTTGGCAAGGTCTGTCTTGTTTGTACAGAGTTTGCACGTTCTCCCCGTGACCTGTGTGGGTTTTCTCCGAGATCTTCGGTTTCCTCCCACACTCCAAAGACGTACAGGTTTGTAGGTTAATTGGCTTAGTAAATGTAAAAATTGTCCCTAGTGTGTGTGGGATGATGTTAATGTGTGGGGATCGCTGGTCGGAATGGGCCCGGTGGGTCAAAGGGCCTGTTTCCGCGGTGTATCACTAAACTAAGGTTGTTTTTGGTCACGATGAAAATAAGATGAGTTGGGAGAGAGACTCCAGTCATTTGGTCACCAGAAACAGCGTCACGTAGCCGCTGTGACCGTTGACATAGCAATTTATAATACAAAAGACGGTTGACCAAAATTTATAAGGACAGTTGGCAAAACATATAGACAGGACAGAGCACCGAGAAATACTCTCTGTAAACATTTGATTTATGGACAGGATGATAATTTCTGCATATACCCAAAATAAAACATTCTCCATCCACTGGGCATATTTCCTCTCTTTATTTTGCGTGCACAAATACCAGTGTTTAGTGTGCCGTTACCTGAGAAAGTATTAGCATAGCGAACTACGTTCTCACAACAAATCATAAGAAACTGGGGTTAAGAATAAATTGTTGCCCTTTCTTTTTAAATAGAACTAATCTATTTTATTTTATTGTAAGGTTATATGAAAGCTCCGTTGAAACAAGGGTCATAACTCCATTGCTGCTTGTGTGCTTTTACAAGTGCTTAACGCGCTGGAAAGTGCCTTGGCATGGCCTGAGGTTGTGGTAGGTGCTATAAAAATCCAACTATTTTCTGTGTGTGTATGCGTGTGTGTGTAGGAAGTGCAGTTCCATTGGGGCATATTATTGAGCAGGTCAAGGTCAAAGGACACTTTGTAATTTCAGGCACTCCCACTTAAGGTAACAAAGAACCTCCCTCCCTGTTATTCAACAGAAAGAAGCCACTATCTCAAGCTTTGCTCCTTACACCAGCTGATAAAACTACACTAGAAACTCAAACAGTTGTGAAAGCACTTTGTTTTTTTTAATCCCAGAACTGGCTTTTAGTCTTTTGTTTACTCACCATTCACCTCCTACGCCTTGGCATCGGCCCAGTCCATGTATCCCAAAGCCTCCCTGACTAGAAACCTTATGACATTTAGGGTGACCCGGTTGCTGCCTTACAGTGCCAGAGACCCGGGTTCGATCCTGACTGCAGCTGCTTGTCTGTACGGAGTTTGTACATTCTTCCCGTCACCTGTGTAATTTTTTCCAGAATCTCTGGTTTCCTCCTACACTCCAAAAGCGTACAGGTTTGTTGGCTAATTGCTTGGTATAATTGTAAATTGTCCCTAGTGTGTGTAGGATAGTGTAAGTATGTGGGGATTGCTGGTCGGCACGGACAAGGTGGACCGAAGGGCCTGTTTCCATGCTGTATCTCTAAACTAAAGTTAAGATAGCAAAGTCAGGGGATATGGGGAGAAGGCAGGTACAGGGTATTGATTGTGGATGATCAGCCATGATCACAGTGAATGGTGGTGCTGGCACGAAGGGCCGAATGACCTACTCCTGCACCTGTTGTCTATTGTCTATTGTCTAAACTAAATTAACTAAACTGAAGAAGGGTCTCGACCCGAAATGTCGCCTATTCCTTCGCTTCATAGATGCTGCCTCACCCGCTGAATTCCTCCAGCATTTTTGTCTAGCTTCGATTTTCCAGCATCTGCAGTTCTTTCTTAAAAATAATTTGTTTGGGAATTATTTAAATTTATTTGAATTGTTGCAGAGATTGTCCAGAACATAGTTTTGCTCTCACTGATATGATATAAGAGAGCTCGAGGCGGTGTTGCAATTAATAAATCACTGTTATGATAATTTAGTATAGTAAACAATACGTCATATTGCAAACAAATGTGCCAATGCCATCGTTAATTCGGATCTGGGCACAACTTTGAGAAGCATTGTCCTTTTTCTGAACATGTCATCAGTGCAAATACACGTACAGGCAGCAACGAGCATGTCAATTTCATTCTAGATACTCATCATAAATTACTCGCCTTAGAGACATAAATTATAACTGTAGCATACAAGCGAGCCCTTCAGCCCATCTAGTCCATGCCGACCAGGATGCTCATCCAAGCTTGTCCCATTTACCCGTGCCTGACCAATAGCCCTCTGGACCTTTCCTTCCATCTATCGGTCCAAGTGTCTTTTCAATATTGTTATTCTACCTGCCTCAACTAGTTCACCAGGCAGCTCGTTTCAGATTCCCAGTACCCTCTGAGTGAAAGATTAGCCCCTCAGGTTCTTATTAAATCTTCCAACCCTCAACTTAAATGTATATTTGGTGTGCAATTTGGTCACCCCACTGAAGGAAGGATGTGAAGGCTTTGGAGAGGGTGCAGAGGTTTACCAGAATGCTGCCTGAATTAGAGGGTTTCAACTACAGGGAGAGTTTGGATCAACTTGGATTATTTTCACTGACACGTCCGAGGTTGAGGAGAGACCGATTGAAGTATGTAACATTATGAAAGGCATAGATAGGGTAGACAGTCAGAACTATTTTGCCTGGGTGGAACTGTCAAGAAGGAATAGCTTAGAGGTCAGAGGAAGCTATTAAAGGTGATGTGTGGAACAAGCTTTTTTACAGGCAGATGAGATGAGTAAAACTTGGCTTCATGTTCGGCCATCAATATTGTGAGCCAAAGGGCTCTTTCCTGTGCTGTTCACTTCTATGTTCATGCCTCCCTAGAGTTGATTCCAACACTGAGTAAAATATCCTGTACATTCACCCTATATATTCACCTCATTATTTTATATACCAATGTAAGATCACCCCACAGCCTCCTGTGCTCCAGGTATAAAGTCCTGGTCTGTCCAACCTCTGCTTGTAGTTCATGCCCTCGCATCCTGGCAACATCCTTGCCATTGAAAAGGACATAAAGTGCAGGAGTAACTCAACGGCTCAGGCAGCATCTCTGGAGAACATGACTAGGTGACTGATTGTGGGGAGGAGAATTAGGTGTGAGTCCAGGGGGGGGGGGGAGGGGAAAAGAGGGAGGGGAGGAAGGGGGGGGGGGGGGGGGTGGTGGTGGTGTAGGGGATAAAGAGGGGGGTAATGGGGGTGGCTGTAGGGATAACCTAACATTGGAGAATTGCTTTCCTCCAGTTTGCTTGTGGCCTCCCTCTGGTAATGGAGAATGGACTAAGTTACAGAGATAGGTTGAATAAGTTAGGTCTTTATTCTCTGGAGCGCAGAAGGTTAAGGGGGGACCTGATAGAGGTCTTTAAAATGATGAGCGGGATAGACAGAGTTGATGTGGACAAGCTTTTCCCTTTGAGAATAGGGAAGATTCAAACAAGAGGACATGACTTCAGAATTAAGGGACAGAAGTTTAGGGGTAATATGAGGGGGAACTTCTTTACTCGGAGAGTGGTAGCGGTGTGGAATGAGCTTCCAGTGGAAGTGGTGGAGGCAGGTTCATTGGTATTATTTAAAAATAAATTGGATAGGCATATGGATGAGTAGGGAATGGAGGGTTATGGTATGAGTGCAGGCAGGTGGGACTAAGGGGAAAAAAAATTTGTTCGGCACGGACTTGTAGGGCCGAGATGGCCTGTTTCCGTGCTGTAATTGTTATATGGTTATATGGTTATAATGCCTAGGACACAAAGGTCACTTATGCGAATGGGAAGGGGAGTTAAAATGATTGGCAACCAGGAAATCCAGTAGGCCTTGGTGGGCCGAGCACAAATGTTTAGCGAAACAGTGGTCAAGTTTAGGCTTGGTCTCGCCAATGTACACAAAGCCACATTGGGAACAGCGGATGCGGCAGATGAAGGTAGAGGAGGTGTACGTGAATCTCTGTCACACCTGGAAGAACTGTGGTGGACCCTGGATGAAAGTGAGGGAGGGGGTGTTGCATCTCCTGCGGTTGCAGGGGCAGGTGCGTTGGGAGGGGGGGGTGGGGGTTTGTGTGGAAAAGGATGAGGGAACCAAGGAGTTGAGGAGAGAGCAGTCTCTGCAGAAGGCAGAAAGGGGTAGAGATGGGAAGAAACGAGTGGTGCTGGGATCTTGTTAGAGGTGATGGAAATGTTGCAGGATGATATGTTGGATGTAGTGAGGACCAGGGAACTCTATCCTTGTTCAATCTTCAGGGAGGGGGAGTGAGAGAGGAACTAGGAGACACAGAGGAGATGAGAATGAGGGATCCATCAATGGGTCCAGCACCAATCCCTGAGGCACACCACTAGTCAAAGGCCTCCAGTCCAAAAACAACCTTCCCCAATACCCTCTGTTTCCTTTCATTAAGCTAATTCTTTATCCAGTTAGCTAGTTCCCCCTGGATCCCTTGCGATCTACACTTCCAGAGCAGCCTATCACGCAGAATCTTGTCAAAGGCTTTGCTGAAGTCCATGTAGACTAAGTCTACAGTCCCACCCTCAGTCTGAAGAAGGGTCTTGACCCAAAACATCACCCATTCATTTTCTCCATAGATGCTGCCTGTCCCGCTGAGTTACTCCAGCTTTTGTGTCAACCTTCAAAAAACCCATTGAAATTCTTGAAGCAAGGCTGTTTGGAACAGTACTGTCAGATTTCTAATTGTGAGTCAATAGATTTCATCAGAGCTTTATTGCACATTTTCTAAAATTATCCAAACGACATAGTACAAAATCTGAGCTATGTGGTACAATGGAAATCTGGCTGATTACAAGGTCACAGCGGATATAAAATATAACCTTTGCCAGATTATTTCTATTGAACTGTTTGGATTTCAATGGCTTTACAAGATGAAATAGTGAGTGACACTCATAATGATCTGAATTCCACTTAACCAGTATCCCTATTAAACGTAACTCCAATGCGCAAAACGTCCAGTTCCATTGTACCACTTTAACTCAAGCCGCAGAGCAATTCTCTTAACAATATGAGACAATGAAAGTTTGGAGTCTTCTTACCTTCAACCTTACCTTATCACAATTTTCACACTCAAAGCGTTTTCCGCTGTCATGTGACATTTGATGGCGAATAAGGTTTGACTTCCAATTGAAGGCCTTTGGACATTGGTCACACTTATATTCACGTTCTTCACTGTGAATTATCATGTGTTGTTCTAGGCTGCACAAACAGGAACAATGAGACAAAGAACCTTTTAACTCCGAGGTGAGTCCGCACTTTACAAGGTCGGACACGACTTATTTCACAACTGAAGGTATCTGCTTCACCCTTTGTGATGCTTGGAGCTGAGAATCCTAGGATGAACCCTAACTTTGCTGCACTCAGTTACTGAGCAGTTGGGGTATTGCAGGTAGTTTTGTGAAGGAAGGAACTGCTGGTTTACACCAAAGATAGACACAAAAACCTGGAGTAACTCAGCGGGTCAGGCAGAAAAGGAATAGGTGATGTTTCAGGTCGGGACCCATCCTCAGGACGGAGGCAGATAGTCTTGCTAGTCCAGAGCTACACATTCGCCAGTGTGTTAGTTGGTGGACTAGGCTGAGCAGTAGCATTGCTCAGTGTTGCCAGTAAAGGTATCACCAGGCAGTGGTTGAACACTACACTGACACTCAATAATGATGCTGGGTGGGATGAGGAGAGCAGGGGAAGGGATTCATGTGTGAGTTGGGAAGAAAAAAATAGCGGGGAACAAAAATAAAAGGTCATGCCAGAGAACAACATTCGCGGGAAGAAAATCAGAAAGTCGACAACAAAAAGAGCGCAAGTTTAGAGTCAAATAATTACCAAATAAGGAGGGATTGTTCCGAGCCGTCACTGCAATCAGCGACTAACAGACTGGGAACTGCAATCTGAGAACAATCCATTTGCAAATGTGCTACAGGCTGCATTTATAAACGACTGTATCATTCACTTCAATAATATATTCTCATTATTAACTATTATAGCTGAACAGACTTTCAGGAAATGACTGTAAGTACATTGCAGCTTCTATAAACACTACCCATTTACAAATGACTTCCCTTCTATTCCCCCTCCCCCCAAATCCACTTGAAAGAGAATGGCAAACAAAAACTTCATCTTGCTAAATTGCTGGAAGTTTCAGCAGGGAGGGACTGAACCTTTTCAAATTAATCCCAGAGGCACGGAGAAACCATAATTAATGCACGTTTAATAGAACTTAACTCAACTAATGAATGAGCTGTTTGCATTTAAACTGCACCAAGTGATAAGGACATCGTTCACTTCAAACAATTTCTCAACATCGGTATTTTTAACTAGAGAAATTGCTTTTGCCTCTGTTGTATTTGCCACTCAGTTTTAACATCTGTGCTAAAATAGCATAGCGTGGAATTAGGTCTAAAAGCTTTGAATGGGTGAATACTCATGTGCTAAACGCAGACTCTATCTGCCCTGTAATGCATTAAAATGCTGCGCTCCTTCTAATCCATTCTTTCTGTCAAGTAATTGATCAACGAGGCAGTAAAATGATATCTATGAGTACTTCAAGTTAAAGAATAGACATGTGTCAACGAGGCACAGGGTCAAAGTCTAAGTGATAGCTTCTTCGCAAGAAATAGGCTTCCCAGAGACTTATTGGAAGTATGAACCCTGGAACTGTTCAGGAAGCATTTGAATGCCCCATGGGGACATGTGAGGTATTTCTACATGGATTGGTTAGGAATGATCAGCCCAACCTTATGATAAAGTTGCTGTGGGTACTGCTACAAATCCTTGTGTAAACTCTGTCACTTATCTTTCTTGTGTGTGGCCCCTGTTGCTAAAGACAAATGCCCAGATTTTTCAATTAAAATGTAAAAAAGGTAAATAAATCAGAATTTATGCAAACAATAAAAAAGAAGTTGGAACATCTTTGGTTCAAAAAAAATCTGAATACTGGCAACCTGATGCAGAGGCCAATTGTCTGTCTTAAAGCTCCACCTGTTCGAGCAGCTGTGTGCTTGGAGGGATGTCTATCTTCGACAGGGATACAGCTGTTCTTTATACACTGCAACAAGTGGCAGCATCAGTGGCGCTGGTGGTGAGGGGGTTAAACCCCCCCCCCCCCCCCCCCCCCCCCCTCTCTCCACCCCCCGTCGCCCCCTCCACCCACTTCTTACTCGTGAGGCAGCCAGCAGACCTACCTGTATTCGTTGGGGAATATGCGGTCACAGTCCTTGCATTCGTGCAGCTGCCCATCGTCCAGCTGGCCCTGCTTGAACTCCTCGTTGATGGTGGTGAAGATGGCGTTGGCGTTGTTGCAGGCATACGCCTGGTGCCGCCGCAGTGCCACCTTCGAGCGGAACAGCTCGTCACAGTCCCCACAGCGGTACCTCTGCTCCTCTGCCAAGGTCACCCGCCCGCCCAGGGGGGAGCAAGCAGGCGCGAGGGGAGATTCAGAAATGAGGCAAAGTGTTTAGCTGGGAGCCAGATAAAGCCATGCAGAAAACTGTGCAGGCAGGCCGATTGCAACACAGGCCTGTACTGTACAAGCATAAATTATTGCAGTCCAAGTTCAAACAAATTAAAGAAAGGGAGCAGCTATTATTGAGCTTATGAGGAAGCATCCTGATGCCTGTGCCAAGTCAAACAATCCTCTGGATGCTGTAAATTTTCCAGAATAACAACTGGTGTGAAGGGGTCACGTCTGCCCCAGCTCTGCTCCCTCACTTGTTGCTTCAACAGTAGCCAGACCAGTGTAGCACTCCCCCCCCCCCCCCCCCCGTCTCCCCCCTCTCCCTCCCCCACTATCCCCTCTGAGACATTGCCTGACTATCTTGACTTTTCTTAACAGCACTTGGGACAAAAGAGGAATGTGAGTAAAAAAAATAAATCAGGCCTTAATGGGTTTTTTTTTAAGGGAGTGTAAAAGAGCAGAGTTGTGTGTTGATTGTACTCTGATCTATGAAGCCAGCTCCTCCAGGGACTGGACTCTGTGCAGGTTATTCAAACTTCACTGTCTGCTTCTCTTCTTGTTCTATACTATGTTCCCTTGTACTGCCCAAGACTTATTTTGTAGTCCTGAAGTTCTTCCCTCATGAGATAAGGCAGCTGACCGCTGACCCTGTCAACATTCTGAAGCATACATGAGCCTTGACGGTGTGTGGTGGCACAGCAGCTCAGGTCCCTCTTCACACTGTGCACCACTCAGAGTGGGCTATTGGAGCAAAGCCTTGCAGATATCTCCCTTTGATCTCCTACTCCTCTTTCCCCCCCACCCCAACCACTTAGATGAAACTGTAGAATTCAATACCACAGACAGCTTTAGAGGCCAAGTCATTGGGTATCTTTAAGTTGGTGGTTGACCGGTTCTTGATTAGTACGAGTGTCGGGGAGAAGGCAGGGGAATGGGGTTGAGTGGGAGAGATAGATCAGCCATGATTGAATGGCGGAGTAGACACAATGTGCCGAATAGCCTACTTCTGCTCCTATGACTTATGAACTGATGAACAACTTTGCTTCCTCCATCTGAGATCAACCAGGTCCTCACTGACAGAAGGAGACAAAAGGGTCTACAGGTTTGTACACAGTGATTAAACAGTGAAGTACCATTGAACTGTAAATGGATCTGGCCTCAAACACAGTGGGACTAAAGCCCTCAAGGTTCAAACATGCAGCGTGAAACTTGATAAGGTTCAGCTAGACATGGATGTAGCTTTATGGAATTTAGATGTCAAACCTAAACCAGTAAGGAAGTGAACAGTCACAATGGTGCAGCTATGGTTTCACTACAAACATGACTTCACTGGCTGCACGAGGTTTAAAACACTCTGTGTTGTTGCACATTGTCCTTCATCCTTGGTGAGTTGGATTTACACCATCAGCATTACAATTATGAGGTCAGGGAGGAGAAAACGGAAATTAGCAAAAAAATAAGTTGGAATGAACTATGGTGCAGTGAGTTGACCCTGAGTAAGTTTCCATTGCAAGAGCTGCAGGAGCATCACCAGCTGTGCATTGGATGTGTTGGCTAGGCACCCATGCAGGTGCCAGGAAGTGGATGGGTGAAAGTTAAACCCACCAACTGATGCCTCCTCTATTGTCCATCCGAAGAAGAGGGAAAGCTCTGAGCATCTTCTCGGGAGATGGCCAGACTAACATTTGGGGTACTCTGGGGCTGAGAAACAAAGGCGTGGACCTCATTGAATCATGGCCACGAGGACACAATCAGTAATAGAGTCAGTGCACCACCTCATCACAATCGGTTGAAGAGGTCTCACTGCAACCAGACATTACAAAACTCAAACCATCCCACTTTAATGAGACCCAATTGGAATTGTTAACCCATCTTACCATCAAGATTTGGTGGCATTGTCCCATCAGGATAGACACCGTCCTTCATAAAAACAAGAAGCTCATCACCCGATTTAACCTCTTTAATTACTTTATAGTAAATCTAGAAACAGAATTAAAAATGAAGTTATCTACTTTGCTGAATATACAAAGGACTGTCAAGTTGCACAGTAAATCATGTAAATAGCAAATTATTCCTTGATCTGTAGAATGAAAAGGGATCCCATAGATTTGTGGGATTTCCATTTCTCCTGCAGCTCAGTGCTGTCACTTCTCTTTACAAGACTCCCTACAGGCCAATCGTAGCTCTGAATATCATTCTGAATCGAGTGCACAATTGAGTTCATACGGTTGTAAGGGACAGAAGTTTAGGGGCAATATGAGGGGGAACTTCTTTACGCAGAGAGTGGTGGCGGTGTGGAATGAGCTCCCAGTGGAAGTGGTGGAGGCAGGTTCATTGGTATCATTTAAAAATAAATTGGATAGGCATATGGATGAGAAGGGAATGTAGGGTTATGGTATGAGTGCAGGCAGGTGGGACTAAGGGGAAAAAAATTTGTTCGGCATGGACTTGTAGGGCCGAGATGGCCTGTTTCCGTGCTGTAATTGTTATATGGTTATATGGTTATACCCAAAATGAACGATTATTTTAAAGGGCCTGTCCCACTGTACGAGGTCATTCAAGAGCTCTCCCGAGTTAAAAAAAAAATCAAACTCGTGGTAAGTACGTAGAATGTACGTAGCGGCTTGTTATACTAACGGCAGGTACTCGGGAAACGCGGTAACTCGTGAAGTTTTTTCAGCACTGTGAAAAATGTCCACGAGAGCCCCCGAGCACTTACGAACGGCTATTACCGTAATTCTCCGAGTTCGAATCAGGGGAAACTTGGGAGAACTCTTGAATTACCTCGTACAGTGGGACAGGCCCTTTCCTTATCTGAATGTTTCAAATGCAGAAAGATTGACAGCATTCTGCAATCCAGAAAGAGAACAACCATTTTCCATGCCTTACACAAGAGGGGTTGGGACAGTGTTTATTCCAAAGCTTATGAACATGCCTTGAGTTGTCATCCAGAACAATGGCAACTAACTCTCTGCTACAGGCTAGACCTCTCGCTGTCATTTTGAAGCATCAAGGTTCTCAATTTGCCCCTTAAAGTTATGGTTCAGTTCAGTCTAACAGGCCTTTGTCATATTATCCATCCTGCCAAATCTAAAATGGCCATTCCAACTAACACAGACCAGGGATGGACTCAATGTGGGTAACACAGAAAGGGGTCAGATACCGAGGCTTCTGTTCACCCGTAAACACTTCTTACACTTTGATACATGCAGAGTGGCTTTCATGAAGAACCTATAGAATTGCATTATTATGTATGAAATATACCACACCAAGTCATTGTCTGTTTACTGGCATGCTGACATGCAAACGGAATCCCAGTACAAACTTTCTGGTTGAAGAGTACATAGACAGTAACCATGGTCCTATTAAGATGTAGACACAAGGAACTGCAGATGCTGAACCATCCTATCTCCAACTAGAGAGCAGTCCTGTGCTACCATCTACTACATTGGAGACCCTTGGACTATCTTTAATCGGACAGAAGGGTCTCAACCCAAAACGTCACCCATTCCTTCTCTCTAGAGATGCTGCCTGCCCCGTTGAGTTACTCCAGCATTTTGTGTCTACCTTACTGGATTTTATCTTGAACTAAATGTTATTCTCTTTATCCTGTATCTGTACACTGTAGACACCTTGAGTATAATCATGTGTAGTCATTTCATGAGCATACACCAAAAATTATTTGCACTGTACCTCAGATAAGGTAAATTACTGTAAACTAACTCAGAAGATTAGGCAGCATTTCTGAAGAACATGGATAGGTGAATCCATGGTCTCAAGAAATGTTGCATGTCCCGCTGAGTTACTCCAGAACGATGTGGCTTTTTTTTGTGAACCAACACTTGCAGTTCCTTGTTTCTCTGCCATTTTGGAGATTGGGTTAGGTGTTCCAGCAACAGGTCAGCATTGACAACAAAGCCTCTGCGATGGAATATTTTGAAGAGCATTCAGACCAAGTTTATAAACGTGTTGATGAGATGCTGCCTGACCCGCTGAGTTACTCCAGCACTCTGTGTTTGCAAAAGACAGTTACTTGCATGAAAATTATTACCATCGTTGAAAAGTTTTTTGGATTAGCCTGTTGCAGCACAAATAGTGCAAACAGAATTCAACAGGTACAGAAATTTGATAGGAGTTGAACTGAAATTTGTTGACCCCCTAAAGACCCAGTGACCTGCAACCCTCCCGATGCAACGCCAAGAGGTCAAAGCCACAGTCTGAAGGTTAGAGTCTAGAGGCAAAAATGGTCAGGAAAAGAAAAGAAAAAGTATCTGAAGTCAAAACAATTACATCAGCTGCTAAGTGTTAGCAGAGCTTATTTTTGCCCTTGGGATTAGCGTCGAGTATTTGTTGGGGGAAAATAAATAGAAAGTGTTTTACTCTGCTCTGCGCAAGACGAGAACATTGAACAATACACACAACACAAACCACATGCCCCTGCCCACAACCCTTCCACTCCTCCCACGCCCACAAATATGGCAACAGCTACACTCGGTGGCAGCAGGCACCAGACAGAGTCTGACAATCATAGTCGTGCCAGCTGGAAATAACCAGAGTTGCTGATTTGTTTTTTGCTTAATTTGCGATTGGGCTGACGACTATATCCATCTCCTTCACACAACCATCACGTGAGACGTACACGCACAAAGCACAAACATTATGCACAAACACACAGACATGAAAAACAATGAGCAATGAGCACAACACATACATTGCAGCTGGAGTTACTAGGAAGGGCTGGTGCCAAAGATTCAGTGTCTGGGGGAGATCTGGGCAGACAAATCTCTTGCATGTACAACAAAGATCAAATGGCAACAAACATCTCTTGGACCACAAAAGAGAAACAGAATCCTCCTTGGAAATCACCCTGGGTTGCGGGAGGAGGCAGCATAGGTGTGGACGCAGTGGCTCAGGGAATAGCCATTTAAAAGAATAAATCCCTGGGAAAAGCATAGAATGCTGGGAAAATTCAACAGGTCAGGCAGCAGCTGTGGAAGGGTTATTTCCCGGTCAAACACCAAACATCACGACTGAGAGAGACAGAAAGCAAGTTAGTTCAAGTAGCAGAAAAAGTGGATGGAACAGAGAAAATACCTGTAATACAGTGAAATGATGTACTCATTGAATAGACAGTCAAGTTGTTCTGTCTGTGTAATGTTGTTAATGGTGTGAAGTCTGGGGGATGAAGAATCTAGCTATGAATGTGGTCTAGCTATGTACATGGAAGTGAAATGAAAGAACAAATGTTGATATTATTTGGTGTAGGTTGTGGGTAGAGCCGCATTTATTGCCCTTATGCGGCTTGGGTGAGTGACGAGTCAGCAATATGTTGTGCCAGGGGAGGCTTATGGGGAATGAGAGGAGCCTGCACTCCCTTCAACCTTCAATGGCACGAGGTAAGGACAGGAACTCACTCTGACCATCAGCTCCAATTGGCACCAGGGTCAAGGTACCACGGAGACACAATGTCAGGAGAGGATGCACACACAGGTGGGCACGTACTCTGGAGTTTTTACCCCAGCCAGAGGCAACAGAGACAGAGGGATTCATTCATCAATCCATCAATCAGTGGCACCAGCCCAAGTCATAGCGTTCAAAGCTGCCCCAGCACTGCTCCCTTCCCCCTGACCCTCCTGTTAGCAAGCCAACAAAATGATTTAATGTACAGTACATTTGTGCTAATGGATCGAGATCATTAACTCCAATGGCTGAGAACTCAGATCTCATTCAAATGCAGCAAACTCTGGCCACAGTTGGACAGACGAGACATACAATGACTATGGAGGAACGTGCATCTTTGCAATAGCTCAACAGGGGAGTGGATCAGCCTCCTTTTCATGTTCTGCTTACTGCAGAAGCTATCAGCTGGTCAAACTAACTTCTACACTACAAGGTTTAACTTTGTTGTGGAGAGCTGCTAGTTCGGGCTGTTTTCTCTCATCCAAAATTCAAAGATAGAAGTGACAGATCAAAGTCTTTGTAACTGGTTAATTCAGTTTACAGTCCACAGCCCTGTGTGTAACTAGAGACCCACATTCAGCAGGAATGGGATTAGAGTGTTTACGCTTTGGTTGCAAGTATTGATTGTGTCCACTAGGAGGCCCCCTTGTCTAGCAATGGAGGCATTGGCCAGAGTGTCCCCATGCACAGAGTTAGCTTGGTCTTTCAAAGTATCTCAAGAGAAAGGAAACTAACAAGTGGCTCAGGATTATTTTCACATTATAATACCTTTTCACATTTCATAAACAGGTTATTTTCCTTAGCATTTAATATATTCAGTATTTTAAAATTGCTAAAAGCAAACCTCACAGTGATCAATATAAAACAATAAATGAAGTTTACTGAAAAGTGTTCAGGTCAGCACAATAAATAAAGTTTGTGATAGTGACTTGTGTTCGGACGGAGATTACGAAGAGAACTCACAATCATTGCTGCGATGGTATCAAGACACCACTGCAATGGGACACTGACCTTTCCTCAAACAGTTAGTTCTTTGCTTTTCATTACAATTAAATGATGCAGCTTCTCCATGTGTCTGGATGAACATCTTTGACTTCCCATTAGTTAATTCACCTGCATTCCCTGTATGGAACTAGTCTTTGTTTCGTCTTTATCACTGTATCTCGCTGCACATAGCTATAATAAACCAACGCCGTCAGTCTCCATCTTACTTGCATCTCTTACACCTTGAATGTCCTTGACAGTGTGGGTTTGGAACCTGACCTATGTTGATGTTTGCCTAACCACCCAGTATCTCTGTTGCACCCACCAAGAATACTTCCTCTCCTTATCCATGCAAGGACCAGCTTTAAATTTTCAAGTGCAATGTGGAAAGTAAACTTAAAGCACAGCCCCCTTTCAGATGTGAGTGACCACAATTAATCCTCTGAATGTCGGGTGGTCGTTCCTTGCTCACTGATGCCCCATCTTGGAATGCTCATGTGGACAATCTACGTCGGGTCTGTCCATCACTAACAATTCACAGAGAGCCTAAATTGGCAGGGCATTGCCGTTATGCTAGCTTATGCCTGGAGCCTCAGTGTAGAACGAGGAGAGAACTAATTGTGTACTATTGCTGTTTGACATTTGGGACCAGACAGGTTCCTGGAAGCCATCAAAAATAAAAGCAATAAAGCAAAAAAAAAAAAACCATGAATGAAAGAGTTAAAGTGCCTCAATCACCATGAAATCCTTGCATACTGAACTGCCATATCAGAAGATAAATCTCTGTTTCCCTTTTCTCAGTTTTTATAATGAATTTTGTAATTTGTAAAAGAAAGTGAAATAAAAGCACAAGGAACTGCTTAAAATGACATGAGCAACATTTGATTCTCCCTCAAGTAATACTGAGAATAAAATCAGAAAGTGCTGACCTGTGATTGTGCTTAAAGTTGTGGAACTCTGTCACTGTGGGGCTCAAGTGCTGGACTTGTTTGAATGGTCTCCAAATTGATAACTTGCAAACTACTGTAAAGTGTGCAGCAGTACTAGGCTGTGTGTTCGGCAACAGAGGCAGAGCCTTCCGCCCCCTTGACCACCTCTTCATCCCTTTCTGTCCCTGCGCTGGTGAAACTCTATCTCCCTCTCCCTTCTCTCCGAGCTCCGTCGAGTGGTTTGAAAGCGCTTTCTGTCACTCCCACTAATCACATCAGCCAGGCTTGACCTCTGAACCTTCCTCACATTGTGTCTTTATTACAAGAGATTTCAACACCGTGGCCATTCATAAGAGCAGCGAGTTAAAATGGGCACATCAGCCCTGGCACCAAAAACCAAAGGACCTTTCCATGCCTCTTAACAAGTCAGCTCCATCGTGAACTAAATCCAAGCTTTAAACCAAAATTATGCAGCACTCAGTTTGTTAAATTCAGTTTAAAACAATTACTATTTCAGCACTCAACAAAAGACACAATAATAAAACTCGCCTCCTGAAGAGTTTGTAAGATACAAGCACTGTTTACCAGTGTTAAACAGTGGAAATAATGTGCTTGTGATACAGTGGATCGGGCCGTAGCTGAGATTATTTCAAGTGTCAAGAGTTAAGATTGTTTTATTGTCATATGTCCCAGATAGAACAATGAAATTCTTACTTGCAGCAGCACAACAGAATATGTTTAGTACACTGTAAACACTATAATAAACGAGAATAAAACGTTCAGTGTGTGTATATATATATATATATATATATATACACACATACATATTCACATACACACGCACATATAGAAATATACATATATATATATATACGTACACTAGTACACACACAAACAATAAACAAACAATAATAGTGCAATAATAACAATAATAGTCTATGTAGTTCAGAGCTTATTGGAAGTTGTAGTGTTTAATAACCTGATGGCTGTAGGGAAGAAGCTGTTCCTAAACCTGGACGTTACAATCACCAAGCATCTCACTCGTGTGATCACATGTACAACATGGATAACACCGCTGTGTGTTGATGTATGCAACGTGTTCCATATAGAATTGCTGAGATAAAGAGGCACAGAGGCTCCAGACTGCAGCCTGCTCCTGTGCAGACAGATGGATCTCTGCTGTGCAGTGTGTGGGGCAGCAATGCAGTCAGTGCAATGTTCACTGTATGGTCTTTTTTGCCTGAAGATCCCGTTCCCAGGTCCCCGCGGAGTTCATTACAAATACATTCTGCCGTTGACCTGGTGATCGAGTCACACACACACATGGAGACGCAGGGCGTATCCTCCCTGTACTCCTTGAGGGAGAATCGAATGTCCCCCCTGTGTCATTTAAAACAGTTCCTTGCCCTTTTATTTCATTTTCTTTTACAAATTACAAAATTCATTTCAAAAACTAAGAAAAGAGAAACAGAGATGTATCTTCTGATATGATCATTCAGTAAGCAAGGAATTAATGGTGATATTAACTTTAACTATGATTTTGTGTATTTTTTATTTACTGCTTTTATTTGTGCTGACTTCTGGTAACCTGTCCTGTCCCAATGTCAAGCGGCAATAGTACACAACAGGACGTGAAGGACAGGGAAGGTGTGTGCGAGCAAGGACACCCCTGTAGCATGCGGGACTGTAGATTGTTACTCCTCAATCCCCATACAGAGTAGAAGTGGCTTAAAGATGAGAGAACACCAAACATTCACCCGTGCCAGATCTCCGAGCATTCACCCGTCTGGTTCGCCCGTCTCAGTAACCGCTCAGCACCCGTTGTGGAGGCAATCAGTAACAATTGTACATTTGCCAGCAAATCCACCTGTCTGATTTACTTTCTAATTCCCTTTTATTCTCCATCTAACCCTATAACCATATAACAATTACAGCACGGAAACAGGCCATCTCGGCCCTACAAGTCCGTGCCGAACAAATTTTTTTTCCCTTAGTCCCACCTGCCTGCACTCATACCATAACCCTCCATTCCCTTCTCATCCATATGCCTATCCAATTTATTTTTAAATGATACCAATGAACCTGCCTCCACCACTTCCACTGGAAGCTCATTCCACACCGCTACCACTCTCTGAGTAAAGAAGTTCCCCCTCATATTACCCCTAAACTTCTGTCCCTTAATTCTGAAGTAATGTCCTCTTGTTTGAATCTTCCCTATTCTCAAAGGGAAAAACGTCCCTCAGTCTTCAAAATCAAATATCACTCTCTCGTTCCCTCAAGAAAATGAGTGCTTTGTCTTAACAAAACAAAGGGACGGCACAGTGGTGAAGCGGGTAGAGCTGCTGCCTAACGGCGCCAGAAACCCAGGTTCGATCCTGACCTCGGGTGCTGTCCGTGTGGAGTTTCCCTGTGACTGTGGGGGTTTTCTCCGGGTCCACCCGTTTCATTCCGCAAAAGTACGGGATTGTAGATTAATTGACCTCCGTAAATTATCTAGTGTGTAGGAAGTGGATGAGAAAGTGGGGTAACATAAAACTAGTTGATTGTCGATGTGGACTGAGTGAACGGAAGAGGCTGTTTCCATGTTGTATCTCTAAACCAAACTAAACTAAACCAAACTAAACTAAACTGAACTGAACTAAACTAAACTAAACTAAACTAAACTAAACTAAACTAAACTAAACTAAACTAAACTAAACTAAACTAAACTAAACTGAACTGAACTGAACTGAACTGAACTAAACTAAACTAAACTAAACTAATCTAAACAAATCTAAACTAAACTAAAACAAAACTAAATTAAAACCAAACCATTTTACGTTTTTGTTTGAAGGAGCTTTTCAAAGTCAGGCAATAATCGTTGATGAGTCAGAACTTTAATCAGGTACCAGTAAAAACCAGTGAATTGATATACAAACACTGGATATCATGAAATGTTGTGAAGTATTTCCTGCATCAAATATAGGTCCCCTGGACAGAAAGAGGATAGATTCAGGCAAAAATCCTTAAAGAACACACACAAAGTGTTGATACAAGAATAATTATCCTGCCCTTTTTAAGTTGGTCAGCATTGGTAAATAAGGTTGGATGCATAAGCTGATGATGGGGGTGGGAGTTGGGTTGTGGTTCGACAGTGAGGTGGCTGAGTTACTGGACTAACAGCCGCAGTCTCGACCATCGAACCAGAGCCACCAGATTGAATTCCACCATTGTAACTGGGGAGTTTAAGTTCAAATAATTAAATCAATCTGGAAATACACCCAGTCAGTAACCACAAAACTATGAGATTATTGTAATTCACTAGCATGCTTCAGGAAAGGAAACCTGCCCCTCATTGTCAATCTAGCCCATACATGACATTGAACCCACCACTGGTGTCACTGCCTCACTTTTACAAGTGCCCACATTCCATGAACAAACTTTAAAGTCACTACAGACCTTGATCTACATGGCCACCGATCAGCAGAAACTTACCTCAACTTAATAACATGAAAATATCAACAAAGGGGACAAGGATAATTCCCTGCTTAGAACATAGAATAGTACAGCACATGAACGGGCCCTTCAGCCCACAATGTTTGTGCCAAACATGATACCTGGTTAAACTGATCTCATCTGCCTGTACATGATCCATATTCCTCGACAGCCTGCACTTCCATGTGCCACTATAAAAGCCTCTTAAAAACTATTATCTTATCCGCCTCCACAACCACCCTAGACAATTTGTTCCTGGGGCTCACCACTCTCTGTGTGGTGGGGGCCAGGAACCCACTCACCCTGGACATCACCATTAAACTTTCCCCTTCTCACCTTATAGCTATGCCTTCTAGTGTTGGACATTTCCACCCTTGCACAAAGGTTCTGACTGTCTACCCTATCTGTATCTAGGGTCTACATTAGATGTTGTTACGAGTAGTGTGAGGTGAATACATTGGACTCTCATCTCTCTCCCACTCTGCAACCTAGAACATGCTTGTTGTCAACCTGAAACCTTGCATCTGATTCTCTGTCTGCTGATGTTGCTGATGTGTTGATGCTGCTGATGATGTTGATGCTGCTGATGCTGCTGATGATGTTGATGCTGCTGATGATGTTGATGCTGCTGATGATGTTGATACTGCTGATGATGTTGATGATATTGATGATGTTGATGATGTTGATGATATTGATGCTGCTGATGATGTTGGTGCTGCTGATGATGTTGATGCTGCTGATGATGTTGATGATATTGATGCTACTGATGATGTTGGTGCTGCTGATGATGTTGATGCTGCTGATGATGTTGATGATATTGATGCTGCTGATGATGTTGATGCTGCTGATGATGTTGATGCTGCTGATGATGTTGATGCTGCTGATGATATTGATGCTGCTGATGATGTTGGTGCTGCTGATGATGTTGATGCTGCTGATGCTGCCTGAACTGATGAGTCTTTCCCACATTTGCTATTTCTTTTCCAGATTTCCCACATCTGCAATGTTTGCTTTTACACTTCCATTGAAGTTCTACTTTCAAATACTTTCCTAAGCTTTCATGACGTTATTTTATAAACTAACCCAGGTTACCACTGAAGAGATTCAAACATTGCAAATGTAAAACCAGGTTTCTAAATAATTGTGTCTGGGGGAAGGTTTTGCTGGGCATTCTCATTCCTTTGCCTGTTACTCTCAGAGCTCTAGAAAAGCTACCTTTTTCAACTTGTGCAGCATGTGTGTTGAAGTTTAGTTTAGCTTAGTTTAGAGATACAGCACGGAAACAGGCCCTTCGGCCCACCGTGTCTGTGCCGACCAGTGCACTAACACCATCCTGCACATTACGGACAATTTACAATCTTTACCAAAGCCAATTAACCTACAAACCTCTACATCTTTGGAGTGCTGGAGGAAACCGGATCACCCGAGGAAAACCCACGTGGCCACGGGGAGAACGTACAAACTCCGTATTTCCTGCCTGCATACCTCTATGGTCCATTCCCCCTGGTATCAACTCATTCTCACAGAACCCCATTCCTCCTCTAAACCCCCCCCCCCCCCCCCCTCCATGGGATTTATTAGAATGTCAACAAAGTCCCACCCCTTCCACTCCTGGGACCGACTTCACTGGTATCAGAAATTTCTTATCCACTTCAGTGATTAAACAAGTGGTATCTGGTCACTTGCAGTTCAAACGTGCACCGTGTCAGCACCAATTTATCGGTATTCTCTTGAACGTTTACTCAGCTGTATTATTTATTTTTTCTCTTTATACACAGCTTGCCACATGTGAATGGAGCCGCTCTGGTTTTGTTTAAGTGTGGTTTTGCTTACATTATTATTAATCATGCCCTTCCTGATCTCACCCACAGGACCTCGTTGCTAAATAGCTGTTTACAATGGAGTCGCACCACCCAGTGCAGGCATGTTAAATAAACAGAGAAAGAAGAGAAATGGGCACACCAACAAAACCCCCTGCCTTTTATGTCACCGTTCATAAGTCCAAAATGACCAACTCTGGGATTTATACGATATCTTTCATGGATGCACCCTTTCTGACGCACTTCACAATTCATTGACTACCTTTGAAATGCAGTCACTACTGCATTGCATGGCAGCCATGCATGGCAGCCAATTTGTGCAAAGCATGGTCTCACAAGCAAAAACAAAGTGAATACATTGGAACATGCATGGCGTCCAATGTAATCGACCTTTTGAAAGTTGTTTCTGTGTCGATGCAGTCGGCCCTCACGACACATCAGCCCC
Organism: Leucoraja erinaceus; assembly: GCF_028641065.1. Lineage (NCBI taxonomy): Eukaryota > Metazoa > Chordata > Chondrichthyes > Rajiformes > Rajidae > Leucoraja > Leucoraja erinaceus. Next base: position 26,396,052 of record NC_073406.1, on the reverse strand, counting down.
CTTTTAGATGAGTTATGAGTTCAGATTCATAACATGCCCAGACCATGTTTTCCAAAATGGGATAGATCATCAGAAGAGATTCAGAATACAGCACTAGCATGACATTTAATCTGTTACACCCTATTATCTGGAGCAGATAAGCGCGAATGAAAGGCTCGGAGAAGCTGAACCAAGTGCAGTGCACAGGCCTTGAACCTGGTGAGATGCAGGAGGAGCCCGGCTGGGACTCACCCCACAGAGCCCAGTCCCTCCATGCACTAGAATCTCCCAACCCCTGCAGAGTAGTTACTAAGATGGCTGATCTGTGGGCAGATGCTGCTGGGATGCAGGTCGGGGCCTGATCAACACCGGCTGGGTCGCCTGGGCGAGGGTGTCTGATGTTGTGAGACCCGAAGCACCCGATGACCCCAGGTCACGTCCCTGAGGATGTGTCGCAGCGCATCTAGAAGATGTATATTTTCCACAGTGCCGTGTATTCTGTTATCTATTATCTGGAGCAGAACACTGACAAAACAGCCTGTGTAAAAGAGGCATTTGGAACTTATTGAAAGGAGAAATGTAAACACATGCGCACATGTACACACGCAACCCGCACGCACACACACATGTATGCCGCATGCACATGCGCACACACCATATGCAAACACACACCATACGCACACACATGCACACACTACACATACTAAACATACTACACACGCACACACCATGCACACACCACATGCAAACACACACCGTATGCACGCACATCACACGCACACGCTTTAAACATTCAACACATGCACAAGCACACACACACATACACACACAATCATGTATGCTCGTACACATGTGCACACCTGCACACAAACACACACACAACACCTGACAAGAGATACATAAATAAGTGATAAATGAGGTGGTCACAGAAGGTGAGTGGGAGACAAAGATACAACGTAAGAGAATGAGCCATAGGGATACCAATGCTGCAGAGATGCTGCTGGAGTGATGAATTGATGGAGTAAGGCCGGGCAAGGCTGAACAGCAGAAGGTGACATGGAATATTATATCAGCCTTAACAAACTATGTTGCACTCAGTTCAAATTTACTCTCCCATTAAGAGAGCACCCTAGATTACACAAGGGGACAAAGATACAAACATAAAGGAGGGAGCCAGAGGGAGGAACACAGAGACACATTTGGACATTCAGAGGACAGAGTAACATATACAGAGGCTATACAGTCTATCAAAGTGACTTAGATGAGATGACAGAGGATAATGCATGCACATTCATGTGAATCTAGGTGCGAACATGAGCTACTGGAACACTAAGCGACTGTATATGGATAAGTATATTAAATGATTGAGCAAAAAATCCTCCCTTTGTACACAATCTGTATCACAGAAAGAGGACATTTGGCCCGTTATGCCTCATAAACAATTCTCCAGCTTGCCCCCGCCACCCAACACTTGGTTTCCATCCTTTCTGTTTTAGTTCTGTGCTGTACAAGTGTGCATCCAACCCCTGTGATGTGTGTTGACGGCATCTACCGCCACCACTCTTTCAGGCAATGATTTTTAGACCGAAGATAGACACAAAAAGCTGGAGTAACTCAGCGGGACATAGAGTCACAGAGTGAAACAGTGTGGAAACAGGCCCTTCGGCCCAACTTGCCCACACCGGCCAACAATGTCCCAGCCACCCTGGTCCCACGTGCTTGCGCTTGGTCCATTTCCCTCCAAACCTGTCCTATCCATGTACCTGTCCAACTGTTTCTTAAACAATGGGATAGTCCCAGCCTCAACTGCCTCCTCTGGCAGCTCAGTCCATACACACCACCATGTGAAAATGTTACCCCTTGGATTCCTATTAAATCTTTTCCCCTTCACCTTGAACCTATGTCCTCTGGTCCTTGATTCCCCTGCTCAGGTCAAGAGACTCAGTGCATCTACTAAATCTACTCCTCTCATGATTTTGTATACCTCTACAAGATCCCCCCTCATCCTCCTACGCTCCATGGAATAGAGACCCAGCCTGCTCAACCTCTCCCTATAGCTCACACCCTCTAGTTCTGGCAATATCCTCGTAAATCTTGTCTGAACCCTTTCAAGTTTGACAATATCTTCCCTATAACATAGTGACCAGAACTGAACACAATATTCTAAATGCGGTCTCACCAACGTCTTATACAACTGCAACATGACCTCCCAACCTCTATACACAATACTCTGACTGATGAAGGCCAAAGTGCCAAAAGCCCTTTTGACCGCCTTATCTACCTGCGACTCGACCTTCAAGGAACCATGCATCTGTACTCCTAGATCCCTCTGCTCTACAACACTACCCAGAGGCCTACCATTTACTGTGTAGGTCCTGCCATTGTTCGACGTCCCAAAATGCAACACCTTACACTTCTCTGTATTAAATTCCATCAACCATTTCTCAGTCCACCTGGCCAATCGATCCAGATCCTGCTGCAATTGTTCACAACCATCTTCACTATCTGCAAAACCACTAACTTACTAATCTTGCCCTGTATGTTCTCATCCAAATCATTGATGTAGATGACAAACAGTAACGGGCCCAGCACCGAACCCTGATGCACACCATTAGTCACAGGCCTCCATTCTGAGAAGCAACCTTCCACCATCACCCTCTGCTTCCTTCCATGGAGCTCCACTGCTGTCCAATTTACTCTGCTTGGATCCCATGCGATATAACCTTCCAGAGCAGCCTACCACACGGCACCTTGTTGAATGCCTTACTAAAGTCCATGTTCACAACATCTACAGCTCTGCCCTCATCAATCTTTTTGGTCACGTCTTCAAAAAAATCAATCATATTTGTGAGACGATCTCCCACGTACCATGCTGACTATCCCTAATCAGCCCTTGCCCATCCAAATGCCTGTATAATCTATCCCTCAGAATACTCTCCAGTAATTTACCAACTATAGATGTTAAGCTCACCGGCCTATCGTTCCCAGCATTTTCCCTGCAGCCCTTCTTGTAAAGAGGCACAACATTTGCCACCCTCCAGTCTTCTGCCACCTCTCCGCCAGTGATCTGTAGTTTCAGGATTTACATTCTGGCTTTAATATTCTATGTCAAGGCTGACAAAGGGCCCTTTTTTTTTGCATTTAACCTCTTCATGGACCTGCCCTGCTGTCTTCAAAGATCTGTGCCTACACTCTCCTGGGTACCTCTGTCTCTCCGCACCTAAATGACCTCTAATTGGGTGAATCATTCTCTGTTGATTGAAACTACACAAATGCATATCTCGCACTTCCCTGAATTAAATTCCCTTTGCCATTTTAGTGCCTGTCCAACCAGACGTTATCTCTCTGCAGTCTAAAGATTCCCTCCGCACTGGCAGCTATTCTATCACCTGCAAACTCCCTGCTCCCCGCATCTACCCATAGAACATAAAAAACATAGAAATTAGGTGCAGGAGTAGGCCATTCGGCCCTTCGAGCCTGCACCGCCATTCAATATGATCATGGCTGATCATCCAACTCAGTATCCCGTACCTGCCTTCTCTCCATACCCCCTGTTTCCCTTAGCCACAAGGGCCACATCTAACTCCCTCTTAAATATAGCCAATGAACTGGCCTCAACTACCCTCTGTGGCAGAGAGTTCCAGAGATTCACCACTCTCTGTGTGAAAAAGGTTCTTCTCATCTCGGTTTTAAAGGATTTCCCCCTTATCCTTAAGCTGTGACCCCTTGTCCTGGACTTCCCCAACATCGGGAACAATACATGAATTGTGAATGTGTATGGCAAAAAGGTAGATGACACTGGTAGGACGAGTAGAGAAAATAATGTTTTTAGATGTTAAGAAGCTAGCAAATATTAAGCTGCAGCAAGATCCCAATGCTATTTTTCATGAAAGATAGGATCTTAATCTGCTGGCAGTAAGCAAATCAAATACTGAATAGATTTTTGCCTTCATTGTAAGGATATCTTTGTACAAACTCTGTACAGACAGCACCCGTGGTCAGGATCGAACCCGGGGCTCTGGTGCTGTAAGGCAGCAACTCTACTGCTGCACTACCGAAATGATACAGGGCTTTGGTAAGACTACAGTTGGAGCACTATGAGCAGCTTTGTCTCCAAATCTAGGGAGTGATTTAGCTGACAGTATTGTGTATGTGGAGCAGATTGTTGAATGGGATGAGGGGACTGACATAATTAAGTGATTTGGTACGATTGACCCAGACTCACTGGATTGTAAAAGAATCAAAGGTGATCTCATTGAAGCCTAAACATATCTGGGAAGGATTGATACGGGAGATACTGAAAGGATTTATCCACCAGCTGAAGCATCGGAAACTGAGGAGCAGATTCTCAGGATAAAGGGTCAACCATTTCAAATGGAAATGAGGAGAAATGTATTTCCTCAGAGGGTCGTAAATCTGTGAGATTCTCTATCCCAAAGGACTACAGAAGCATTTTGTTCCGTTTAGTTGAGATAGATGTATTTTCAGATACCAAAATTGTGGAATATGAGGAATAGCGTGGAGAGTAGTGAGGTACAGCATTGGTGAATAACCAACAAATTGAATGGCCTGAAGATAGACACAAAAAGTTGGAGTAACTCAGCGGGGCAGGCAGCATCTCTGGAGAAAAGGAAAAGGTGACATTTCGGGTCGAGACCCTTCTTTGGCCTGTGTGGGTTCTGTCGTGAGGCTTGGATGGCTCAGACATCATTTAGTGGTACTGTAGCCTCAACAAGACTGTGGTGAAAAGCCTTGTGAACCTGCCTGCGTTAACACCCTCAAGTTGTACACAGGCCCGCATTCACCATTAGTTTAAATAACTGTCAGTTTTGAGTTTCCAATTATATATTTTTAAAAAGAGCAGTCAAAAAACGGGTTCTCCGTTTCAATCAGCAAACACAAAGGAGAGGAAGAGATGTTCTTGTTTAAGTAAAACCACAATTAATTCAATAAAACAATCTTCATTTGCACTTGCAATTTTATTAGGAGTGTCTGAATCAATTTTGTTGGCCTTGTCAATTACAACCACAAATTAAGAAAACAAAGTCAGCTAACAAGATTTAGAAAGAAAATACATTTTGATTTCGGACTGAGGCAGCACAGCGATTGAAATATTGCCCTGCGATTTTCCTCTGTTTCTTAAGAAAGATAAGTGATCCTAATTGTGTTAATTGCTGTGAATTGCCCTGAGCCTTTCTCTGGCACGTGGGGTGTGATCATTATCTCTGAGTGATGGAGACGCTGGGCACTTGTGTTTCAGTCTGCTGATTAGTTTATAATCAACAGCAGCTGCCTCGCAAGCATATGATCTAGTTTAAACCTAACGCTGGTGTATGGATTTGAGCATATGTTTAAAGTGGTCAGCTTGAGAAAGATATATGTGAAACGTTTATTTGCAATCTGTAACAGTCATTTGGGTCAGTTGGTAGCACCCTCCTCATCTGAGTCCAGGCAGTAGATTCAAGCCCAGGTTAAAGATTTCCGTGCCTTTATCAAGACTGACAATCCAGCGCAGTGCTGAATGAGTACTGAGCATTAAGCAAGTGGTGGATGAAAAGCGATTAAAATGAGGCCCCATCCCCCCAATCCAGTTGTAGATTTAAACTGAGCCCTTTGAAAAATAATCTACTTTTCGATCTTGAAAATCAAGAAATTTGACCAAACAATCGCCTTTCCGCTAATCAACTCAATACCAGGTTAACTGGCCATTCACCTTGTTTTTGTTGTTTGTGTGTGTGTCCTTACCACAGTGTTCACCTACTACATGCGCTAGGAATAATTTGATGATCGCAAAATGATTTGGGGCAAAGATACTATGTATTAAAAATGTGAGTCTTTCTCTCTCGTTTACCGAGATGTTGTCAGCCAGAGCAGAATGACAAATTCTAGCTGTTCAATCATTAAGAAGACATTAACACATTACCCCAACAAATGAATGGAAGGTACGAAAAGAACAAATCAAAGCTTGTTAATAAAAATTGTTCTTTTCATGCCTTTCATTCATTTGTTCTCTGTAGCTTTACATACCTCTGGTTTCCCTCTCTCCTGGCTCAGTCTGAACAAGGGTCTCCACCCGAAACGTCAACTATTCCTTTTCACCAGAAATGCTGCCTGACCCATTGAGTTACTCCAGCATTTTGTGTCTATCTTCAGTGTAAACCAGCATCTGCAGTTCCTGCACATCCTACATACTTAAATAGCTCAGCCTGGCACCAATGTGCTGTGACACAATTTTTCCAATTGATTGAGCAATGGAGAGAATGGCAGGGGTGGGTGAGTTTAGGGTTATAGATGGCACAGTCATGCAAATACTGGAGCTGCTGCTTCACAACTCCAGTCATCCGGGTACAAACCTGACCCTAGGTTGTTTGTGTGGAGTTTGCACGTTCTCCCCTGACAGCATTGGTGACCTTCCATTTCACAAAGAGGTTTGGATTGGTAGACTAATGGCCATTCTACAATGCCATGATGTACCGGTGAGGCTGGGATCTTGAGGGGAGGGGGGGAGGGGGGGATGAACAGGAGTGGGGAGAGATCAATGGGAAATTAGGACTTTTGCAGGATTAGTGTAAAATTGGTGGGCAGAAAGGTTTGCTTCAAGCAGTTACACTGTACGGCTCTTTAAGTCCATCTACTTGATCAGTCATGTAGAAACATACAAACAAAATATTAAAGGTAGACAAAAATGCTGGAGAAACTCAGCGGGTGAGGCAGCATCTGTGGAGAGAAGGAATAGACGACTTTTCGGGTCGAGACCCTTCTTCTAACAAATTATGAGATATTTTACAGTAACAAACAATGGGTTTTCCAAGTTCAGTGGTTAAGTAGTTGCAGATGAATTGTCCGATGATATACATGGTAATGGTGAGGGGGGATATGGCATGTCATGAATGGAAAATAGCCAAGAGTTGTCTATTTGTCAGGACCAGGTTAAAGTTTTTAAACCCAGAGCATAAGCAAGTAAAGTGGAAATGGTCTAATCGGGTCACACAATCCCATATCTACTGTTTAAGAAGGAACTGCAGATGCTGCAAAATCAAAGGTAGACAAAAATGCTGGAGAAACTCAGCAAGTGAGGCAGCATCTATGGAGCAAAGGAAATAGGCGACGTTTTGGGCTGAAACCCTTCTTCAGACTGATGCCATCTACCCATATCTACTGTCACTTGTTTATTCTGTACAATAGGAGCAATGTCCTCCTTTCTTTATCTCCCTTGTAGAATAAATGGAGCAACGCCTACTGCAGTATTTATAGAAGCACACAATATTTTGCTTGAGAGGTTTAATTAAGGTCTAACCTGCCCTATTACATGAATATAAAATATCCTACAAAATTTGTTAAAGATGAATATTTATCATTCAAACAAGGTCTTTGAGTGCTTCTTATACCTTCATGTCTATTTGTTGGATGTGGACAGAATGGCACTATCCTTCCTTTTATTGTAACTGCAATCACACATTCATCATGCTTCACTGCTTATAAAAGGCTCTTGAGATGGTGAAAGCCACAATGTAAATTCTTCTTCCCGAGTGGTATAAAATGTAACCCAGCATGTTCATTACAGATTACATGGAAGTGTCACTGCTTGTCACAGAAAGGAAGAACAAGCTATCCACTTTGATCTCCAGCTCGTTATTCTTATTTCAGTTTAAGCACATTCATCCAAGGCCCTGTGCAGACGTGGCATCTTGCAAATTAAAAGCAATGCACAAATATACATAGCTGTCTCTTCATGAATTGGAAATTGCAACCTCAAATGGAATTTTTCTTCCATGACTTTCGTTGGGGTCGATTATGCGGCTACACACTGTTGTAGTTGAAAAAAAGGTTGATAATGAGAAAATTGTGCCCATTCAACGATGCTTGGATTCTAGCATGTAGGCATGGTCACGTTCACAGCTTGTATGAGGTGTATGTTGGCGTCCCATTGTGCAGCAACATTTACACACCTCACCCCTCTTTGTCTGCTCAGCTTATGGGGTGGCAGCATATGCTCACCTCCCCTATTTGCTAATATATGAAACGTGTATGGTTTCATATATCAGCGTACATGCATAGGACAGGTTTAGAGGGATAAGGGCCAAATGCAGGCAGGTGGAACCAGTGTAGGTGGGTCATAGTGATATTGTGTGGAAACAGGCCCTTTGGCCCAACTTTGGTCCACACCGGCCTATATGCTCCAGCTACACTAGTCCCACCTGCCACCATTTGGTCCCTATCCCTCCAAACCTGTCCTTTCCATGTACCTGTCAAACTGTTTCATGAATGTTGGGATAGTTACTGCCTCAACTACCTCCCCTGGCAGCTTGTTCCATACACCCACCACCTTTTGTGTGAAAAACTTACCCCTCAGATTCCTAGTAAATATTTTCCCCTTCAGCCTAAACCTATGTGCTCTGATCCTCAAGTCATGTTGGTCGGTGTAGGTGAGTTGGGCCAAAGGGCCTGTTTCCATGCTGTATGTCTCTGAGTCTATGACTTGAATGTGTTTGTTTAGAATGCATGTATTTAGTTTGGTTCTGTAAAAGGTTCTGCTGAGCAATGTTCAATGTTGCCTCCTGGTGGGGGTATGAGGTGACAATGCCTTCACCACAATCATGGGCCACCTACCAACTACCATCCTTGCCTCATCCCTCCACCTTCCTTTTTATACCAGTTATCTTTCCGCCAATTCTCTGTCCTGATGTCCACCATGTCCACACTGTCCAACAGCCACCCATCCATATTGATCCCCTCTTCCAACAATTATATACATAGAGACATGGACAATAGGTGCAGTAGTAGGCCATTTGGCCCTTCGAGCCAGCACCGCCATTCAATGTGATCATGCCTGATCATCCACAATCAATACCCCGTTCCTGCCTTCTCCCCATACCCCTTGATTCCGCTAGCCCAAAGAGGTCTATCCAACTCTCTTTTGAATGCATCCAGTGAATCGGCCTCCACTGCCTTCTGAGGCAGAGAATTCCACAAATTCACGACTCTCTGGGTGAAAATATTTATCCTCATCTCAGTTCTAAATGGCCTTCCCCGTATTCTTAAACTGTGGCCCTTGGTTCTGGACTCCCCCCAAAATCGGGAACATGTTTCCTGTATCTAGCTTGTCCAATCCCTTAATAATTGTATATGTGGTTCATTGCTGTTCATGCCGAGGCAATTTAAATGCTCATCCTGACACGTTTCAATGCCGTCAGTGACTCTGCTGCCACCACTCTCTCCAGCAGTCAATTCCTGCTACTCATCATGAAAATGGTCCCTCTTAGATCCTCGATAAATCATAGCAAAAGGATTTGAGTATAGGAGCAGGGAGGTTCTACTGCAGTTGTACAGGGTCTTGGTGAGACCACACTTCGAATATTGCGTACAGTTTTGGTCTCCAAATCTGAGGAAGGACATTATTGCCATAGAGGGAGTGCAGAGAAGGTTCACTAGACTGATTCCTGGGATGTCAGGACTTTCCTATGAAGAAAGACTGGATAGACATGGCTTGTACTCGCTAGAATTTAGAAGATTGAGGGGGGATCTTATAGAAACTTGCAAAATTCTTAAGGGGTTGGACAGGCTAGATGCAGGAAGATTGTTCCCGATGTTGGGGAAGTCCAGGACAAGGGGTCACAGCTTAAGGATAGAGGGGAAATCCCTTAGGACTGAGATGAGAAAAACATTTTTCACACAGAGAGTGGTGAATCTCTGGAACTCTCTGCCACAGAAGGAAGTTGAGGTCAGTTCAGTGGCTATATTTAAGAGGGAGTTAGATGTGGCCCTTGTGGCTAAAGGGATCAGGGGGCATGGAGAGAAGGCAGGTACAGGATACTGAGTTGGATGATCTCCTGCACCTACTCCTGCACCTATTTTCTATGTTTCTATGTTCAATGTTTAGCACTTACTCTAAATTGATGTTCTCTATTTTTATTTCCCTCAGATAAGTGGAATGGTTTCCCCATACTACCCCATCTATTCTCTGTATAGGTTTATGCGCCTCAGTCATATCCCTTCTTAATCTCCTCTGTCCATGGGAGAAGAGGCCCAGCCTCTCCTGTCTCACCTCATTGCTGAAATACTCCATCCCAAGCCACATCCCGGTGAATTTTCCTCCGCACACTCTCCAGCACGAGGACATCTTTTCTATACCATCGCAAGTAGATAGGGTGATCAAGAAGGCTTTGGTACATTGGTAGACAAAATTGCTGGAGAAACTCAGCGGGTGCGGCAGCATCTATGGAGCGATGGAAATAGGCAACGTTTCGGGCCGAAACCCTTCTTCAGACTGATGCAGGGTGGGGGGGAAGAAGGGCTGAGGGAGAGCGGAGAAGGGGAGGAGATAGCAAGGGTTACCGGAAATTGGAGAAGTCAATGTTCAGGCCACCGGGATGCAGACTCACCAAGCTGAATATGAGGTGCTGCTCCTCCAGTTTCCGGTGGTGCTCACTCTGGCAATGGAGGAGGCCCAGGACAGAAAGGTCAGATTCGGAATGGGAGGGGGAGTTGAAGTGCTGAGCCACAGGGAGATCAGGTTGGTTAATGCGGACCGAGCGGAGGTGTTCGGCGAAACGATCGCCAAGCCTGCGCTTGGTACATTGGCCTTTTATTGAGTAGAGAAGTTGAGACATTCTATTACAGTTGTACAAGATGTTGGTGGGGCCGCATTTGGAGTATTGTGTTTAATTTTGGTCCCCCTGTTCTAGCAAGGATATTGATCAACTGGAGAGAGTACAGAAAAGATTTACGAGGATGTTGCCAGGACTTGAGGTAAAGAAAGAGGTTGGGCAGGCTAGCACTTTATTTCTTGAAGTGCAGGAGGCTAAAAGGTGCTCTAAAAGTGGTGTATAAAACCAGGCAACTGGTACATTCAAAGGTTGGTGGGTAATGGAATGAGCTGCAAGAGGAAGTAATTGAGGCAGGTACTATAACTGCATTTAAAACACCCTTGGACAAGTACGAGGAAAGGATAGTTTCAGAGGGATATGGGCGAAACTTGAGCAAATGGGACTAGCTTAGATAGGGCATATTGGTTGGCATAGACACGTTGGGCTGAAGGGCCTGTCTGGGTGCTATGTGACTTTATTTAGCACCTCACGTATAACTTCTGGCTCCACACACAGGTTGCAATGTTTGTCCCTAATGGTCCCAACTCTTTCCCTGGTTATTCTTGTGTCCTTTATTCATAACACGCCTTCAGATTTACCTTCATCCTGTCTGCCAGTGATTTTTCATAACCCCTCCTTACCCATCAAACCTATTTTTCTAGTGTCACCTTACATTTTTTTAAATATTCTTAATGGGTCTCTCCCATCTTTAGTTCTTTAAACTGATATATGATTCAATTTTTTCTAAGTTTTTCCTCTGTGAAATATTTAGTGTTGTGGCCATTATCTGCTGACCAGCTACATTCCCCAGGACAAGGTCACAGTGAGTGGCACAGCGGTAGAGTTGCTGCCTTACAGCGAATGCAGCACCGGAGACGTGGGTTCGATCCCGACTACGGGTGCTGTCTGTACGGAGTTTGTACCTTCTCCCCGTGACCTGCGTGGGTTTTCTCTGAGATCTTCGGTTTCTTCCCACACTCCAAAGACGTAAAGGTTTGTAGGTTAATTGGCTTGGTAAATGTATAAAAGAAATTGTCCCTGGTGGGTGTAGGCTAGTGTTAATGTGCGGGGATTGCTGGTTGGCCCAGACCCGCTGGGCTGAAGGGCCTGTTTCCTCGCTGTATCTCTAAAACTAAAAACTAAAAGGTACTTGCACTTCATCCCTCTCTCCTGATTACACGTTTCCCCCTCTGGGCCTTTTATTCGGAGAATCCTGTCTAAGGTCAACCCGTGGAAAGCAGTCGGACCCGACAACATCCCAGGACGTGTGCTAAAGGAATGTGCTGAGGAGTTAGCAGATGTGCTAACAGACATCTTTAACATCTCCCTTAGTCAGGCCATTGTCCCCACATGCCTCAAAACTTCCACGATAATCCCCATAGGGAAGAAACCAGTTGTTGCCTGCCTAAATGACTACCGCCCTGTCGCCTTGACCCCAATAATAATGAAGTGTTTTGAACGCCTGGTGAAACCCCACATTACTGCTAGCCTCCCCTCATCGTTAGACCCCCTACAGTTTGCCTATCGCCCCAACCGCTCTACAGAGGATGCCATCTCCACCACGCTGCACACAGTAATCGCGCATCTGGAACACAAGAACACATACGCCAGAATCCTGTACATTGACTTTAGCTCAGCGTTTAATACCATCATCCCACAGAGACTTGTGGAGAAACTAACCCTGCTGGGCCTCAACACCACCCTGTGTCACTGGATCTTGGACTTTCTCACAGAGAGACCGCAGTCAGTCCGTGTTGGCAAGAACACTTCAGGCTCGATCACGCTGAGCACCGGCTCCCCTCAAGGCTGTGTGCTCAGCCCGCTGTTGTTCACACTGCTCACACATGACTGTGCTGCCAGATTCAGGGACAATAAAATCATAAAGTTCGCGGACGACACTACAGTGGTGGGACTCATCAGTGGAGATGACGAAACAATGTACAGGGAGGAAGTAGAACAACTGGTGGACTGGTGCGGCAAAAATAACCTGGAATTGAATGTCGAAAAAACTAAGGAGATGGTTGTCGACTTCAGGAGGGCGCAGCCAGAGCATACACCGCTCAACATTAGTGGCACTGCAGTGGAGAGAGTGGAGAGCATAAAGTTCCTCGGTGTGCAGATAACGGACAACCTCACCTGGTCCAGGAACACCACTGGGACCGTCAAACGGGCCCATCAGCGACTGCACTTCCTGAGGAAACTAAAACAGGCCTCACTCCCCACCAACATCCTCAGGACTTTCTACAGGGGCACGGTGGAGTCTGTACTCACGTACTGCATCAATACGTGGTACTGCACCTGCAACTGCTCGGACAGGAAGGCTCTGCAGAGGGTAGTGAGGGGAGCAGAGAGGATTATTGGCGTCTCCCTACCCTCGGTACAAGAACTGTTCCAGAGCCGCTGTCTGAAGAAAGCACAGAGAATTGCCAAGGACAAACTGCACCCCCTCCACACACACCTGGATCTCCTGCCATCAGGCAAGAGATATCGAAGCATCAAAGCCCGGACTACGAGGCTGCTAAACAGCTTCCTACCACAGGCTGTGAGGCTGCTAAACAGTCACTCTGCACTCACAGTCACTTGACTTGACTCTGCGGCTGGCACGGACACTTTAATAACTGGCACTGGCCACTCAAATCAGCGGCCCCGGACATTTTTTTATGATTGGTTTACTGTTTTTAACATTGCGTTTTTTTTTACCTGATTTTAACTATTTATTCTGTTCCATCAGGGACTGGATTGTTTTTTTTAGTGTTATTATGTGAGAAGTGTTTTAAATGTCATGTGCGAGGCTCCGCTATTCACTGGGAAACGTCTTTTCATTTTGCACTGTACTTGTTGCTTGCAAGATGACAATAAAGGTTGATTGATTGATTGATTGATTGATTCTAAGGCAATCCTGGTTAATATTTGGGAAACAAATCCCACAGTACTATAAATCCTATTTGTATCACATCTCTCTTCTATTTGCCTACATATCTATTCCTCTATCTCCTGTTGACTGATAGGAGTTCTGTAATACATCCCTGTAAAGTGACGACAGCCTTTTTGTTCCTAATCTCTCCCCAACGTGGCCTCATTTGAGGAGCATTCTAGTATATCCTCTCTCAAACCTTCCTTGATGATGATTGTTGTGCCAGCTCCTATTTGATCCCCCCATGAAACTCGATAGCCCGGGATACTGTTGCCAGTCCTGCCTGTCTTTCAACCATGTCTCAGTGTTGGCACATTGTCATCAGGCCTCGTGTTAATTCAAGTTTTGGATTCATCGATCTATCCTACTATTTGTAGGAGGTAGAAACACAGGGCTGGAGTAACTCAGCGGGACAGGCGACATCTCTGGAGGAAGGAAGGAATGGGTGACGTATAGGGTCGAGACCCTTCTTCAGACTATCCTCTCACTATCCTACTATCTATGTATCCTACTAGTTGGACTCTTTGCATTAACATCGGTGCAATTTAGCTTCTTGTGTGCATTTGTCCCGTTCTGATTTAGTTCCAACCTTTCTCTCCCTCATTCTCCAGAAATAGTCGCACTGATTCAGAAACGCCTATCCCATCCCACTAGCCCTACAGCCAGGCACTCATCCGACATTCTCTTCTAGTCCTACGCTCACCAGCTTGTGACACTGGTGGAAATCCAGGTTGCACTTGGTCTAGTGTTCTTTAAAAATTACCCTTAAGACATGCTCATTGCACAGCATGGTTCTACTATTAAAAATGTTATTTTGAGGCATTGGTTGAGAGGGGAAAGCTGGTCAAGTCATAGACTCATAGTCATAGAGACACGACAGGCCCTCTGCCCAACTTGCCCACACCGACCAACATATCCCATCTACTCTAGTCCCAGCTACCTCCGTTTGTCCATCTAAACCTATCTTATCCATGTAACTGTCTAAATGTTTCTTAAATGTTATGATAGTGCCTGCCTCAACTACCTTCACCGGCAGCTTGTTCTATACACCCACCACCCTTTGTGTGAAAAAGTTACCCTTCAGGTTCCAATTAAAGCTTTGTCCCCCCCTACCCCCCACCTTAAACCTATGTCCTCTGGTTCTCGATGCCTCTACTCTAGGCAAGAGACTCTGTGCATCTACCCAATCTATTCCTCTCATGATTTTGGACTTTGAACCCTCACAAATTGTGCTACAGTACAGCACAGGGACAGGCCCATCAGCCAAGAGCGGAACTCACTATCAAAACATGGAGGGGACGAGGGACACAAATTTTTGGAGGCCTCGTGTGCATGCGCACATTCACACTCACACTCACACACACACACACACACACACACACACACACACACACACACACACACACACCACACTCACACACACACACACACACACACACTCACACCCTCACCCACACACCCACACACACACTCTCACACCCACACACACACACACTCACACACACACACTCACACTCACACTCACACTCACACACACACACTCACACACACACACTCACACACGCACACACACACACACACACACACACACACACACACACACACACACACACACACACACACACACACACACACACACACACACACACACACCACACAAACACCCACACCCCCACAACACACACACACACCCACACACACACGAGGCTTCGGAGGCTCAATCCAGCGCTAAAAACGGAGATTTAAAAATCGAGATTACAAAAACTTGGGGGGGATGTCCCCTCTGGCCCCCCCCCCCGGGTTTTCCGCCCCTGCCATCAGCCCACCATGTCTGTGCCCAACATGACGCCAAGACCAGCTCTTATCTACCTGCACATAATCCATGTTCCTCCATTCTCTGCATATCCATGTACCTATCCAAAGGTCTCTTAAACACCACTTTCATATCTGGCTCAACCACCGCAGTGTGTTCCAGGCACTCACCACACTCTGTAAAAAAACTTGCCCCGCACCTCGCCCGTAAACTTTGTTCCTCTCACCTTAAAGCTATGCCTTCTAGTATTTAATATTTTTCTATCCTGGGAAAAAGGTTCTACCATATCTATGCCTCTCAGAATTTCATATACCTCTATCAGGTCTCCCTGCAACCTCCGGCATTCCAGAGAACATAATGCGAGTCTATCTAACGTCTCCCTGTAGCTAATACTGCCTAATCCAGGCATCATTCTAGTAATCCTCCTCTGCCCCCTTTCCAATGTCTCCACATCCTTCCTGTAACGGGGATACCAGAACTGCATTCCAATGCTCAAAGTGCAGCCTCAGCAAAGACTTATAAAACTTCCTGACTCTTACACTCAACAGCCCGACTTATGAAGGCAAACATACCACGCGCCTTCTTTACCAGTCTATCTACTTGTGCCACTTTCAGGGACTTGGACCCCAAGATTACTCTGCACATCAATGCTGTTGCAGATTTGTAGAAGATTTCTAGACGAGCTGACAAATACTTCCAATCTGTGCTTATTACTGAGCTTAGTGGAGGGATAATCGGCATCACCACGTAAGGCTTTGCAGACTTCCGTGGATCATAAATAAGGTTTCTGAAGTCATAAGTAAATTCCTTGGGTGAAACAACAGCAGAAAGTGTTGATAATAATCAGCAGAAGAGATCAGGTGTTATCTTGGGGAGAGAATTGAGTCAATATTTTGTCAGTGTGAGTTCTTTCTCCACAGATGCTGCATGACATGCAGAGTATTTCCAGCATTTTTCTGCTTTTGTTTTCTATTTCTTAAATCCATACAACTTCATACTGCTCAGATGATTAATTGATTTGCTTTGGCAAGAAAGTGATCACAGCCTTTTCAGCCTTTTATGTTGTTTTAGGAGCTCAGCCACAGAGCACAAAGCCACAGACACATATATTAACCCTCTGCACTCTCGAGTGTTTCGAAGTGTTCTGCCTCATTTTTTGGATAAAGTCTCTTAATATTGGATTTCATCAAAAATATATGCCGCATAAAGCAGTAACGCCCCCTCCAATTTCCCGAATAAATGTTCAAAATTGGGCAAGAGTGCCTTAAAGGTGCGAGTAGGATTCCTGTGCTGTGCTGACTGACCCCTGTCAGATTACTGCTGAGCTGACTACTGGTAGAGGAGACAGCGTTTAAGAAACCTTGCTTCGCTGGCAGTACAGGCAGCCATGGAGGCTGGGGAAAGTGCCGAGGAGGAGGATCACAAGCCGACCTTGAGGGCAGTAAACCCTTCCCCAAATAACCTCCTCCACGACCATCCCCGGCAGCCCAATTAATGAAAGAGCCACAGCCCCTGTACTCTGTGGCGGCTAGTCTCCCCGTCATCTAGAAGGCACAATTCACGGAAGTATTTAATTTGTATAAGAAGGAACTGCAGATGCTGGAAAATGAGAAGGTAGACAAAAGTGCTGGAGAAACTCAGCGGGTGCAGCAGCATCTATGGAGCGAAGGAAATAGGCAACATTTCAGCCCGAAACGTTGCCTATTTCCTTCCCGTCTGAAGAAGGGTTTCAGCCCAAAACGTTGCCTAGTTCCTTCGCTCCATAGATGCTGCTGCACCCGCTGAGTTTCTCCAGCACTTTTGTCTACCGGAGTATTTAATTTGCCTGGATGACTTCAGCTCCAAGACCCTTAAAGTTGGCCAGGACTTAATATTCTGCTTCTTTTCCACCCCGATCCACTGTCTCAGATTTGATTGCATCTATCGTCATTGCAATAAGGCTGCGATATTTACCATCTACTAGTTGCTAAACACTTTCACGTTTCCACACTGACCTTTCTGTCCTGGACCTCCTCCACTGTCAGAGTGGGGCCACACGCAAATTGGAGGAGCAGCGCTTGGGCAGCTTACAACTCAGCGATATGAATATTGTGTAGGAAGGAACTGCAGACACTGGTTTAAACCGAAGATAGACACAAAAAGCTGGAGTAACTCAGCGGGTCAGACGGCATTTCAGTCTGACCCACTGAGTTACTCCAGCTTGTGTCTATCTTCGGTATGTATATTGATTTCTCTAACTTCAAGTAACCCTTGCTTTCCCTCTCCCTCTGTGCTTCTCCCACACTCGTTCTCTTGCTAATTTCACTGTCCTCTTGATTAATTTTACTGTTTGCATGCCTCATTGTCACCTTCCTCTCAGCCAACAATGAACCGTACATTTCCTTGTTCATCATCTGCTTTGATCTCTCCTTTTCACACCTTACATGCTCTTTGTACACTTCCATATCTCTAGTTTCCCTCCCCCCCTGACTCTCAATCTGAAGAAGCATCTTGACCCAAAACATCACCCATTCCTTCTTTCCAAAGATGCCGCCTGTCCCACTGAGTTACTCCAGCATTTTGTGTCTATCTACGAAAATCCATTGCAGTTATTTGCCTGGGTTGTTCTATCAGCATCTGTCAAACCAACCACCTCTACCGGCAAGGAGGCCAATAGGCAGATAGGAACACCATTCCCAAGTATCGCACCATCCTGGTTTGGAAATATATCACCAGTTCTACATTTTCACAACAACTAAAGTCGTCATCAGAAAGATTCACTTCTCCAGACTAATTAAGGACAGGCATTAGTGCTGGCCTCATCGGGAATGTTTACATCTTGAAAATTAAAAAAATAATCCTGGTGTTTTCAGGTTTCAGGACATACTCATTTACAAATAAATAAGGGTTGTTTTTAACTGGGTATCAACGCCATACAGGGCTCCGGTAACTTGTTTCAGTAGGAGCAAGTTTCATGAACAGGCCATGACAAGCTGACCATCTTGTCAGGAAACTTGCTTTAGCCTTGTGAACATTATGAGTGAGTTGTATTGGTAAAACATAGAACTGTAGAGTCCAACACAGGAACAGGCCGTTCAGCCCACCGTGTCTGTGCCGTACATAAGGCACACCTCCTACAAGGCGAAATCAGGAGGCAGCTCAAATGTCAGCGAAGCATCGCTCCCTGACGAGCTCAATGCGTTTTACGCACACGTTGATAGGGAGAACACTGATGTGCCTTCCCGAGCCCCCATTTGCCGTGATGGTATTTCGGTCACAGTCACGGAGGCCGACGTCAGTAGATCCTTCAGAGGGGTGAAACCTCGGAAAGCGCATGGACCTGATGGTATACCTGGTCGTGTTCTAAAAACCTGTGCGGACCAACTGGCGGAGTTTTTACGGACATTTTCAACCTCCCACTTCTGAGGTCTGAGGTTCCCACCTGCTTTAAAAGGGCATCAATTATACCGGTGCCCAAGAAGAGCAAGGTGACGTGCCTCAATGACTATCGACCAGTGGCACTAATGCCTGTGGTGATGAAATGCTTTGGGAGGCTGATCATGGCGCAAATAAACTCTTGCCTCGACAAAAACCTGGACCCACTGGAGTTCGCTTACTGCCACAACAGATCAGTGGGATGCGATCTCGCTGGCTCTCCACTCCACTCTGGACCACTTGGACAACAAAAACTCATATGTCAGGCTGTTATTCATTGACTACAGTTCGGCATTTAATACCGTCATCCCCTCCAAGCTGGTTACCAAACTCGCAGAACTGGGTCTCTGTGCATCCCTTTGCAATTGGATCCTCGACTTCCTCATTCACAGACCACAGTCTGTTCGAATTGGTAGAAAGGTGTCAGCCTCGATAACAATCAGCACAGGAGCACCTCAAGGCTGCATGCTCAGCCCCCTGCTGTACTCACTCTATACTTACTCTCTACTCATGACTGCGTAGCCGGACATAGTACGAACTCCATCATAAAGTTTGCCGACGACACCACTGTTGTGGGACGTATCACTGATGGGGACGAGTCAGAGTATAGAAGTGAGATCAACCGACTGACCAAATGGTGCCAGCACAATAACCTGGCTCTCAACACCAGCAAAGCCATGGAACCGATTGTGGACTTCGGAAGGGGTAGGATGGGGACCCACAGTCCCGTTTATATCAACGGGTCGAAGGTGGAAAGGGTCAAGAGCTTCAAATTCCCGGGCATGCACATTTATTAAGATCTCTCCTGGTCCCAGAACACTGATGCAATCATAAAGAAAGCACATCAGCGCCTCTACTTCCTAAGAAGATTACTGGCAGTCGGTATGTCAAGGAAGTACTCTCACGAACTTGTACAGGTGCACAGTAGAGAGCATGCTGACCAGTGGCATCGTGGCTTGGTTCGGAAACCTGAGCATCCAGGAGCAGAAAAGGCTGCAAAAAGTTGGAACCACTGCCCAGTCCATCATCGGCTCTGACGTCCCTACCATCGAGGGGATCTATCGCAGTCGCTGCCTCAAAAAAGCTGCCAGCATCATCAAGGACCCACACCATCCTGGCCACACACTTGTCCCTCCACTGCAATCAGGTAGAAGGAACAGGAGCCTGAAATCTTCAACATCCAGTTACAGGAACAGCTTCTTCCGCCACAGCCATCAGACTATTAAACACAACTTCAAACAAACTCTGAACTATAACAGCCTATTGCACTTCATCTGTTTATTTTGTGCATATATCTATATTCTATGGTACATGGACACACTGATTTGATCTGTATTTATGTGATTAAGAAGGAACTGCAGATGCTGGAAAATCGAAGGTACACAAAAACGCTGGTGAAACTCAGCGGGTGCACCAGCATCTATGGAGCGAAGGGGATAGGCAACGTTTCGGGCCGAAACCCTTCTTCAGCCTACAATATGTGGAGAGGGTCAAGAGCTTCAAATTCCTGGGCGTGCATATTTGTATTGAGACCAATTGAGGAAGGGTTAGTTAGCAATCTTGTTGTGCGTGCCCCCTTGGGCAAGAGTGACCATAATATGGTTGAGTTCTTCATTAGGATGGAGAGTGACATTGTTAATTCAGAAACAATGGTTCTAAACTTAAAGAAAGGTAACTTTGAGGGTATGAGACGTGAATTGGCCTAGATTGACTGACAATTAATTCTTAAAGGGTTGACGGTGGATATGCAATGGAAGGCATTTAAAGACTGCACGGAGGAGCTACAAAAATTGTTCATCCCAGTTTGGCAAAAGAATAAATCAGGGAAGGTAGTGCATCCATGGATAACAAGGGAAATCAGGGTTAGTATCAAAGCAAAAGATGAAGCGTACAAATTAGCCAGATAAAGCAGCCTACCAGAGGACTGGGAGAAATTCAGAGACCAGCATAGGAGGACAAAGGGTTTAATTAGGAAAGGGAAAATAGATTATGAAAGAAAACTGGCAGGGAACATAAAAACTGACTGCAAAAGTTTTTAAAGATATGTAAAGAGAAAGAGATTAGTTAAAACAAATGTAGGTCCCTTGCAGTCAGAAACAGGTGAATTGATCATGGGGAACAAGGACATGGCAGACCAATAGAATAACTACTTTGGTTTCGTCTTCACTAAGGAAGACATAAATAATCTGCCGGAAATAGCAGGGGAGCGCAGGTCAAATGAGATGGGGGAACTGAGTGAAATCCAGGTTAGCTGGGAAGTGGTGTTGTGTAAATTGAATGGATTAAACGCCGATAAATCCCCAGGGCCAGATAGGCTACATCCCAGAGTACTTAAGGAAGTAGCTCCATAAATAGTGGATGCATTAGTGATAATTTTTCAAAACTCTTTAGATTCTGGAGTAGTTCCTGAGGATTGGAGGGTAGCTAATGTAACCCCATTTTTTAAAAAGGGAGGGAGAGAGAAAACGGGGAATTACAGACCAGTTATTCTAACATCGGTGGTGGGGAAACTGCTAGAGTCAGTTATTAAAGATGGGATAGCAGCACATTTGGCAAGTGGTGAAATCATTGGACAAAGTCAGCATGGATTTACGAAAGGTAAATCATGTCTGACGAATCTTATAGAATTTTTCGAGGATATAACTAGTAGAGTGGATAGGGGAGAACCAGTGGATGTGTTATATCTGGACTTTCAGAAGCCTTTCGACAAGGTCCCACATAAGAGATTAGTATACAAACTTAAAGCACATGGTATTGGGGGTTCAGTATTGATGTGGATAGAGAACTGGCTGGCAAACAGGAAGCAAAGAGTAGGAGTAAACGGGTCCTTTTCACAATGGCAGGCAGTGACTAGTGGGGTACCGCAAGGCTCAGTGCTGGGCCCCAGCTATTTACAATATATATTAATGATTTGGATGAGGGAATTGAATGCAACATCTCCTAGTTTGCGGATGACACGAAGCTGGGGGACAGTGTTAGCTGTGAGGAGGATGCTAGGAGGCTGCAAGGTGACTTGGATAGGCTGGGTGAGTGGGCAAATGTATGGCAGATGCAGTATAATGTGGATAAATGTGAGGTTATCCACTTTGGTGGCAAAAACAGGAAAGCAGACTATTATCTAAATGGTGGCCGATTAGGAAAAGGGGAGATGCAACGAGACCTGGGTGTCATGGTACACCAGTCATTGAAAGTAGGCATGCAGGTGCAGCAGGCAGTGAAGAAAGCGAATGGTATGTTAGCATTCATAGCAAAAGGGTTTGAGTATAGGAGCAGGGAGGTTCTACTGCAGTTGTACAGGGTCTTGGTGAGACCATACCTGGAGTATTGCGTACAATTTTGGTCTCCAAATCTGAGGAAGGACATTATTGCCATAGAGGGAGTACAGAGAAGGTTCACCAGACTGATTCCCGGAATGTCAGGACTTTCATATAAAGAAAGACTGGATAGACTCGGCATGTACTCGCTAGAATTCAGGAGATTGAGGGGGGATCTTATAGAAACTTACAAAATTCTTAAGGGGTTGGACAGGCTAGATGCAGGAAGATTGCTCCCGATGTTGGGGAAGTCCAGGACAAAGGGTCACAGCTTAAGGATAGGGGGAAAACCTTTAAAACCGAGATGAGAAGAACTTTTTTCACACAGAGAGTGGTGAATCTCTGGAACTCTCTGCCGCAGAGGGTAGTTGAGGCCAGTTCATTGGCTATATTTAAGAGGGAGTAGGATGTGGCCTTTGTGGCTAAGGGGATCAGAGGGTATGGAGAGAAGGCAGGTACGGGATACTGAGTTGGATGATCAGCCATGATCATATTGAATGGCGGTGCAGGCTCGAAGGGCCGAATGGCCTACTCCTGCACCTATTTTCTATGTATCTATGTATTTAATATCCTGTTGTGCTGCAGCAAAGCAAGAATTTCATTGTCGTATCTGGGACACATGACAGTAAACTCTCTTGACTTGACTTGACTAATGCCGAGTTAAACTAATCTCCTCCAACTGCACATGATCTATATCCCTCCATTTTGCGTGTATCCATGTGCACTATTGTATTTTCCTCCACAACCCCCCCCTGGCAGTGTGTTCTAGGCGCTCACCACTCTGTGTAAAAAACTTGTCCCGTATATCTCCTTTAAACTTTGTCCCTCTCACCTTCAAGCTATGCCTGTTAGTATTTGTGATTTACATTCTGGAAAAAAGTTTCTGACTGCCTTCTCTATCTAAGCCACTCATAATTTTCTATACTTCCAGTGAATACCATCCAAGTGTGACCTTAAAGCTATGCACTCTAGTATTTGACATTTGAGATCAGCAGACTTCAGGTTATTTTAGCTGGCGTGGGGGTTAGGCTGCTACAGCTAAACTTAGAGCATTCTGTGACAGGGAAAATGTACAAAGCTCGAATCCCGTGACCCACATAAGATGAGCTCTTCTGCGTTTGGATAGTGGCCAAGGTTTGGATTTACTGTTTGCTCCGTGTGCAAATGAACCATCTACACTAACTCATAAATAACACAAATTGCTCAAAGTAACAAAGATTCTTGGTGACACCGGGCTTCAAACATGGAGGAGTCAATATCTGCGGCACCAGAGGAGAAAGGAACTCTTGGTTGGAACGGGTTGATACAGAAGTTTTACTTCACCTTTAAAAATGTATCTTTGCTTCATGCAGACATTTAACCTCTGACTAGCAAGCTGCAAATGAATGAAATTGATGCTAACGTCATTGCTTCCAATTCCGGTGCATAGGGAATCCTTGATAATAATACAATCAAACGTTGAGATTATCGTTAGTTTAGTTGTCAATGAAAAAGGAAGTCACTCATTCATCCTGTATATTCTGATTTAGATTGTGGAGGTTCCCAATTCTGAATTACATGCATGCTAAAGGCTGAAAATAAATACATTCACAGCTTCAGCATCAAGCAGCCTTAATAAATAAGTAGTGGATTTAAAACGATTAGGTTCTTCACAAAGAAATCACTTGGAGGTACAAACTCAAACCATTCATGTGATCTTTCAAGGCATAAACCACTGGCAACTCAGTCATGAGGAAATCTTCAAAACCATTTCATTGGGAAACAATGAGCTACAGTGTTGGACATTAATCCTCACATTGTGATCATATTGTATGCTATTGATGGATTGCTTCAATGTACTAGGAACCCTTAGCACTGCAAAGGCAGGCTTAATCACAGAACTGAAACGGTTTTTATTATGCAACGGCTGCTATTAGCAGAATTAAAGAAAGTAAGCACTAAGTTGCAATTTGGACCTAATTTAGTGCGTTTTGTGATTTTGTGTTTTAGATTTTTGTTCCCTCTAAAAAATAATACTTGTATTTGGTGCAGTGGCTGGAAGCTTGATGTTCTTTTAGCCATGAGCCAATAGGACCGCGTTGACTAGATATGCTAGAATGTTCTCTTTGTGGAGTGGTACCTCATTTAAAATGGCTGCTTCATTTCCCTACACATCCAGCAGTTACCACACTTCAAAGCCCAATATATGTTAACGAGAAAAGCCACAAAAAGCTGCAGTAACTCAGCGGGTCAGGCATCATCTCTGGAAAATAGGTGATGTTTCGGGTCAAGATTTTCTTCAGACTTGACCGGGAAACGTTGTCTATTCCTTTTCTCCAGAGATGCTGCCTGACCCGCTGTGTTACTCCAGCTATTTTTGTCTTATCTTCAATGTAAACCAGCATCTGCAGTTCCTTCCTACACATATTAATTAGAAAGTGCCTTGCGCTCTCAGGACATGATATGGTGCTGCAGAAATGTAGTTCTTTGAGTTTCAGAATTTGGGTTGTTGCCCTGGGTGACGTTGTGTGTGAGAATACGAGTGCCTGTGGTGATGTGGTGGGACCTTGTCACACTTTTTGGAATATTAAAGAACTGCAGATGCCAGAAAGCTGAGATAAAAACAGAATATGCGTGAAACTTCTAGCACGTCAGACAGAATCTGTGGAAAGAGAAACAGAGTTAACGACAATGTTTCTGATGAAACATTTCCAATATTTGACCTGATAACTTCACTGTTTCCCCTTCAACAGAAACATTAACTGTTCCTCCCCTGGATTTTCAGCATTTTCTGTTGTTAGTCTGAATAATCCCGAAACGTAACATTACCCATCCCTGTTCTCCAAAGATGCTGCTTGAACTGCTCAGTTACTCCAGCACTTTGTGTCTTTTTTGGTAAATCATCATCTGCAGTTCATTGTGTCTCCATTTTCTGGTGGTCTCTCGGTTTACAGATATGTTTTCAAGAAGCTTACTTTGTAAAAACTTCATTTTGTTTCCATTTTTTAATGTGTTGATGAGAGAACAAAATCATTTTTTTTAAACTTTGTTTAAAAGCCCTTTGAAATAGGATTTCAATGTGGACTCCCAGAAAGGAAGACATCTTAAAAACATTGTGTTGTTGCGTGTTATACGTGTTATTGCGTGTTATACGTGTTGCTGTGTGTTATTCGTGTTGTTGCATGTTATTTGTGGTGTTGCGTGTTATTCGTGTTGTTGCGAGTTATACGTGTTGTTGCATGTTATTCATGTTGCTGCATGTTATACGTGTTGTTGCATGTTATACATGTTGTTGCATGTTATATGTGTTGTTGCATGTTATACGTGTTGTTGCATGTTATATGTGTTGTTGCATGTTATACGTGTTGTTGCATGCTATATGTGTTGTTGCATGTTATATGTGTTGTTGCATGTTATACGTGTTGTTGCATGTTATATGTGTTGTTGCATGTTATATGTGTTGTTGCATGTTATATGTGTTGTTGCATGTTATACGTGTTGTTGCATGTTATTCATGTTGTTGCGTGTTATACGTGTTGTTGAGTGTTATACGTGTTGCTGCGTGTTATTCGTGTTGCTGCGTGTTATACGTGTTGTTGCGTGTTATACGTGTTGCTGTGTGTTATTCGTGTTGTTGCATGTTATTTGTGTTGTTGCGTGTTATTCGTGTTGTTGCGTGTTATACGTGTTGTTGCATGTTATTCATGTTGCTGCATGTTATATGTGTTGTTGCGTGTTATTCGTGTTGTTGCATGTTATACGTGTTGTTGCATGTTATACATGTTGTTGCATGTTATATGTGTTGTTGCATGTTATACGAGTTGTTGCATGTTATATGTGTTGTTGCATGTTATACGTGTTGTTGCATGTTATATGTGTTGTTGCATGTTATACGTGTTGTTGCATGTTATATGTGTTGTTGCATGTTATATGTGTTGTTGCGTGTTATACGCGTTATTCGTGTTGCTGCATGTTATACATGTGTTGCGTGTTATACGTGTTGTTGCGTGTTATTCGTGTTGTTGCGTGTTATACGTGTTGTTGAATGTTATAAGTGTTGTTGCGTGTTATTCGTGTTGCTGCATGTTATACGTGTTGTTGCGTGTTATACGTGTTGTTCCGTGTTGCTGAGTGTTATTCGGGTTGCTGGGTGTAATCATTTCACGGTTTATTCATAATGAACGGATACTGCTGTTTAAAGTATGAAGAAAAGGAGCTGGGGGGGGCATCACAATTTGGGTCTGGATGGTTCACTCTTTATTAAAAGGATAGATTGAAAGAGTCTTCGTGCTAACATTGGATGTTGAAGCAGTAATGGTGGCATATATGGCCGGAATCAAACTGTCCTGCTGGAGAATGTGAAGGAAGTACAGGAAGTGAACATGTAAGTGAAAGAGAATGAAAGAAGTCAGGGGAGCAGGTTCCCACACCTTGTCTGTGGCACGGGCTCAGATCCATCAGTCCACTAGTGTTCTTGTTTGCGGGGGGGGAGGGGGATGGGATTCAGGAAGTCAAGAAGGGACACAGAAGAATTACTAAACACACCATACATAACAAATCCAAGAAACTTCATCGGATGCCAGCCACTTGAACAGTCTCAACTATTGACAAACCTGGGGATTTGTTTAATAGTGAATTGGCTCGGAGAATTGCCAGGAAAATGCCAGAGAGGGTATTGTAGAGCAGATGAACTTTATTGTCACCAGTGTCTCTGGCCACACAATGTTGCTCACGATGGATGTTCTCAAGTCATTCTACAAAGCAAAGAATACTGAGGATGTTGAAAGACCATTTTACCTAGATATTTATTTGAATATATATTTTCCAACAGGATTGGGTGGAGAAGCAAGAATATTATTTAAAGTCTGTTTTTTGAATTCAGCTCATACCGATGACTGGGTTTGCTCTTCTCCATCTGCCAGCTGGTAAAGTCTCCATTGAAATCATCTCTGGGTGGACTCAGTCCAGTATTTATTGGCAAAGTCCCAGAGGAGAAGAGTTGGAATAACTGGCGACTAATTGGCCCTTCCAAGTCCAGAAGAGTGGGGCAACATGGCGTATGTGGGAAACACAATATTACAGGGATATGACAGAGGAGGTCTTTCCAACAGAGGCTTAAGGCAGGTTGAAGTTAAGGAAGTGGAATCAATCTGTTTTAGGATCATTGTGGACAATAGATGACATTGTGCACATCTATCTGGCTTCCTAATAAAGTGCAAGGTTTCCCCACGTACAAAATGCAGGTTGTTGAGACTGCTGTTCGTGGTATGTGTTTTTAAACCAGGAACAGAAAGAGAATTTCAGCTGATGATATTTACATTTCCCTCTTTCTGATGTTTGGGGTTGTGTCTGCACTGAACCCATTCAGAGATCTTGGTATTCCATCATTTTATTTTTATTATTGTTCGACCAATCCTTGTTTTTGTTGGGTTTCTGGGATCAAGTTATGTTTTGCAATGGCCCACGACGTGAGTTTCAATATGTGGACAGACTTCCTACCTAAGGTGGACAGAATTGCTGGAGAAACTCAGCGGGTACGGCAGCATCTATGGAGCGAAGGAAATAGGCAATGTTTCGGCCCGAAATGTTGCGTATTTCCTTCGCTCCATAGATGCTGCCGCACCCGCTGAGTTTCTCCAGCAATTTTGTTTACCTTCGATTTTCCAGCATCTGCAGTTCATAGAAACATAGAAACATAGAAAATAGGTGCAGGAGTAGTCCATTCGGCCCTTCGAGCCTGCACTGCCATTCAATATGATCATGGTTGATCATCCAACTCAGTATCCTGTACCTGCTTTCTCTCCTTACCCCCTAGGTCGTTCCTTCTTGAACTGCCTAAGGTGTGTCAGTATTTGCACTGAATTTCAAGATTGACTCATTATATGCAGGAATTCTGCACAAAGTAAACACTGAAAATAATTGCATTTCAAATTTAACATTCCCTCCAAAGTAAAAATATTATTTAATACATTAGATGCATTTTGCGGTAAATGGAATAATAGGTCTCAGATTTTTACTGAATGTTAAAAGTCCTTTAAAAACAGCTATCTCCTTTGACTGGAATGTCTCTCTCACACATTTATTCCTTGTAGAACTGGTAATGTGTGATATTTTAAAGTGATGTACAGTGCTTCTTAAAATATGATTTTTACGTGTCCTAATGCCTTCCAGTCTGAATGCATCAAACCTGGTATCTTTCTTTTCTTTGATCCATCACAGATGAACCAGAGTATGCATTTACTCTGCTATATGGGAGCTTATGAGAAACAGATGCCACTTTATGTGTGAGAAATAATGCAATTGAGATCAAGTTCTGGTACCTTAAGACCATGCATATTACAGACAGTAGTCAAAGAGTGATGGAATTGCATATCATGCTTTCACACAGAAAAACAGCAAGACATTTGTCCCTCCTCTTACGTCCAGCCTGGCCTTTACAGTTCCACTTTAACCTTGATAATAATTGCTTTGTGTCCACTTCACATCCCTCCAAGTAAACAAAGATCATTAAGACTGGTGCTTTTCCATTCTACTCCAAGGAAAACTCCACTGCCCATTTCCCGAGGTTATTTTTACCTCCCTCATCATCTTATGTTACCCAGATCCCAATATCTTCAACCATTTTCTTTATATGGTTATTTCTCAATAGATTCACGCAGTCTAAATCTGCAATCTAACTAATGCTCTTTGTTATCTGACTTCAGTCAGTTTTGTATTTCTGCAATGCCATTCTGGAACCATACCACCAGGGGCGCTATACCATTGCCAGCCCTGATGTCTGATCTTTCTTTTTTTTGTCATTTTTAGTACGTTTTGAAAGTTTGTTTTAATGTTCTCTGGTTTGTTTTATGTGAGCGAAGGTGGGGGGGGGTCGGGAGAAACTTTGTTTTTCAATCTCTTACCCTGCCAGAGATATGATTACTTTCCGGGTCGTATCTCCAGTCGCTCTGCAGCCTAACATCTTGGGGCTGGAGGCCTTGCTCGGGACTGACTTTCAGCCCCACCGCGGGGCGTGGAGTGCCCATGCGGACTTTACCATCGAGGGCTCACAGTCTCGGGAGAGAACGTGGATGTCAGGAGCTCCAACGACACAGAAAATTCGACAAGCCCCGACCCGGGGTATAATCGCTTGGCACGGGGGAGCTGAGATTGCCCCCAATTCAGGAGCTTGATCGCCCCGACACGAAGGGCCCAAACGCCGCCACCTACGGGAGTAAGATCGTCCTGACAACGGAAGGCTCAAGGTCCCCGACCGCGGGAGGACAAAGAAGGGAAGAGATTGATTTTTTTTTTTGCCTTCCATCATAGTGAGGAATGTGGAGGAGTCACTGTGGTGGATGTTTATGTTAAAATGTATTTTGTGTTTCCTGTTACTTTTTATTTGTATGACTGACTTGGCAAATGAAATTCCTCATATGTAACAAAACATACTTAGCTAATGAAGCATTATTGTATTGTATTGTATTGGAAGGCAAAGGCTTTACTGATCTCGGCTCCACTCTCTTGAACGTACCTACTATGGGACAATTGGTATCTCTCCAGCCTGCGAGGCAGAGGTTGTGAATGTAATTCTACATCCAGCCTTAAGCCCAAACGTTTGGGCTGATCCTCCAGTGCACTCAGGGGATGCTGTCCCTCACTTGACAAGTTACATTGAGCCCTAACTACTCATTCAGAGGGGTGTAAAGATCTTGTGGCAATATTTGACCAAAGCAATGATCTATGGTGCGCTGGTCATAATTCACCGCAACTTCATGGATACAAATGTGCCGGCAGGAACTGTAGATGCTGGTTTACACTGAAGATAGGCAACAAATGCTGGAGTAACTCAGAGGATCAGGCAGCATCTCTGGAGAAAAGGAATAGGCGACGTTTTGGGTTGATACCCTTCTTCAGACTGATAGTCAGGGGAGAGGGAAACTAAAGGTATGATAAGGTACAAATCAGAGCTGGCACCAATAACCAAAGAATGATGGAGCCCACAATGGTCCATTGTTGGCTGTGGAAGAGATGATAATGAAGGGATACGAACAGTAAAACTAGCTGGACATCCAGGGAAGGAGAGGGTCGCAGAGAGAGGGAATGAAAGGGTTTCTTGATATTCCTACCACTGGGCTGTAATCTGCCTTTTCTCCAGCGATGCTGCCTGACCCGCTGAGCTACTCCAGCATTTTGTGTCTATCATGGAAACAGATTATCTTCTTATAGCGTCTGCCAATTCATTTGCATTGCAGAACAACTGAAAGAGGTTCAGATGGGCCGCCAGGTGGCGCAGTGGTTAGTGCATTACTTCACTGCTCCAGGGATCAGGGCTCAATTCTGATCTCTGCCGCTGCCTGTGTGGAGTTTTCAAGTTCTCCCCGTGACAACCTGATTTCCATCTGGTGCGCTGGTTGCCTTTCACATTCCAAAGAGGACTGGCAGGTGAAGTGGTGACTGTAAACTATCCCTCGATGAACACAGCTGGCAGGAGAATCAAATGGTGGTTGTTGGGCAGGCGAGAGAAGTTAAATTGCAGAGCTCTAGGTAGATAAGGGGAAGAGAGACGGATCTAGTGGAATGTTTTGCTGGGAGGTGGCAGAGACCTGGAGACGCAGAATATCCTCCTTCTGTGTTGTAATAAAAGCTAAAAGCAGAAAGTATTTTCTTGAAGGCTATACCTCAAGTAATAGTTGTGCCTGGCACAACACACAAAAAGATCACTCAGTTCTTAAAGATAATATTACATATGTAAACGTTACATTACTACCCCATTAATAAAGTGGAAACAAACCCATAACTACAGGACCGCTCAAAGATGCAGGAACTAGTGCTCCCGGCTCACAGCGCCAGAGACAATGGCCTTGACCTTGACCTTGAGTGGTTTCCTTATGGAGTTTGCATACTCTCTGTGATCATGCAGCTTTCTTCCTACAGGCCTGCTGGTTGGTAGGTTCATTACTATAGGGAGAGGTGGGAGAATCAGGAGGGAGGAGGAATACCAATGGCACTTTGGGAGGAAAGTTGGGTTGGAATAGATGGCTGCTTGGTTGCTGATGTGAACGCAGACACAGTGGGCCCAAGATGTTGTTTCTCTGCTCTATGATTATATGACTCTATCGTACACCACTTATACAATAGGGTGAATCATGACCCTATGTCTTTACTGCACCTAATTTCTAAGTTTCTATGTTCACAAGATTGATCCCTGGGATGGCGGGACTGTCATATGAGGAAAGATTGAAAAGATTAGGCTTGTATTCACTGGAGTTTAGAAGGATCAGGGGATATCTTATAGAAAAATATAAAATTATAAAAGGACTGGACAAGCTAGATGCAGGAAAAATGTTCCTAATGTTGGGCGGGTCCAGAACCAGGGGCCACAGTCCTAGAATAAAGGGGTAGACCATTTAAGACTGAGGTGAGAAAAAACATGAATTTGTGGAATTCCCTGCCAAGTCACTGGATGGACTTAAGAAAGAGTTAGATAGAGCTCTAGGGGTTTAGTGCAGTCAAGGGATATGGGGAGAAGGCAGGCACGGGTTATTGATTGGGGACGATCAGCCATGATCGCAATGAATGGCGGTGCTGGCTCAAAGGGCCAAATGGCCTCCTCTTGCACCTATTTTCTATGTTTCTATGTTTCTATCACATATCCATACTTAACCTCTGAGATATCCTCAACTGCAAGTGTTGTATTTCTAACCACTAAAGTGTCTGCTCAAGCATTTGTAGCTCTGTTGCATCAGCCGGGAGCACATACAATGAGCTGCTCTCCGTGGCAAAGTCCTACTTGCCCATACTGACCAAGCTGCAACATCTATAATGGGGGATGTTACTATAGTTTCTGCCTCAACTACCAACACTGGCAGCTCTTTCCATATACCCACCACTCACTCAATGTGTGTGAAAACGTTGCCCCTCAGGTTTCTATTAAATGTTTCTCCTGTATCCTCGGGTTCTTGATTCCCCCTACTCTGGGTAAAAAGACTCCCTCCGTTCCCCTCATGATCTTATACACCGTGAATAATGTCCTAGCCTGCTCAACCTCTCCCCAAAGCACAAGCCCCCAAATCCTGGCAACATCCTTGTAAATCCTCTCTGCAGTCTTTCCTGCTTAACGACATCCTTCCTACAGCAGGGTGAACACAATACTCCAAATGCAGTTTCACCAATGTCTTGTAGAACTTTAACATAACATCCCAATTTCTATACTCAATACCATAACTGTTGAAGGCCATTGTACTGAAAGCCTTCTTGACCACCCTATCCACCTGTGACACCACTTTCAAGGACTATGTACCTGCACTCCTAGATCCCTCTGCTCTACAACACTCCCCAGGGCCCCGCTATTCACTATGAACGTCCTGCCCTGGTTTGACTTCCCAAAATACTTATCTGCATCAAACTCCATTCACCATTCTGCACCCCACTTGCTCCACTAATCAGGAGCCTACTGTAATGTTTGACAACAATCTTCACTATCTATGATATCACCCACTTCAGTGCCATCTGCAACTTACTAATCATGCCGTGTACATTCTCACCCAAATCGGTGATAGAAACCACAAACAGCAATGGGCCCAGCACCGATCCCTGACACCCACCGCTCGTCACAAGCCTGCAGTCTAGAAAAACAACCTTTCACCATCACCCCCTGCTTTCTTCCATGAAGCCAATGTTCTACTGGGTTGGCTAGCTCTCCCTGTATCCGACCTTATAGAGCAGCCTTCCATGTGAAACCTTGTCAAATATCCCTCGCAGAAGTCCATGTGGATAACATCCTCATCAACCTGTTTGGTTACTTCTGCGAAATACATCATCTCCCACATACAAAGCCATTTTGATCACCCATAATCTCCCGGTCTAGCCAAATGCATATATATTTTATCGCTCAGAATACTCACCAGCATCTGCCTTCCACAGATGCCAGGCTCACTGGTCTACAGTTCCCAGGCTTTTCCTTGCCCTCCACTCTCGGGTGTGTTGGAAGTCGTTTCCACCAACATCTCACCCAGAGAGGCTGATTGAAAATGCCTAGGACCTCTATACAGGGGATGTCAACTCAGAGGTGACACACAGTGGACATGGAATTACTCTTCCCTTCATGTAGGTTCATTTACATTGCTGCTTCCCTAAGCAATTAACCAGAGGCTGTAGATAGAAACTCTCAACACTCAGCTGTGCCTTGTACAATAAAGTGTCAATAACCACACTGGGTTATTGAAAATACAGGTATACCAGGAGAGCTCACGTTTCTCACCCCACTCTCCCTTTACTGCCTTTAACATAGTGAACATTCCATGACACTTCAAAGAAAAGATACTGATCGGAACAAATTAAATGCCACCATTGCTCTGGATACCAATCTGTAAATCTTTCTTTATGGGGGAACCCCTGGAAATTTGCAAACCCTATTCACAAGTTTACGAGTTATATAGGAGTAGAATTAGGCCATTCAGCCCATCAAGTCCACTCCGCCATTCAATCATGGCTAATCTCTGCCTCCTATTCCCATTTTCCTGCCTTCAACCCATGATCCTTGAAACTCGTTCTGAAAAAGAATTTGTTTATCTCTGCCTTAAAAATATCCACAGACTTGGCCTCCACAGCCCCACGTGGCAATGAGTTCCACAGATTAACTGCCCTCTGACTAAAGTTCCTCCTCACCTCCTTTCTAAAAGAGCACCCTTTAATTCTGAGGTTGACCTCTGGTCCGAGACTCTCCCACCAGTGGAAACACCCTTTCCACATCCACTGTCTATCTATGCCTTTCATTATTCTGTAAGCTTCAATGAGGTCCCCCCTCAGCCTTCTAAACTCCAGCGAGTAGAGGCCCAGTGCTGTCAAGTACTCATCATATACTAACCGTCTCATTCCTGGAATAATTCCTGGATCTCTGGTAAACACTGGTGCACAGTGGGATTTTCTGACTATACTGATAACCACTGGGAATTCCCTGCGTACACCAATAGGCTACGGAACTCCTGTTTCCATCCACTGAGTTGCAGCCTTGAGTGTCAGTGTCAGTGTGAAAACTGTTGTCACAGCTGAAAACACACATTAGTAAGGTAACAAGACCACAGATTCCCATGACTTGTCAGATTCTCTGAGGTGACACTGACTAATGTTCCTTAGGGACATGCACATCATTTGATCCTGCGTAACACACACATCTATTTCAGATATTTTAATACATTGGCTTGGTTTGATTATGCGATCAACTCACACTCTTATTGAATTACTAGTCAGAGAAACATGATTTACAACAAACAAAATACATTTATATATTGTCCTTAACATTGCAAAATATTTCAGATCCACTTTTGAACGATTGAAAATGCGCAGGAGAATGCGCAACATGAGGTATTAGTAGATTTTCATAAATTAACGAGATGGGTATTAAAACTTTTAGGTTTAAAATCAATTGATTAAAATGCAAATCGCGAGTCACTCAAAATATAAAAACGAATGGAAAGTGCAAACACTATTTTTATGCAAGGGAATCATTTCAGCTTTAATGCAATTGAAGCAAATGTTGGTAATTCAAGAGCAAGATTTCCTCTGGTTGAATAAGCACTTTAAATGTCTGTTTGAGGGAATATTAAAGTATGATGCCGTGCTCTGGGACCCTCTGGATGTGCGGTGTGAATTGGAAGGCTCTGATCTTTACTTTATAGTTGTGAGTTATCAATCATTGCAGGCTGACAGCTACCTCGCACACAGACCTATTCATAGCTTCCAGCTGGCTGGCCTTGGAGAAGCCCTCACTTCTGAAGAGCACCCAGATCCCGCACAACTCTCCAGCAGATGTTACATTCATCATTGTCACTGGATTACACCGACTCCTTGTCGTCTGGCCCAGGGATATAAAGTGACGATAAATGTGTGAGTGCAAGTGTGTATGTTGCCGGGGTTTATTATACAGGGCACCATTTTCACTGTCGTGTCCACCAACACAATTACTGAGACTGGGGGAGGGGGGGGGGGGGGGGATACAGATCATGTCAAAAACAATTGAGACAATGACCACCGGCTGATATCAAATGAACCCTTTGAAGCAGTCAGTTGCTATCGATGATGTTACCATGAGAAGTCTTAAGGCTCGGAACTCAATCTCCCCTGTGTTGGTTTCACTACAGCTGTTCACCGAGCTAAGCCTGAACCGACCGGGTTAGCAGGAGCCGGGTCCCACTTCATGTTTGCACAATAATAGTTTTCCGGTTGTTAATTGTTGAAGGAAGTGGGTTCCCCTCCTTCTGAGGACCCCCCTCCTCCGCCTGGGTAGTTTCTGCAATGCACCTTAATCAGGGGCCGCAGGGCCCAGCCAGTCTGACTGCCCCCTCCCTCCCTCTCGCAGGTAGTTTCTACATGCACCTTTAGATGGGCCGAAGGGCCAACCCAGCCCCCCATGATGAGAGCCAGTTGCTCCCACTATCATGCACAGCTGAGGCTGTTTCCACCGGCCCCTCACCCAGTGTGGCCATCAACACTGAGCAACTTTCAGTGGCCACTGAACTGAGCTGCCTTGTTGCCCAGCTTTCTTGGCTACACCTTCCAGCATGAAATCAGGTTTCCTCTTCCCGTAATTCCTACATAAATAATAAAAATCCCAATGATGGAGTTATAATGGGCTTGAATCCTCAGGGAAGCTTTTGTGTGAATGGTCATATTTTTCAAATCACACGATCCATTTAAAGTAGCTCTTGTTTGCATCTTGCAGATACAGCGTCCTCTGCTTGTGAACCGCGTGAACACGGGGCACTTATTTACATCTATGTTTTGTTCTCTCAACAGAACAATTTGCGGTGGTCGACCTGAGGAAGGGCGAGGGCAACAGAGGGAAGAAAGACACGAGAGCAACTCAGCGGGACAGGCAGCATCTCTGGAGAGAAGGAGCGGGCAACGTTTTGGGACGAGACTGAAAGTCATGGGAGATTTAGACGGTGATGTAGAGAGACATAGAACAAATGAATGAAAGATATGCAGAAGATTAACAATGATAAAGGAAACAGGTCATTGTTTGCTGTAGCTCGGTGAGAACCAAAGATTTGGGTGGGGGAAGGATGGAGAGGGAATGCAGGCATTACTTGTAGTTAGATAAATCAATGTTCATACCGCTGGGCTGTAAGCTGCCCAAGCGAAATATGAGATGCTGTTCCTCCAATTTGCGTTTAGCCTCACTCTGACAATGGAGGAGGCCTAGGACTGAATGGTCATTGTGGAAATGGGAAGGGGAATTAATGTGTTTGGCAACAGGGGGATCATAGAGGTCCAGGTGGAAAGAGCGAAGCTGTTCAGCGAAACAATCGCCCAGTCTACGTTTGGTCTCGCAGATGTAAAAGAGTCCGCATCTTGAACAACGGATACAGCAGATGAGGTTGGAGGAGCTGCAAGTGAACCTCTGCCTAACCTGAAAGGACAGTTGGGGTCCCTGGACAGAGTCGGGGGAGGAGGTGTAGCGACAAGTGTTGCATCTCCTGCTGTTGCAGGGGAAGATACCTGGGGAGGGTGTGTTTTGGGTGGGAAGGGATTAGTTAACCAGGGAGTTGCGGAGGGAACGGTCTCTGCGGAAGGTGGAAAAGGGTGGTGATGGGAAGATGTGACTAGTGGTGGGATCCCGTTAGAGGTGGTGAAGATGCCGGAGCAATATGTTTTGTATGCGACGGTTGATGGGGTGGAAGGTGAGGTCAAGGGGGACTCTGTCCCTGTTGCAACTAGGGGGAGGGGGAGCACGGGCGGAGGTACGGGATACCGAGGAGACACATGTGAGGATCTCATCTATGATGAAAAAGGGTCTCAACATGAAATGTCACCCATCCCTTCTCTCTGGTGATGCTGTTTGTCCCGCTGCGTTACCCCAGCATTTTGTGTCATCTTCCCTTTAAACCAGTGTTTGCAGTTCCTTCCAACACAGAGAGGTTTAAAAAGAGTAATGGGGATAGGAATGTATTCAAGGACTGGGGTGGTGGTGGGAAAGGAGCAAGGTAGCTGGAGCCATGGCTATCTAAGATAGATAAATGTCCTGCAGCTTGTGTGTGGTTCAGGAGTCAGGCTACACAAGGTTCAGATGCAGGACTTTGGGTCTTTGACCTGAGATGTGGTTTGTTTCTCCACCTCAGGTGCTGCCTGAACTGAGTCTTTCCCAAGGCAGACATAAAATGCAGGAGCAACTCAGCGGGTCAGGCAGCATCTTTGGAGACCCTTCTTCAGACTGAGACTCAGGGAAGAGGAGAATGAGAGATATAGACGGCACTCAGGAGAAACAAGTGGAATATATGCAAAAAGCATCGATAATCAAGGAATGTGGCCATTGGTCATACTATAGACCATTGTTGGCTGTTTTTTTCCAAAATGGTTTACTTTTATTTTATATGTGGGGGCCACCATTTATTAATGAAGGCAGCATTACAATGCAGAAAGAAGCAAATGACAAATGATGGAGCTTCAAAAATCGCAAATGGGATTTGCAATATTGACACAGGTGTTACAATGAGATGAAATAATTTTATTGCAACCCAGGGTTTAGCAGAAGTCTTCTCTCAGGTTTCCTATTCCACTGCTGCTGTCTCCCCCCTACAGGCATTCCTTGCCGTGCATCTGACCTTCCATCCATCAAAGATGGACACAAAATGCTGGAGTAAGTCGGTGGGACAGGCAGCATCTCTGGAGAAAAGGAATAGGTGACGTTTTGGGCCGAGGCCTTTCTTCAGACTCCCCGGTCCCGACCTGAAACATCACCTATTCCTTCTCTCTCGAGATGCTGCCTGACCCAGTGTTACTCCAGCATTTTTTGTCTATCTCCAGTGTAAACCAGCATCTGCAGTTCCTTCCTACACCTTCTATCCATTGATGTTTTCTTGTGCTCTGATGTACCCCAGTAATGGCTAAACCCTCCCCTGACGGCCTTGCCAAAATCTGCAGTCAGGGGTAGACACAAAGGCTATTGGCTTAAACCAATTACTCAATGGTTATAATAAAGGTGGGGTTGAACCAGAGTGGAACCCTCCAACATATTAGTTTGATACTGTTCCTTCATTAGTGGGATAGTGCCTCTGGTATCTGCCACAGGGTTTTACAAAGGCTCTGTGTGTCTTGCCTCTGCCCATACTATTAATATAAATCAGCAAATATGGAATGTGAATAGTAGAACGACGACAATCTGACATTATCTTGGACCTCCTGTGATCCAGATACATTCTACGAGGTGTAAAACTCATAATTAAAAATAACAGATAGTTCCAAATGACTGGCCTTTAAACTCACAAGACTTGGAAAGTTGGCTTTACACCACATAATATTTGCTGAGTTTGATAAAGAGTAAAATCAAGTGGGTGGTACAATACATTTTGTCTTCGACTCTCCGTTTCTGAACTGGGTGGTGAGATTAAAGTTGTTGACAAATGCTGTCTAAGACTTTTTATCTTCTACAAGAATACTGAGCACAAAGTTTCGAAAGTGACGATTCGAAAGCAATTTTGAAGTGTAAGTCTGTAATATCCAATAACTCCATGCAAGTCAAAACGTGATGCATAATTTACCCACTCACTGACACAAAACGTGGAGTTGAGGTTAGTGAGGAAAGTTGCCAAAGAATACAATAGCATAAAGATCAGTTTGGGAAATGGGCAGAGAAGTGACAGATGGAGATTAATCTGGATAATGTGTCCTGTTACAATTTAGGAAATCAAACGTATACAGTCAATGGAAGGTCCCTGTATAGAGGGATCTTGAGGTGCAAGTCCATAGCTCCCTGTAAGTGTATAATGTAAGTATACAAGTATAAATGCAGGTAGATATGGTGGTAATAAGGCATGCCTTCATCAGTTGGAGCATTACAGACAGTAAGTCATATTGAAGCTGTATAAAACGTTGGTGAGGCTGCATTTGGACTATTGAGTCCAGCTTTGGTCACCCCATTACAGGAAGGATTGGAGGCATTGGAGAGGAAGCATATGAGGTTGACCAGGATGTTGCCTGGATTAAAGAGTATTAGCTATAGGAAGTGCTAATTGGACATACTGCGATTGTTTACTCTGGAGCATCTGAGGTTGAGGGAGATCTGATCGAAGGATATAAAATTATGAGATGCATAGGTAGGGTAGATAGCGTATTTCCCCAGGGGGAAATAATAAAGAGTAGAAGGCACGGCTTTAAGGTGAGAGGGAGAAAGTTTAAAAGAAAAATTGCGAGGGCAGCGTTTTAATACAGGGTGGTGAGTGTCTGGAACGTGCTGCCAGGGGAAGTGAGGTTTAAGAGACATTTGGACAGGCACATGAACATACAGAGAATGGAGGGATATATACAGGCAGATCGTATTAGTTTCATTTGGCAACATGGTCAGCACAGACATCGTGGGCCAAGAGGTCAGTTCCTGTGTTGAACTTTGTTCTAACAAGTAAGTAAGTTTATTGGCCAAGTATTCACATACAAGGAATTTGCTTTGGTGCTCCGCCCACAAGTAACAACATGACATACAGTAGTCAACAATTCTAAAACCGGCCATTTTGAAAGTTGTAGATTCTGTCAACTCCACCACACCGAATTTCAACATGACAAATGCAGTTGTTAAACATCCTTGCCTTGTGGTTTGTGCATTACTATCCAGCATTTGGAATCTGCAAGCTGTCATTGGACATTGATTTGAACTTTCTTGCTGAATATTGCCCAAACAAGAAACATTGTTCTCGTCGCGACTACATAGCGAGGCAGGATGAAGGTTGAAGGCCCAGAAGACAGTGTAGGGATTGCATGTTTCTACATAATGCAACATGCTTACAGGCTAACAATGATGAGAGCATTAAGAAAAAGGTATCTCAAAAATCGACACGCCTTTTTAAGTGGAAATGAAGATATCAAGAAATAAAGAAATATATCAAGAAATATGCTTAATTAGATTCAGGATTGTGTGGCAATTATTTCATTCAATCAATTTAATAATTTACTATTATGTTGATACTGCACAATAACAAGGATTTTTCTGCAATCATTTTTTAAAAAGTGTTTCTTTGTACCAGGTGACTCATGATTTTCAGACTCAAGTATAGGTTTACAAATGAATTAAAAATATATTTACACAAGATGTTGCAGTTAGATTTATTTTACAGCAGGGTTCCTTACACACACATAATATTCACCAGTGAAAAAGTGAGTAAGGCAAATAACCATATAACCATATAACAATTACAGCACGGAAACAGGCCATCTCGACCCTTCTAGTTTGTGCCGAACACATAATCTCCCCTAGTCCCATATACCTGCGCTCAGACCATAACCCTCCATTCCCTTCCCATCCATATAACTATCCAATTTATTTTTAAATGATAAAAACGAACCTGCCTCCACCACCTTCACTGGAATCTCATTCCACACAGCTACCACTCTCTGAGTAAAGAAGTTCCCCCTCATGTTACCCCTAAACTTCAGTCCCTTAATGTCCCCTTGTTTGAATCTTCCCTACTCTCAGTGGGAAAAGCTTTTCCATGTCAACTCTGTCTATCCCTCTCATCATTTTACAAACCTCTATCAAGTCCCCCCTTAACCTTCTGCGCTCCAAAGAATAAAGCCCTAACTTGTTCAACCTTTCTCTGTAACGTTAGAGGAGAGTGCTTTAGCACTGCTAACACCCATCACTTTGCTGAGATGGACATTTAATCTTTACTTTAAAAGTGTCTGATGTTGTGTTGCGGTGTTATTGTTAAATTATTTCCTGATAGTTGCATTTAGTTTTGTACATGGAGTTCTATCAAAAGGAATTGCATCACAACAGGATTGAGGAATCAGTGCCATGAAGGCAACTCACCTGGTCATTAATCTGACAAGCTACTAAATTCTGATGGTTGTAGGTGTGCGCTGAGCAGATGTACTTCAGCCAGTTCCCGCTTCCAGCCTGGTTCGCATCAATGCAGAATTTTAAATTCCCCAGCTCATCAACAATCTGCAAAATAATCGAACAAAAACATTTTTACCGTCTAAAATTCTCAGTTAGTAAAGCAGTTGTTTCTTGACTTTAATCCCAATCTGGAAAAAACAAGCATAAAAAGATGGACAATCACATGTAAGAGACACAAAATGGAGTAACTCAGCGGGACAGGCAGCATCTCTGGAGCGAAGGAATGGGTGACGTTTTGCTTCAGACCTGAAGAAGTGTCTTGACCTGAAATGTCACCCATTTCTTCTCTCCAGAGATGCAGCCTGTCCCGCTGAGTTGCTCCAGCATTTTGTATCTATCTTCGGTGTAAACCAGCATCTGCAGTTCCTTCTTACACAAGGATTTCATGGATTAATTTTTTGGTGTGGGCCCAAAGAAATGGTTTCACACAATCTACAAAGACATCTTCATTGTCTGCACCATCTGATGGGCCTGGAATGTTTCGCCAGCATTTTCCATTTTCTGTGGTAACTTGAAAAGGTTTATGTGTAAACAAAGTTTTCCTTATTTGTAAGAATATAATATTTTCTCCATATGTGAGCGAACCAACAA
The DNA here is from genome assembly GCF_028641065.1 of Leucoraja erinaceus. NCBI lineage: Eukaryota > Metazoa > Chordata > Chondrichthyes > Rajiformes > Rajidae > Leucoraja > Leucoraja erinaceus. Next base: position 26,354,591 of record NC_073406.1, on the reverse strand, counting down.
ATAAAAGTGAGTTTCCATGGAAGGCAATTTGTAAAATGCTAACTTCAATTCCAACATGTAGGATGTTATTCAGCCAGTCATTATCAGATCCAGCACCCATTGCATTCCCTTGCTATGACGTGTGGCATTGTTACATTATGGGCTTCACTCATGAGTTTTAGTTTGCAGGCATGACTTAATCTGCAAGTCAACCAGCAGATATTACTGAGCAGGAAAAGTTGCCGCACTTCATCACAAATATTTTTCACACCATGGCCACAAGCTGAGGTTTCAGTAACAAGTGCTTGTGCTATTCTAACAGTTGGTTGGCTGCACAATGTTTTCACTTGCAAAATTTCTCTCCACAGCTCTTGGGTTCTAGCTGCCTAGGCTTCATAGTTTAAAGATCAAGCATGGAAACAGGCCCGTCGGCCCACCGAGCCCACACCAACCGGTTCACACTCGTTCTATGTTAACCCACTTTCTCATCCACTCCCCACACACAAGGGGCAATTTACGGAAACTAATTAACCCACAAACCCTCGTGTCTTTGGGATGTGGGAGGAAACCGGAGCACCCATAGGAAACCCTCGCAGCCACAGGGAGAACATACAAACTCCACACAGCGGGCAACCACCCCAGTGAAGCATTCTTAAAACATTAAATGTAATGGCAAATGTCAGATTTTTGAATATCAGTAGACATCATGGTCATATAATCCCAGACATTCACTTCGACCACAAGCTCCTGGACAGCAATTGAGAATAGTCACCGGGATGATTTTGCTATTTATATAGCACCTTTACTCAACTTGTAGCTAAGGTCAACAAATAATGACCCACCAATGATCAAACCTTTGTACTTCCTTGCGTAAATATTTATGGCGTGTCTTAAATACTATTGGGACCACTCCGAGAAACTCTTTTGTATCCAAATATAAAATTGATACAATGAGCTCATTATTTTGATACAATCAGTGTTCAGGGTTCATTCATCACTACCCGCTTCAACTCATGAAACACTATATGGAAGAATCTAGAGGGAACTGAACTCCTTTGTCGTTTGGAATATGAATTCCTTAATTAGTAAAGGAAACACGTTTTCATAAAATTTCCATCTGCTTAACATATATTCACCTTGAAGCCAACATTTCACTACCCTCTGAGCTTCAAAAGGCTGCTAATAGGCTTATTAAATATAAAATGTTAGTGCAAACTCCTTGTTTTTGCCTCGCCTACCTGCAAAGTTCCGACATTATTTGTTTTAAACTTTCTTGCCACTTCATTTTCTGTACCATAGGCAAATGCAATGTTGATTTGCATATTGAATGATGAAAGCAATTTAAAGAAATGATTCATTTTGGTACCTTCAATAACTAAAGAATGCCCCTTTAGTTTTTATCACACTTCAAAATGACTTTGCTCTGATAGAGACGGTCTCCAATCCACAATGATTCTGATTCTGTATCTGAATGCCGCCCAGTTTATGCAGCTTCTGGACTGGCTGGATGCTGTGATTTGCATGCTGAATTTCTCAGTCACGCTACCCAAAGGCATCTTGCCAATGGCCTGAAGCTTTATTTTGGGAGGGAAAAGAAAGAAGGGCCAGAAGAGACAATTGCAGGACCAGACTCTCCCGATGTGATCCATGTATCTGAACGGCCAACAATGCTAAAATAGCAACAGGTCTGTCCCAGGGTGTGGCCCTGTGGGTGCAGGTGAACCACAAGGAAAAGTAAAAGAATGCTTCCTCCGTCAGCAACTTGCAAATGTCTGTGGAGTTCTTCATCTGAAACCAATCTGCAAATTATTGCTATAATCTGGTTTAAGGGCTGGAATCCCCGACTGTGCAGAAAGTGATTAGTCATCGACTCTAAACATTGACTCCCTGCACTGGGGAGTTCAAATATTTCCAGCTCCTCACTTAGCAAATAAAATCAGAATGATTTATAGCGGAGAGTTCTTTTAAAAAAACAACCTGCCTACAAATTGTTTCCAAGAAATAGTTGCCTCGCAACTCGCTGGTTGGCGGGCATGTGAAGTGGGTTGGCTGAAAGAAAAGAGGACTGGTCCACTCATCTCCAAGTAACATCAAACTGACATGGAGTTTAGAAGTCTTTGAATTGATAGTGAACTAATAATAGTGTGCATGCTAAAAAGGTCAATATTATGATCTGTTTTTCAGTAACTCATAGGGTGATTAATAGAATGAGAATGTTCTAAATAATTAGATGCTATTAGGATTTTTTTTTAATCAAAATAAACTTTATCAGAATAAAAATATATACAAAACAAAAACTGTGCAAAAGTTCTTCCGACATTCTCGGAGGCTGTATATATATTCATTTGTGTCATATCATAGTGTTCACCAATATCATTTTACCCACTATTTTCATATGTGAACGCTAACATGTCCCACTGCCTGCCTGTTAGCAATTGGTTCCTGTTCTTTGTACATGAACCCCACATAACATCAAAGCCACAAAGTTCCCCTCTTTACGGAGGAATTCCCCTTTCTTTCCCCAATCCAACTCTCTGGCAGTGTGCGATTACACTTGGTCAAGAAAGTAAATAGTTGACCTGCTCCCAGCTCTTCAGACTGAAATGTTAGCGTTGGCTCAGTGGCTGGCCTTCTTGCCTTTGAATCAGAAAGCTGAGTGATCATTTCTCACCAGTGCCTTAGGATGTAATTCTAGGCTCCATGCTGCTAAAGGCATGTTAGGCTAGAAATTCCTCTGTGCAGTGCTGATTTTTATACACTACCTGAAGGGATTTAATCTAAAACCTGCGCACCTTTCCAAATGTGTTCCAAGTCACATGCTTCATATGGGTGCAGGTAGATTAGCATGTACACTGACACCAAAACAGATGCAACCCACACATAATGACAAATTGCAAGTAGGCATGAACGGGTGTGAATGTTTGTGCCACTCACTGAAACAGACCAGCAGTGGAAGGTGAAGTCTGCTTCAGTTATATTTAAAGGGCATCAACTCTACTTAGACCATCTATCTCTGACAGATTCTGAGTAATCAACTTTCCCACAGGTATTCTTGAAAGGTGATTTTGATTGGTGTTAGCTAACATCAAGCATCCCCTCTTCACCTTATCTCTCGCATTATAGTTTGTCTCAAACCACTACTGCTACCCCCAACTGGTGTGGTGGCAGAGTGGAAGAGCTGCTGCCTTACAGCACTAGAACAAGGTTCGATCCTGACTACGGGTGTTGGCTGTACAGAGTTTGTACGTTCTCCCTGAGCTTTCTCCGAGATCCCCGGTTTCCTCCCACACTCCAAAGAAGTGCAGGTTTGTAGGTTATTTGGCTTGGTATAATTGTAAAACTCTCCCTTGTGTGTAGGATAGTGTTAGTGTGCGGGGTGATCGCTGGTCAACGTGGACTCGGTGGGGAATAGGGTCTGTTTCCGCACTGTTCTTACTAAACTAAACCTAAACTAAACACAGTAGGTTCCTTGTCTGATCACATGCATGACACTGTCCCCAAACAATACCCTTGTCATCTCCACCCACGTTACTGTCCTTTCCTTCGAGGTGACTGCATCTTCCCTGATTCTGCCCTTTCTGCACCATTGTTCCTTGATCTTGCCCCTTCCCTTAATGTTGTCGGCATCTCTCTGCCATCACCCATCAATCCCAACTCCTCTTTCAACTACAATATCTTCAACATTTTATGTTCTACAGATGGTAGGATATTTGCTTTTTTGATCAGAGGATAAGATCAGATAAGGTGTAGACCTCATGGAGAAGCTGCATTAGTGATGCTGCACGCCTCTAAATGTGCAGGCTCGATTACGTGCTCACCAGCGAGGATTTGGCCAGAAGTAAGTGACCAGCTACATCACTTGGATGTAACAGTAACATTAATCTCCTGAACGGCATCTGCTTTCTTTCAGTTTAGAATTGCACCTCAAAAGAGATTCACAAGATATTTGGGCACAATTTGTTTTTGTTTCATCTCTCCTAAACCATCTAAAGATTGGTCTCTTTAACTGTATATTTTTAATGCCCCACACAGTGATTGAACACATTTCATCCAAGTTAGCCTTTTTGATCGATTGATTGATGAATGAATAATACTGCATGGAAACAGGCCCTTCGGCCCAGCGAGTCCAGGTTGACCATCGATCATCTGTTAACACGAGTTTTACGTTATCTTACGTTTGCATCCACTTGCCATGCATTAGATGCAATTTATAGAGTCTAATTAACACAAACTCCACACAGACAGCACCCAAGGTCAGAATCGAACCGGGGTTCATTTAAAATGTAAAATTGTAAGATGTAAAATTTTAAATTAAAAAAAAATGTCAATAGCTCTTCCAAAAGCACCACTGTGCTGCCCATTTTTAGAGTTACATTCATACAACATGGAAACAGGCCCTTCAGCCCAACCTATCCATGCCAACCAAGACGTCCCATCTGCACTAGTCCCACCTGCCTGCGTTTGGTCCATATCGTTCCAAATCTTTCAAATCCATGTACCTGTCCAGGTGTCTTTTAAATGTTGTTATAGTACCTGACCTAACTACCTCCTCTGGCAGCTCATTCCATATACCCAACACCCTTTGTATAGAAATAGTTGCCCCCCAGGTTCATATTAAATCTTTCCCTTCTCACCATAAACCTATGTCCTCGGGCTCTTGATTCCCCTCATCCTCCTGCGCTCCATGGAATAGAGACCCAGCCTTCTCAACCTCTCCCTACAGATCAGACTCTCGAGTCCTGGCAACATCCTTGTAAATCTTTTCAGCACCTTTCCATCTTAACAGTATCTATCCTATAACAGGCTGACCAAAACTGAACACAATAGTTCAACTGTGGCCTCACCAATGTATTATACAACTGTGACGTATCCTCCCAACTTTATAGTCAATACTCTGACTGATGAAGGCCAATGTGCCACCCTATTAACCTTGATGCCAATTTAATCGGCTACCGATTTAATCCGATCCTATTCTTTTTCTATATCAATGTAATACTTTCCATTGTAAATATCGATCCAAATCATTTTTAAACTTAATATTAGTTCCATTATTCTTCAAGGCAGTGGACCCAGATCACAACCAGTCTTTTTATAATTATTCAATTCATTTCCCCTCTGTTGCTTTTACCAATAAATTCAGCATTAGTTTATAGTACGTGTACCGAGGTACAGGCAAACGCCTTTGTTCTGTGCTAACCAGTCAGTGGAAAGACAATACATGATTACCATCGAGCCATTTACATTTACAGTGTACAGATGGAATAACGTTTAGTGCAAGCTAAAGCCACCAAGGTCCGATCAAACATAGTCCAAGGGTCCAAAAATAATCCAAACATAGTCCAAAGATAATCCAATGAGGTAGGTAGTCATTCAGGACTGCTCTCTAGTTACCTTTAAATATATCAACCCTCCTGTTTGTGAATATTATTTATCTCTATTTAATCTTTCAAATATCTTTTAATAATCTGATTTTAAAGAAAATTGTTAGAAACATTATAAGAAATATTTTTACACCTTAGTGCCTTTTGGATGAAGTTATTGAGCTGTAACAAAACTATTTGATCAGACAGCAACTACTGTCCCGTCCAACAAGAATAAAAACTTACTACTGTACTTGTGACAACTGAAAACAGGAATAACATATTAATTTTAGCAGGTTCAGATTTTCATTCAAATGAAGTGAGAAGGAGAAAGTTTTGATTGTTGCACTCTGGTGCTGAATTCTCATCTTGTTTTAAAGCAGGTTCTAAACTTTTATAACGGGTTCAATACTTAAACCAATTCTTTTTTTTTAAATTTTTATTTATTTATTTATTTTTTTAATACAATTTTATTTTTTAGAAGTAAAGTACATTACATTAATACAAGCCAAATATAACTTATTACATTTCTTGTACCACTTCATTTTTTAAGCTTTAAAAAGAGAAAAAAGTAAAGAAAGCGAGAAAGTCGTGATTGTGTGAAAAAGTGATCAAGAAAAAAGACCCATTACACGAAGTTAGAGAAAAAAGTTAAGAAATAGGTTGTAGAAAAGAAAAAAGAGAAAAAGAAACAAAAGCTCTATTAAGAAGACAAAGCAGAAAGGGATATACCAGCTTCGTATTTTTCATCCCCCCCGTACCAGATCCTGAAACCATTTATTTTCAGAGTACTGTTGCACCTTATGCTTGTAGTAAGTCGATAAATGCAGACCACGTCATTTGGAAGTGGTCTGATTTGCCTGCAAGAAGAAATCTCATATCTTCCAGGTGTAATGTTTCGAACATATTTGAAATCCACATATTAAACCAATTCTTAAGCAAATTCTGTTGCAATTTCTAGGCAATACTTACAAAATGCAAAATGGTAAGGTATACACAAAATGCTGGAGTAACTCAGCGGGCCAGGCTGCCTCTCCGGAGAGAAAGAATGGCCAATGTTTCGGGTCGATACCCTCCTTCAGACAAAATGTTCCTCCTTTACCATTTTGGAATAATGTCATCTTTGCCTTGCTTTGGAAAAAAAATCTTTCTTTCTAATAGAGTTGGAAATTTACATTGCTGAGATACTGTTGCGATTTGGCGAAATAGATCTCCAAACTACTGCAAATGAATAACCAGAGTACCAGCCTGCTAGAATGAGGTTGGCTTTTGACTACACTGTACTCCAAATCCAATTTAAAGAAATCAGTCACATTGAGATTTCTTGAGGTAATTAGACAGTACAAATATATGTACAATCAATACAACTCAATTTTAGGCAATCTAAAATATCAATTGCAAAATGAGCCTTTAAAATAGCTACATTCAATGATTCGGTACATTCTCTTGTGAAACCAGGAATCTGCAAAATAGGCACATTTATCCAGAATTTCGCCATTCTTTCTATTTCCCATTTGCTCCATCCCTCGTCTTTGATTATTTTTTGATTCATACCACGGTAGCATTCAATTCCTTTGTAGGATCCATTCCATCAACTTACAATTCATTGGGTGGAATGCGAATGCCTGGTGAGTTGAGTACACTGTTATACATTGAGTGGCTAAGAACTTTTTAAACTGGTGCAGAATAAATACTTTTATATTTATTTCTCTACATTGCACATTAGTATGTAATTTTAAAAGCTATGTTGCATTCTATTTAAACATTAGATAACCATTTAAAAAGTGGCTATTATCATCTTTAAAATCAAAGATTGACACAAAAAGCTGTAGAAAAGGAATAGGTGACTGTTCAGGTCGATAAGGATCTCGACCCGTAAATGTCACCTATTCCTTTTTTCCAGAGATGCTGCCTGACCCGCTGTTACTCCAGCTTTTTGTGCCTATCGTCAGTGGAAACCAGCGTCTGTAGTTCCTTCCTATACATCTTTAAAATTAATCTGCTTGTTTCAATAATTCAAAAATCATTATTTTTGTATCGCCTAGAGGGTGGGGCAGATACAGAATTGGAAATCAATAAACAGTTGTATTCATTCAAATCATTTTGAGGAAATAGTAAATAGCCAGAGGATGAGATGATAATAAACAGATTTGAAATTCTTACCGGGTAATTGTTCATGGTTTATTGCTCAAGATGGTGCGTTCCACTTCACTCTGTCGTGTTACCCTGAACCATACTCACCCCCTCAACTGATTGAGAATGTTGGTGTGATGCCACCTCTGAGACGGCATGAAAGTGCAACTCAGGACTTCAACTATCTGTGAACCACATGGCCTTTGGCTGATGCCTTCCATTGAGAAGTGAACTCAGATTCTCAGCTATGTATAATTGTGGTTAAAATTTGCATTCTTGTAATGTACGTGCAATAGACAGAGCTTTCATTCTGCAATGGCAGTGCACCTAGTGTCTTGACAAAATGAAGGGATACGGATTTCAGGATCAATGGACAGAAGAGTACAATGACAATATCATCCAGTAATGAAGCCAATTAACAAAGTATACTTTCAAATAGCTCAATGGCTCTGCCTACTTGTCCACATTGAACTAAGACCCACAGGTTTCAATGTGGAAGAAGAAACTGCAGATGCTGGAGAATCGAAGGTAGACAAAATTGCTGGAGAAACTCAGCGGGTGCAGCAGCGTCTATGGAGAGAAGGAAATATGCAACGTTTCAAGCCGAAACCCGAAACGTTGCCTATTTCCTTTGCTCTATCCACAGGTTTCAATCCTGATTCATATCTAGTCGGAGGATTCTGGCCAGGAAAACTGTTAAGGTCCTAATGGAAAGCACATTGGTCCACAGGAAATTTACCGTTGACAAATTTACCCAGAAACTGACCATACAATGTTGCCCTTCCATGAATGATGATTTTGACTTCAGACTTTTAGACTTTTAGACATACAGTGATGAAACAGGCCCTACAGCCCACCAAGTCCACGCCGACCAGCGATCACCATATATTGCATTGTATTGTGTTGGAATTAATTTATTAGCCAAGAATGTAAAAATATACAAGGAATTTGATTTGCCATGCAGCCATACCAAAAAAGCAACAAGACAGGCAACTGCATAAAGATTAACATAAGCATCCACCACAGCGCACTGTGATGGAAGGCAATTAACGTATTATCTTCCACCTTCCTTTTCTTGGGGCAGTCAGGGCGATCGAAGCTGCCGCAGGCGGTGATCGTAGCTCCGCATTGGGCCGATCGTAGCTCCCACGATCGGGACGGTTGAAGCTCCCACGGTTGAAGCTCCTGAAGTCAGTCCCGTCATTCCCTGACAAGGAATCGCAAGCTCCACGATGTTAAGTCCGCAGGCTCCCACAGTTGGAGCTCCCGAAGTGGATCCCACCAAATGGACCGCCAGCTGCACGATGTCAGGCCACAGAGCCGACGGAGATACAATACGGAAAAAGTTGCATGTCCGTCGAGGAAAGAGATAAAAATAGGTTTCCCCACCCCCGACATAATACAAAAATAAAGGTACACTAAAACATACATTTAACAACAGACTCAAAACAACAAAAGAAGAAAAGGACGAGACAGACTGCTGACGAGGCTGCCATCGTTCGGCCCCACACTCGGGACAAGTACTTTTTTTTTTACCAAAGCCGAATAACCTACAAACTTGTACATCTTTGAATTGAGGGTGGAAATCGGAGCACCCGGAGAAAACTCACATAGTCACAGCGAGAATGTACAAACTGCGTACAGACAGCACCTGTGGTCAGAATCAAACCCGGGTCCCTGGCTCTGTAAGGCAGTTGCTCTATCAATATGCCACAGGGCTGCCCTTGTGTTAATTATGAATGTGTAATGACAATCCCTTCCCATTGCCAGTGGACAATGATGTTCTATTCAACAGTCACCTAAATTGATCACACAAAACACATTGCAATACAAATACTGATCTCAAAAGTGTTCTTACAATGGCGATCTCTCAACCTTCTCCTCTGATGTTCACTACAAAATAGACCTGAGTAATGCTCTCTTAATATCTCTCCAACTTGGACCATACTATGTTGAGCTCACATTGATTGAACTATGTCAATCTTTATTAATTATGATCATGAGAATATTATTTTCCACAATGACCACAATGAAATAGCTGATCTTCACTGAAAGTGATCATATGATACTGAACTCAGCAGTGAGTTACAACACTGGTTTCACCAGCAAGGCAAAGGATGAACGGCTGTTGTACACAGCAGAGCACTGTCCCATACCTTTCACCCAGGTGAGTAAACAACAAATCAGAAAAGGCAGCTCGGCATTGCTGGTGTCTCCTCCATGTCAGGGGTCAAGGTCCCCATTGCTGGTGTGTCTCCAACATTCGGGAGTTGGTGTCCATTGCTGGTGGCTTTCCCAGCCCTGGTATCTAGGTCTCAGAAGCACACAGTTAGCGTAGGATTCCTGTTGATCACCTGCTTTCTGCCAGGTCTGAATTCTTGATCTTCTCAGTTGACCAAAGACAGTTAGCATTTGGAAAGTAACAGTGCATTTCACCAGGGATGCTCCCTATGGGGTGCAAGTACATAATTCCTTGGAAGTAGTAACACAAGTTGATGGAGTAGTAAAGAAGGCATATGGTATTGATGCCTTTAATAGTTGGAGCATTGAATATAACAGTTGGGAGGTCAAGTTGTGAATGTATAAAGTTTGGTAGAGCCACATTTGCAATATTCTGTAGCTTTGTTTACCATATTCCAGGAAGTCTATAACTAGGGTGCAAAAGAGATTCCCCAGGATGTTATCTGATAAGGTTATAAGGTCATAAGTGATAGGAGCAGAATTAGGCCATTCGGCCATTCTCCGCCATTCAATCATGGCTGATCTATCTCTCCCTCCTAACCCCATTCTTCTACCTTCTCCCCATAACCCCTGACACCCACACTAATCAAGAATCTATTTGTCTCTGCTTTTAAAACATCCATTGACTTGGCCTCCTCAGCCTTTGTGGCAAGGAATTCCACAGATTCACCAACCTCTGCCTGAAGAAATTCCTCTTCATCTCCTTCCTAAAGGAGCGCCCTTTAATTCTGAGGCTACGATCTCTAGTTCTAGACTCTCCCGTCAGTGGAAACATCCTCTCCACATCCACTCTATCCAAACCTTTCACTATTCGGTATGTTTCAATGAGGTCCCCTCTCATTCTTCTAAACCCCAGCGAGTACAGGCCCAGTGCCGTCAAATGCTCATCATATGTTAACCCACTCATTCCTTGGGATCATTCTTGTAAACCTCCTCTGGACCCTCTCCATAGCCAGCACATACTTCCTCAGATATGGTGCCCAAAATTCCTCACAATACTCCAAATGTTGCCTGACCAGCGCCTTATAGAGCCTCAGTTCCACATCCCTGTTTTTGTATCCTTGAAATAAATGCTCGCATTGAGTGTGTCTTCTTTACTACCGATTAGATTTGCTGATTAATTTTTTGGGAATCCTGCACCAGCACTCCCAAGCCCCTTTACACCTATGATTTCTGGATTCTCTCCCCATTTAGAAAATAGTTAAGCCTTGATTCCTACTACCAAAATGTACGACTCTACACTTTATTCCATCTGCTATTTCTCTGCTCAATCTCCTAATCAGTCTATCTTTCTGCAGAGTCTGCGCCTTTTCCATCCTATGTGCCCCTCCACCTATTCTTGTACCATCTGTAAACTTGGCCGCAAAGTCTTCAATTCCCTCATCCACCTCAATTAGAGAGAATGGAGCTGTAAGGTGAGGTTGAAGAAATCTGGATTGTTTTCTCTGGAAGGTTGGCGGCTGAGGGAGGGGGACGGTGAGGGTATGTGATGGGAGTACATAAAATGACGAGAGGCATCGGTAGGATAGACAGTCAGAGTCTTTTCACGGAGTGGGAAAGTCAAATACTAGGACTCAAGGTGAGAAGGGGAAAGTTCAATGGAGGTTTGCGAGGCAAGTTTAACACAGGGAGTGGTAGAGGCCAGGAACATGGTGTCAGAGGAGGAACCACAAGCTCATTCAAGAGCAGCATCGCAATATTTTAGAGGCATTTATACAGGCAGAGGAAATAGAGGTATAGACCACGGGAGTTGGGATTAATTTAATTTACATCATTGCCACCACGTTTGCCATTGTGGACCGGAGATATACTGCTCTATGCTGTATGTTCCCTGTCTGTCTTCACTGACAGATGATTCCTAAAATGAAGGATGTGGTCATATTTTCCAGAAATTGGTGTGATTCTTTATTGCCACAGGACATGTGATGCAGGGAACAGGTTTGTCGAGGACCTTTTAATTGTGGATGTTGAGCGTAAGGTCCAAGCTGTTCAATGTAGCAATAATGAGTCGATGACTTGGAGCTCAGCTTCCAAGCACCTTTTACGTTTTACCGCCGAGATTTGGGAAACGTTGGCTCTGTAATATTGTCAGTAAAGGTTGAATGTTCCCCAGTAATTTTTGATGATCGGCTCTGCTTGTAGAGGACGTTTGTTGAAGGTGAAAAGCAAGTTTGGAGCGAGAAAGATTGAGAAAAGTGTCAGGCAATGATGCACTTCACTCGGATTGGCTTTCTTGTAGACTTTTCTGTTGGATCCACTGAGTTTCAGGATTTCAGCATTAATGTTCAGCGCTCCTGAGTTATTTATTCGTTAGCTTTTCTTCTTACAGCCTTGTTGCAGGAAGAAGAAGAAAGAGGCAAATTCCTCTCTACTTGAGCAGAGAGCACTAATAACATCCCTAACGCAGCGGTATGTTTCCATGATGGGAAATATTCATCGTTTTTTGGAATCAGTACAAGTAAAACAGTGATCTTCACCACCATAGGCAGCGAAGAGTTGGCACAGCTGTTGTCCTGGAACTGATACATAGCACAACCTTATGGGGCTGTCCCACTGTACCAGCTAATTCAAGAGCTCTCCCGAGTTAAAAAAAAAATCAAACTCGTGGTAAGCACATAGAATGTACGTTGCAGGTACGTCGGAGCTCAGGACGTCTCTTAGCGGCTCGTAACGCTAATGGCAGGTACTCGGGAAACATGAAGATTTTCCAACATGTTGAAAAGTGTCCACGAGAGCCCCGAGTACCTACGAGCGGCTATTACCGTAATTCTCCGAGTTCGAATCAGGGGAAACTCGGGAGAACTCTTGAATTAGCTCGGATAGTGGGACAGCCCCATTACAATGATGCACAGAGACAACTTTGGCTTGTGGATGCATAGTTCTTTGGGGTGTTGGTGATAGGATAGTGGGGGATAGCGTCTTCTAGCAAGGTCCAGGGCATGTTCTCTCCTTCCGTCTCCTCGGGCTATTTAGACCTGTCTTAAAGTTCTCGCCTCTAAGCTTCTGGACATGAACTGTACACTCATATTTTAGTTCAAAACCAGTTGATTACATATTTGCAAATGTTGGCAGTACTGATAAGGCATATGTCTGTTGTAAGGAGACAGTTCCAATTGATTCCCTCACATGGATGAAAGTAGTGATGCAGGGCACACCCTGCTGCTCAAAATTGCCAGCTTTCTTTATTTCCTGTACATATCCCACATTGAGTGGTAATTTTAAAGGGATGACTCCAATGAAATATCAAAGTTGGATTGATGTCACCTAATCTCGATGTGAACGCTTTTAGATTGTCCAACAAAAGTTTCCACGAAACATAAAATACTCTGATCACATTTGTACATTGAATTAAAAATCATTCACAATCAAATTCCTAGCCCAAAGAACAAAACTTTACATGTGCTTCCTGTCTTGTAGTAAGGAAGGTAGGTGTTTCTTCTCCTAAGAGATATAAGTGAACAGATATTCATATAACGGGGCAAATTATCTTTCCTATTGCTCGGCAATACAAGTTTGACCACATGTTTATAATCTATTGTGATTATAACATTGGGAAGTAAATGTAGATTTTGAATTGAAAATCACAGCATGGAGCTATTCCAAACTTTTATAATTGGAGCAAGAATGAAATATTGATTTGCAATTGCCAGGGTGATGTTTGATCTTTGATCTATGCACTGGTTTGCAATCCCTCTTCCCTTCATCTCCACCCTGAACCAACTCCAAACACCACACTTCCCAGATACTGATTTAATGTTCTAAGCTCTATATGTCAACTGGGACATTACGTTATTAAATAAATTGATTTTAGAAGATAGAACATAGAACAGTACAGCACAAGATCAGGCCCTTCGGCCCACAATGTCTGTGCCAAATATGCATCTTGAATTTCCCACTGAGAACATTGACACTTCACTTGGAAACAATAACATCCAAATTTGGTTAAGTTCAGCTAATGTATATCTCTGAGTTTAAAAAAAATGGAATTGGACATTATAATTGAAAATTATTCTTCTGAGTTGTTCTAAAGTTCTAGATTGTCAAAGCTATTGTCTCCTCTAACCTCCCTTTAAAAGTTTTGCCACTTACAATGGTGACAGTTTTTGTTCCCATCTGTATAATTGCTTGACTTGTAGAGGCTAATTAACATCTCAGCATTTCGAGTACATTCTCCAAGGGCATGTACTAGTGTGCCTGTAACTAAAACTTCCCCACTGGAAACACCAAGTCTATCAACAAATTCTACAAAGAGAATTGGAAAGAGTCTCGTTAAGAAACCAGATAACATCACAAACCACAAGATAAAACCTCAAAATGTGATTGCAGCTTTAAAAATCACGTTTCTTAAATACATGGTAAATCCATGTTTGCATTTATTTAATTATGGACTTATTCCGGTGAAGAAAGTGATTACAGGTGCTTCAGTACATGCAACTATATCCTTAATGAAGGGTTAGCAATTGTTACCTAATCTGTCAGTTGATTTAGTTGATGCCTCAGAAGTCTGTGCAGGATAATGGCCATATGGGATTGATTACAAAGCTTGATCTTACTGAGCAGGGTATACTTGTGGTTTTGCTCATCTGTATGTGATGATATGATTACTAGCTTCAACCTTCTTTTATATGTTTTTGCTTTTATACATTTATTGGTTGAGGGTGCATTAGTAAGGCTAGTATTTATGGTCTATCTATCTCCAAATGCCCATGAGAAGATGGTCATAGCCTTCTTTAATTCCTGCAACCCTCTCTGGTGTAGATACCCCCTCTGTTCTCTTGAAAGGAAACTTCCAGGATTTACTCTCAATAATGATGAAAATACAATATATTGTTGTCAGGATAGTGTTTTGGTTTGTAGGGGAACATGCAGGCAGTGGTGTTCCCAGGCACATGTTGATCCTGATCTTCTTGCCCGTGGGGTTGTGGTGAACTGTAGGGAGAGCTACTGTCAACCATTTTGTAGATAGTACCCATGGTATACAGAGTGAATGTTTCAAGTGATCTATCAAGCAACTGTTAAGCAGACTGGTCCCTGCACAACCTTTTGTCCTTTCATTGCCTCAGGGATGGACCCTTGTTTTGAGTGTGGTGGTAGGGTTAGAGACACGTATGATGTTGAGAGTGAGGAGTATGGTTCTTCCAATGCTGCTGATCCATGTGGATGCATAGTCCTTACTGTCCACCTGCACAAACCCACTCTCCTCACATCAGTGACTGGTGTGTCTATTAAACCTTTAATATGAATACGCATCGAGGTCCCTGTGATGTGAATGGACTACCTCTGCTTCTTGTGTCCCCCTCTTAGGGGGACATTCCGTACCCCTGCTGTGTCTCTTCCAAGTGTTGCTCTTCATGGAGGCTGGGCATTCTGAGGTAAACAGATTGGATTAACGTAGGAGGAACGTTTGATACTGTACTGCCTGGAGTTTAGAAGAATGAGGGGGATCTCATGGAAACCTACCAAATAATAAAGTGGATGTGGAGAGGATGTTTCTTGCGATGATAGAGTTTAGGACCAGAGGGCACAGGCTCAGAATAAAAGGATGTAGATTTTGAATGGAGATGAGGAGCATTATTTTTTACCCAGAGTGGTGTATTCTTTGCCACAGATGGCAGTGAAGGCCAAGTCATTTGATGTTTTTAAAGCAGAGGTTGATAGGTCCTAGATTAGTAAGGGTGTCACAGGTTATGGGGAGAAGGCAGGAGAGTGGGGTTGAGAAGGAAAAATGGAAAAATAAATCGGCCGTTCAAATGGCAGAGCAGATTCGATGGGCCAAATGGTCTAATTCTGCTCATATGTCATGAATATTGACAGTAGAGAGTTTCCATCCTCGTGTTTGACCTGTAGACACTTCATGGGGTCCTCAACTTGGGCTTGAAGCTCTCTGCCAGTGTGGCACTATCTCTATTAGATCCATCCTGCCGGTGGGGCCAGACAGATCCAAGCACTGTAATGGAGGCTGTCATATATTCTGTGAACATGATGAAGTCAGGTTGTTGTTTGAGTAGTCCTTGGTGCAACACTCCCAGAATAGACTCAGCACCCTCAGTTTGTGAGAAGGACTATGGCAACGTTGACTTTGGAGTGACTTAGCTGCATTTAATTCTGGTGGCCAAGTTGATGCTGGGCTGCCCATTCCATTTTATTTTTGTTTTGTTACAATATAACAAATTTGAATCAACAGAATAGCTTGCCAGTAGTTTCAGTGGGAAGTTAGGAGTCACTGATGCAATTGTGGGACGGCAAACACACACCGAGCAGAACAGATCATTTTATTCCTCACTGAGCTCCAGTAAACCAGATAAGTTCTTGTGAAAATGCCAGTTTCATGGTTAATTTTATTTGAAGTCCTATATTTTTGTGTTACATTCCAGACGATGTTACCATGCTAAGACTTGAACCCCGTGTCTCTAATATGTTCGGCCAGACTTGTGGATTTCTAGACCAAAACAATGTAATTGAAGGTTTTGGGTCGCTCTTGGGTGATGAATGGGAATGGCGTCAGATTTGGGTCAGGCTGCACACATGGACGTAGAATTGAGTTAGACAGGAAATGGCAAGGCTAGGATTTGGACTGGGGACACTTCAGCTGTGTGCTGATCTACAGCGAGGCTTACATTGGCAACGCAGGCACGGTTAAGAATCATATTTTCATGATCTTTCTTTGGGACTGGATCGATCCCAACTGTGTGTAACAGATACACCGTGATTAACATTAAGCAACCAGAAAGCTTGGCGGAACTATAATTCTTTATTTAATTTAATATGAACATAAACACACTGAAACATATTTCATTACCATCCATTCTTTTATCAATTCCCAATTTTAAATAGTTTTCTTTCTGCCACTAATGGAGTTGCTATGTAGGCCCTTTGTTGGCCAACTACCCCTGTCACTGCGCTGACAGCTAGCATGTTGAATGTTGTTGAGTTGTGATGTATGCCAGACTGAACAACTAATGAGAGTGAAATTACCGCAGTCAGTTTACCAAGTGTTGATTAAGTTTGATTGCGAGGAAATGCAGACTGTATATACGAGATGGACTGCAGTTCATTGTGTAAATATTTTTTTTCCAGTTCTGGAGGTAAAAGTCTACCTACAAAGGAGGAAGTTAAAGATTGTAATCCGGTCCGAGAGGTAATTTAACTGACAAAGTCAATTCCAGTCTGGGGCACAACGGCAGATATTTCTTTTGGTTTTCCTCAAATGAATCTACACATCCAAAAGACTCTTCTGTCTGCCTATATTGTGCAGCAGTTGGAAACCTATATCTGGAGATTTTAAGCAAATAATCCTTGTTTTACCCTGTATGAACTTTCTCCAGCAATTCCCCTCCAAGCCTTGATAATTCATCCAAAATTTTCAATGTCGCTAATAAACCAAACTGAGAAGTCACAAAACGGGGTATTCTTGTTAAGGGAATAGGTGTAGCCTGCAAAAGTTGTAAGCCTGTAACATCGACCACCCATGGTGCATCTCTTGCATTCCAAGGGATGCAATGACACTGCCAATCTATTTGGTACAGATGTGATCACAGACAGGATTTATTTTATCCTTTTCCACTCAGAACACAGAACAGGCCCTTTGGCCCATAATGACTGTGCCGAACATGATGCCAAGACCAACTTTCATCTGACTGAACATGATCCATACCCCTCCATTTTCTGCATATCCCTATGTCTGTCCAAAAGTCTTGTGTGCTACAGGGGGTCACATCTTCCCTGGCCATTGTCAAAGCATTCAAGGTTATTCTGAAGAAGATTATCACCTAAGATTTCGACACTTTGATCATGCAATGTAGCCTGGCTTGTGGCATTTGCAATGAATCAAGAGTTCAGCCATTGAGCAGAGGGATTGGTTGTACTCCAATAAGTTGCGAGATTTGATCTGCATTGATGGGATTACAGTCCTCCATAATCATGAGTGTCTCATTTGCCAAACAATCAATTTCTCTGGATAACATTATTTTATTCTCAACATTTGTTTTGATGCACAACAATTTCTGCAAAAACAAATTCACCAATGTATTATAAATGCTTGTGACATCTCTAGGATGGTTGGTCACTTCTCGTTTCTCCATGCTAGGACCATTTGTATGTAGTTATCAGCTGAGTCAGTAATGTATCGTGCATTTGAATAATCTAACAATTCAGCCATTCTCTTGTTGCATGGGACCAGGACAATGATACAGGCTATGGGGGGCAGTGTCCAAGACTGAATGCCCCAGGCCATATCACTGGCAAGATGCTGGAATCATCATTACATATTAATTCAGTCATTTAGAAAACCATAATACAATAACAAAGAGTAAATATGGCTTTAGAAAAGGGAAATTGTATCTCACAAACTTATTGGAGTTCTTTGAGAATGTAGCAAGAAGATTTGTAAAGAGGACTCAGTAAATGTAGTGTATTTAAATTTTCAAAAGGCATCTGATGTTGCCAATAAAATATACTTTAGTCAGCGGTGAATCTGTGGAATTATTTGCCACGGAAGGCTGTGGAGGCAAAGTCGGTGGCTATATTTAATGCAGAGATTCTTGATTAGTACGGGTGTCAGAGGTTATGGGGAGAAGGCAGGAGAATGGGGTTAAGAGGGAGAGATGAGCTATTTCATGAATGAAATGTCATGATTCAGCCATGATTGAATGGCGGAGTAGTTGATGGGCCGAATGGCCTAATTACACCCCTATCACTAATGATCTTATGATACTGGATAAGGCGAACAATGCTAATGCGTTACGAGCCGCTAAGAGACGTCCCCGACGTACCCGCTACGTACATTCTATGTACTTACCACGAGTTTGATTTTTTTTTAAACTCGGGAGAGCTCTTGAATGAACTCGTACAGTGGGACAGGGCCATTAGGGTTTGGTTCTTTTTTGTGGATGGAAACCTGTAACTCGTGGGATTTCAGTGCAATCACAGATGGGGCCACTGTTTTAAACGTAACTGAATGATTCAGATGATGGGACCGAGTGTATGATAATGAACTTTGATGCTGCAAGGATGCATGGTAAAGAAAAGTGTAAAAAAGCCAAAGATTTAACAATGGATGTGCTCTAAGGAAGTGGGCACATAGTTGGTGGATGCAGTATAATATGTGGGAAGGTGAGGTTATTTACAATGGGAAGATGTATAGAAAAGCAGATTATTGAGAGTGTCACCAGTACACAGCTGTATACTGCTGCATAGAGGGATCTAAACACTTGCACCACCAACAGCAAGTCATTAGGAAGACAAACAGAGTGCTGACTTTTAGTGCATGGAGAATTGGGTTTAAATGTTGAGAAATCCTGTTACAATTAGACGGGGCGATGGTCTCCTGATGTTATTTGTTTTTGTTTGATGTTATTTATATTTGTTTTGTGGGTAGTTCAGAGAAGGTTCACTGGGATGAAGATCTTGACTCATGAGACGTATGGGCCTATATTAATTGGGAAGATACTAAAAGACCAAAGATTGTAAAGTTCAGTTTAGTTTAGAGAAACGGCGCGGAAACAAAACAGGCCCTTCGGCCCACCGATCCCTGCACATTAACACTATCCTACACCCGCTAGTGGCAATTTTTACATTTACCAAGCCAATTAACCTGCAAACCTGTACGTCTTTGGAGTGTGGGAGGAAACCGAAGACCTTGGAGAAAGCCCACGCAGGTCACGGGGAGTACGTACAAACTCCGTGCAGACAGCACCCGTAGTCGGGATTGAACCCGGGTCTCCGGCGCTGTAAGGCAGTGACTCTACCGCTGCGCCACCATAACAGGGTAGTTTCAGTGAGGATGTTTTCCCTTGTAAGTGAATCTAGAACTCTGTGGCATTATTTCAGAATAAAAGGTTGCCATTTAATATGGAGATAAGGTGGAATGGGTTCTCTCAGAGAACCATGAATTATTGGAGTTCCCTATCACAGGAGGTTGTGTCATTAAATATATTCAAGGCTGAGATTGTTAGATATTTGAACCATAGGGTATGGGGAAAATGCAGGGAAAGTGGAGTTGAGGTCTAAATCAGGTTAGCCACAGTCTTCATCAACAGCAGAGTAGGTGGATGGCTACACCTGGTTCTATTGTAGTCAGATGTAGGGATGTTTGCAAATGCTCACACAGAGTTCAGTTACATTTTTAACTCCTCCGAATCATGAAGCAGTCTGTGCCTGGTGCAGCAAAACTTGAACAACATTTGAGCTGATGAAACTGTATCAAGTTAGTGTAACACATTGGCCACCTTCCCTTGACACTGAATAGTTCCATCATCGCCACAAACCTTCCCATCAATATTCTTGAAGTCACCACAGACCAGCACCTTAACTGGGCCAATCACAATAATGCAGTGACTAAAAGAGTAACGGGCCTGTCCACTTGGCGATCATCCTGGTGACAACCTACAGCAGGAGAAATCAAGCTACGTTCATCGGCATCAAACCCACTGTGGCCAAAACAAATTTCAACATGTTAAAAATTTAGCGGCGACGAGAAAAACGGTACAACTTTTTTTGCGACTGAGGAAACGACTCACGGCCTTGCCTAAAAAATCGCCTAATTGGGACAGGCCCATAGGTGTGAGGCTTAATATCTTGTGAAGACAACAAACATCTTTGTTTTTCCGTGACCTTCTCTACTAAAACATTCTCTAACTCCACCACCAGTACATTGGATGCTGTGTGTACCAGCTTCAAAATGCACCCTGCTTGTTCAATAGTACCTCTCAAACCAGGAACCTCTCGGGTAGCAAGTGTATTGGAATACCAACGTCTATGAGTTACCTTCTCATCATATATTGTCTTACCTTTAAAATATACTGCCGATCCTTCTTCAGACAGTGTGAAAATGATTAAACTCTTTACTTAATACTGCGTTAAAATAAATGAGCAGCTTCACTACATAGATGGCAGTGGTCTATGAAGGCACCTCGCTATTATCCTCTTAAGGAAAACATTGGCACACAATAAATGATTCCTAAAAGCAATGCCTACATTGGAAGAATGGACACAAAATGCACGAGGAATGGTTACTTGGATAAGATGCTGTAGGAAGTGTTGCTTCAGGAAACTCAAGCCCAACATTCAGTTGATTTGGGAATTCTTCCCCGAAACTGTTAGTGAACCAGATGGGCTTTTACAACAATCTGGTATTTTCACGGTCACCATTTGTGATAGCTATCTTTTTATTGCAGATTTATTTAGGACTGGAATTTAAATTGCTGTTGTGGGATTCAAGCTCAGGTCTCTAGATCAATAGTTCAGCCCTCTGGATACGAGTCCGGTAACTTAACCGCAACATTGCTGTACCCTTTGGGTATGCGTGTTTCATTTTCCATCCTTGCAGCCATGAATTACATTCTCACAACCTTTTCTCTGTCAGTTTTCTAACCATTCCTGGTTGTTTTCATTATTGAGGCACGGGATGTTATGCTAAACAGTTTATGTGTCTGATTTACGACACAAATCAGTCTCCAAAATGAATCCTTCCCTTTGTAAGGCAAGGTTTACAACCCGAAGGCTCCATCAAGGCTAAGTTCCCAGGGTTCAGGGCCTACTGATGAGAAGATGGGGGGAGGTGTAGCTTCGGAAGAGCGTAGGGCTCGATAGGCAACCTTTTGCATGCTGCAGCTACCAAGCATCGAAGGCTAATTTCTCTTTAATGAGTCTCCAGCTGATTGGGGCTGCCATTTAGCCAGCCAATGTACGATTTATAGGCTCAACAAGGAAAAGAAACAGAAAAATCATTCCGGCAACAAGGACCATCCGGAAACCACCTGTGAGCATGTGAATTACAAACCTGGCAGACAGTGCGACCTGACATGTTCATAAATTCAACTCTAGCGGAGTAATTACAGAGTCAGCCTGACAATGTGATGCTGAGTTAATGAGGAAAATGTCAGCTGAAAACAATCATGGCTCAGAAGGCGACTGGGGTGGGGTGAGGGTGGAGGCCAAGCAGGTCAACATGAGTCATGGACAACTAATAAGAACCCAGGGACATAAAGAAAATCAAGCAGGAGCAAGTCTGCCCTTCAAAAACTCCAGGTTATACTGAACTTGGCCCCAGCTCCACTTTCCTGTTTATTCCCCACAATTCTTAACACCCCAGAAAATCAAAAATCCATCTCTCTTTGTGTTGAATAGGTTCAATGATTTAGCCTCCATGGTTCTCTGGAGTAGTGAATTCTAGATTTACTATGCTCCAAGAGAAGATTCTTCCTCATCTCTAACTCTACTCAGTACACCCAGGTGTGGCCTAATGAACAATCTGTACAGTTGTAGCAAGATTTCCCTTTTATACTCTACGCTCTTCATAACAAATACCTTCCCAATTACGTGCATGCTAATTTGAGCAAAGTGCTGGAGTAACTCAGCGGGTCAGGCAGTATTTATGGAGCGAATGGACAGGTGACATTTCAGGTCAGAATCCTTCATCAGATGTGAGAAAGATAGGTGTGAAAGTAAAGGGCCTGTCCCACTTGGCTGTCATTCGCGCACCATTTACGCGACCTGCTTGCGTGTGGGTAGTGCGGGACGGGCGCATGGAGTGGCGTGGAGGAGTGTGGACTTCACTCGCCACCGGCCTGTTGTGTAGCTGACGGCCAAAGTGGGACTGGCCCAAGACCCTGGCGCGGCTCAACGTCTCACCTCCAACAGCAGCAGAAGCAGGCAAACGATCGCCGAGCTCGGCCTGGGGCTCACGGCCATTGCGGATCCCAGAGCGGGGCCAAGACGATTGGAGATAGACACAAAATGCTGGAGTAACTCAGCGGGACTAGCAGCATCTCTGGAGAGAAGCAATGGGTGACATTTCAGACTGAAGAAGAGTCTCGACCCGAAACGTCATCCATTCCTTCTCTCCAGAGATGCTGCCGGTCCCACTGAATTACTCCTGCATTTTGTGTCCATCTTCATATGATGTCACGCGCTCCAGACGGCTGTGCAGACGCATGATGACAAGCGCAACCCTCGGGCGTCAGTCACTACTGGCCTGTCGCGTAAATGATGGCCCAAGTGGGACAGGCCCTTAAGTTGCAAGGAGGATGCAAACAATCTGCAAAGGGCATAATTAGGTTAGCAAGTAGGAAACAGTTTAGCATTTGGAGTACAATTTCAAAACTGTGCCTCTCTGCTTTGGTAGAGTAGAAGGATTGAGGAAGGGACTCGACCCAAAACGTCACTTATGAAAAGCTCCTGTCCTGAAATTTCACCTATCCATTCCCTCCACAGGTGCTGCCTGATCTGCAGTTACTCCCGCACTTTGCTCTAGATTCCAGCATCTGCAGTACAATTCCAATGTGCCCACATGTTGCCTTTCTGAATTCCATCTGCAAGGACGTACTCTTCGCTATCTCCAGAAGCATTCTGTACTCTCTCGCAATATACTAACTTTCCACTCAATTTATGAATGGAGAGGTTCACTGTGCCAGCATTGCTAGATTTCTCTTTGTAACTGTGCTCACACCACCATTATTGGCTTCAATGCCATGTTCCCTATTCCTGTTTAACAAACTGCTGCTGCTGTCAGCATGTAACACAGCTGCTGTGGTCTTTAAAACCAATTCAAAACCGGACATATCACCATCAGTGCTCTTCCAGTTTCAAGGACGTGGTACATCAGTCCTGTGGTTTAGCTCATTTAGCTTGTTAGAGGGTGCACTAAAGTATTACAACATGGGTGTAGCCTTGCTTAAAACCAGTCTGCACCAAGATTGGATCTGTTCTGGCCCGGTGGGTGAGATTGCAGCATCCATGCCATTGGGATGAAAGCCATACTGCTGAGCTAATGGATGCTGCAATGAAGAGTAGGGGCCAGCGAGAGAGCTCAGAGGTCAGAGCAACCTGGACAGGCTGATGGAAAACAGCTCGAGACAAAGCATGTTCTTTGTGTGGAGCGACTGCAGAGAGCCTCCAGGGCTAAACCCAGACACTCACAGCAAGAAGTTGTGATGACCAGAGTTCTGTCTCTGAATGCAGGTAAACATTGGTGCCCACTTTCCTAATTTGCCTGAAGGAAAATTAAATGAATTCCTCTCCGAGTAAAATGTTTGGGTGATTTACTTAAAGCAGCAGTGAGCAACCAAATGTGAGATGGGGCAGCAGCCCAGAACGTTCACAAAATTATTTTCCCAAAATGGGGCACAAATCCATGCAGAGTAATTTGCTGGGGTTTTACATTTGCATGGTTCCAAGCTAATCTTGCACACAGACCCAGTAAAGGCAGCCTTCAGTGATGAAGTCCACTACTGGCTTTAATGTACCTTTGGCTGATCGAGTCAAAGAGTGTCTGGAGACCAGGTTCCCAGACCTAGAATAAAAGTCATGATGTACTGGGCAGTAGTGACCCCAGGTCTCTGTGATGTTTCAAAGACTTGGACTAGCAATGTCAGACACCTTAAAACACTGGAAAGATACCACCAATGATGCATCTGCAAAACCTGCACATTCACTGGTAGGATTAGTGAACCAACATTAGTGTCCTGTCCCTGGCCCACGATCTACTTAGAGATGGACACCAAAAGCTGGAGTAGCTCAGTGCGTCAGGCAGCATCTCTAGAGAAAAGGAATGGGTGACGTTTTGGTGCGAGGTCCTTCTTCTGAAAAAGGGTCTCAACCCAAAATGTCACCTATTCCTTTTCTCCATAGATGCTGATGACCCACTGAGTTACTCCAGCTTTTTGTGTCTATCTCCCTACACCAGATGTGGAAGAGTTTGTAATTTCTACATTGGCTTCATCAGCAACTATATGACCCACAAGACCAGAAGAGCAGCAAGGTGTCCTCCATTCCAAGACACTGACTAAAAGGATTACATGTTGTAAAATACTCTGACAAATCACACATTTGGATTTTAACAGTTAGTCGAGGTCAATGGGAGGAGTATGTTTAAGTTATTAGATAGCAACACCAGGTCATCTTGAAAACCACAAAAGATTTAGATGTATTGAAGTAAATAAATGCAACAGTACCGTATAACTGTGCTAAAGCCTGAAATAACTCTGACTATTATTTTGTGCAAATTATTTAATTGGATTCCTGTTGGTGTGTCCAGATTGTTGGTATTCATCTGATACTTGTCCACTTTTAATCTGGTGCGTTAATCTGTACATTGAAGATGTTGTCCAGTGCGTGAGGTTTTATTTTAATTTTAAAGTTGCTATCTGTGGTTAGTCGGGTGTTCTTAGGAAAATTGAAAGTATTTTAAGAGAAGAGTTTCTGAGAAAAAAACTATGAACAGTTAAAGGCCGGTCCCACTTACGCGAGTTTTTTCGGCGACTGCCAGCACCCGTCATAGTCGCAGCAGGCCGCCGAAACTTTTAAATATGTTGCAAATCACGCGGCGACCAGAAAAAGATACGACTCTCTGGGCGACTACTCACCCCGCGACCGCTGTTGACGTCGAAAACTTTCGACGACCTGCTGCGACCATGACGGGTGCCGGCAATCGCCGGAAAAAAAAATTGCATAAGTGGGACAGGCCCCTTTGATGGAATAAATGACATTACCAAAAGCCGAGTTTTGCCAACTTTTAATTTCTGTCGGTATTTTATCCACTGATAGGGTTCTGTCATTTATGTCATGTATGTATGATGACAATAGAAAGGGTCGGAGCACATGAATGAACAACTCTGCTGTGTCCTTCCTTTATTTATTTAGACGTAGTAAGTCAGCAATGTGTATTAGAACAATATGATTTCTGTACACTGTTGTCACTAGGCATTATTCCAGCTAATCCGGATTTATCATACCAAGGAGTGAATGAGAAAGTGGGGGAACATAGAACTAATGTGAAAATAGACACAGAGTGCTGGAGTAACTCAACGGGTCAACAGCATCCCTGGGGAACATGGAGAGGTGATGATTTGGGGCGGTATGGTGGCACGGTGATAGCGTTGCTGTCCACAGCTCCAGGGAACTGAGTTCGATCCTGACATAGAAACATAGAAACATAGAAATTAGGTGCAGGAGTAGGCCATTCGGCCCTTCGAGCCTGCACCGCCATTCAATATGATCATGGCTGATCATCCAACTCAATATCCTGTACCTGCCTTCTCTCCATATCCCATGATCCCTTTAGCCACAAGGGCCACATCTAACTCCCTCTTAAATATAGCCAATGAACTGGCCTCAACCGCCTTCTGTGGCAGAGAATTCCAGAGATTCACCACTCTCTGTGTAAAAAATGTTTTTCTCATCTCGGTCCTAAAAGATTTCCCCCTAATCCTTAAACTGTGACCCCTTGTCCTGGACTTCCCCAACATCGGGAACAATCTTCCTTCATCTAGCCTGTCCAACCCCTTAAGAATTTTGTAAGTTTCTATAAGACAACAGGTTTCTATATGACAACGGGTGCTGTTTGTACAGACTTTGTACGTTCTCCCTGTGACCACGTGGGTTTTCCCCAGGTGCTCCGGTTTCATCCCACACTCCAAAGACATGCAGGTTTATAGATTAATTTGCTGTTGATAAAAAAAAAGTTAATTATCTCTCGTGTGTAGGATAATGCTAGAATATGGGGTGGTGCTGGGCATCACAGACCCGGTGGGCTGAAGAGCCTGTTTCCACACTGTATCTAAAGTCTAAAGAGAAGTAGCTTATTGTAACCCAAGTGTACAGACTAATGAATTATTTGTATTAAATCGCTGAGAAAGCAAATAGCACCGTTGTACTGTCGGAGGCCTGTGCTACAATTATTTACCAAAAGGTCATGATCTCCTGCTAACCTGCCTGTAACCTGAAACCTTCCCAACACAGCGGAGACTGTCGGCTACAGAAACAGCAGAAGGAGCGTTCCTCATAATCTGCACGTCTTTCAAAACTTAACTCAAGGACTTTGCCACAGGAAGACGCCAACAAAGACTGGCCAAATGATAGGGCCCATGACAATAGGAAAGTCTCCCTCTCGGCCCTTTACTGGAACGAGTCGAGCAGCTGCAAGACTATTCCTGGGTCATAGAAGGTGTGAAATCAAACATGAGTTCATAACCTTGACGAAAAGCGATGGAACAGGATTTCCTCGCAAACACAACACACAAAAACAGGAACATAAACGCCATTCTGAAACACAACAAGGAACATTGTCCTCTCCTGTTGGTCCTTATTCTGAGCAACTTAAAGGGAATGTGAACTGCTTCCACACCTTGAATATATTGACTTGTGTGTAAGGTCTTGCAGTCGTACGGAAATACAAGATATAAGCATTTAGTAATGGTGCATTGGAAACTCTCACCTTGTGACCAGTGACACTATCCTCAGATAGCACATTTTATATCAAAGATCAATTCAGATCACGTTCAAAATTCACACCATTTTTGCTATCTGGATGTGTTATGTTCCAACATGGGTGGTTTCACACAAACAATTTGAAATGCCATCAGTGAATATTTCAGGCAGGAAGTGCCCACTTTGATTAAGGGCTCAACTATTTGAATAGAGAAGTAAACACATCCTGCTATCTGTAAAACTGAGTGGCGTTTCTTCCATCACTTTCACCCGCAATTTTGTCGAAACTTTCCTTTCTTTCAGCAAAGGTGATGCCACTGATGTTTGCTATCAGCCCACTGGCAGACTGAGGCCACTGATCACACAGACTGAGGCCACTGGCAGACTGAGGCCACTGATCACACAGACTGAGGCCACTGGCAGACTGAGGCCACTGATCACACAGGCTGAGGCCACTGGCAGACTGAGGCCACTGATCACACAGTGCTCATCATCTCCATACCACAGGTTGAAAGTGTGTTCACGCATGCTAATACACTCATCTCTAGCATGTTTTCTGACACTTTGAAATAGGCACTTCCATCATTAATTGCCTTAACCCCCCCTCTCCCGACATGACCTCCAGGGGTAGGGGTGTATGAGTGAATTGATACACGGCGGTTTTGAGGATTCGGGTCAATGATAAAGAAAGAACTCTTCAACCACATGAGATTAAAAAAATGAAACATTTACTCAAACAACAATGTAAAGCAATAAAATAATGAGTCTCTCACAACCTGCAACAGCGCGTAGGGATCTCCTGAACACAGTTTGGTCTGGGTAGTTTGTGGGTCCTGTCACCGTTCCAGATCTCGGCTCGAGCAGAGGCCCAGTCAGCTCACCTGCAGCACGTGTTATACACTCACACTTCTTTGCTCATTCAACTCCAGCCCTTTGCCTTTTCAACTCCAGGCTGCAAGGCCAGTGCTCACTGTGACTTGTTGTTCAAATGAGCATCAGGCCGGTGTGGAGCGAGTGGCAGGGCCTGGGCAACAGCTTCCTTGGTGGTTTCAGAGGCCTGTTGTTGCTTGGGGCTGCATTTTCTTAGTAACAGCATGCAGGGGCTGCAGCAGTGTTGTTAGGTGTGGAATGTGATGCAGCCCAACACGCCGCTGAGTCTCACGTTTACTCGTGTGCGTCCCCTTTCCCCTCCGTACATTTCCACCTCTCCACCATAAGGTCATCACAACCTGTGGCCTCAGGTGATACTCCAGGATGGAGGGTTGCCTGCACTTGCTGCAGCCCTGGAGCCCCAGCCCCAGCCCCAGCCCCAGTCCTAGTCCCAGCCCCAGCCCCAGCCCCAGCCCCAACCCAGCCCCAGCCCCAGTCCTAGTCAATGGAACGGCTGACACACACCAATGGTCTGAGTTCTCCCAGATGAGGTGGAGCTGTGTCACAGAGGAGCTGTGTTACTGGAGGGCTTCACTGCCTCATCCTTCTCCTTCACTAGTTTCCCTGACTTGGTCTACTCTGCCCTGTCTCCCAATACCCTCTCCAAAGGGCATATAGGACTGCAGTCAGAAGTCTGTTACTTATCTCTTTCTATCCCGGCTTTTATCAAAGATACAAACATCTCTTTCTTTGTGAGCCTCCGTGTACTTTGATTTATCCCCGTGTTTCCTATATCTCCAGCCCTGCTTTGTCCTACATTTACCATGGCTGCTTGGGTTTCAACTTGCTCCCGCTCTACTTCCTCCAGTTATGCACTCATATCAACAACCTGTGCTGTGCTGATCCCCACTGCTGGCCCCAGCAAGATGCTGCACAGATGTGTTCAAGAAGATGCTGCACAGATGGGTGGCCGCTGTTCTTGTCACACTGTACGTATGCCGCTGGTGAACCTACAGCCTCGGGACCTGCTGCCCACACATTCCTGTTTGAGAAACCATGTCCTGTAAACTGGAAATGGCTGCTCGAGCTGTGTGCCAGGGTTAGGGTTCAGATTCCTAGTCATACCCCATGGGTTAGTGGTCTCCAAGGATGCAGGTGATCCAGTATCCGAGATATTGTCCCGTTACCCATTCATTGTTGCCACGGTGAGTGGATTTGTACACATGGCCCCCATGCGTCTGATTTCATTCTCCTCTCTGTTCATCTGGCCGCACCCTGATGTCACAGCCGGGTGAGTCAAGTAGCTAGCAGCTCACCGAGCTGTTGTTTCACTCTGGCTCCTGAAGGGCCTGTCCCACCAGCATGCGACTGCATGCGGCAAGCGCGACCAAACCGGAAACGGGGACCACGCGGAGGTCGAGTGATCCCGTACGAGTTGAGGTGAAGTTCGAGCGAAGTCCGCGGGAAATATGCGCTAGGCGTACGCCATCAAGATGCTGCGTACGGCCTCAATGCGGCTGCGGGCCAGAAGGCCGTTGCCGCGCGGAATTTTTGAACAGTGTCAGTTTTTCTTAGCTCCGCGCGATGTCGGGACCTGCTCCGCACAACTCCATACGGCTCCGGCGATCGAAGTGAGACCAGCCCCGCGAGGCCGTACGGCTCAAGGTTGCGCTTGCCGCATGCAGTCGCATGCTCGTGGGACAGGCCCTTAATACTTGTAATTCTGTGGCTCTGTCATCCCTGGCAGGTGGTCTCTGTGCTTTCAGTCAGAGCTTCCAACTCAGTCAATTGGTTACTTTTTGACTTTGATTTGGACCAAGGGTTCATCTCCCCCTCCTCCCCCTCTGTCCATGTCTATCTGTCTCATCTGAGTGCCAAATCCCACCCCCCCCCCCCCCCCCCCCCTCTCCATCCCAGTATCTGGGCACCCAGTCATCATGTGATAACATAGCCTGCGGGCTATTACTGAGTCCCCCCGCCACTCCTTATTTCACTTCTTTCACAGTTGAACAGTAGATAATTTACAGGCAGCATAGATTTGTTTCCGCTCCACCTTGACCATCCACTCATGCATGGCCTTTGCAGTCAGGGTCACGCTGTGTTTTTCCAGGACGCCTGACTCCTATTTTAATCTTTCGTTTTCAGTTTCAAGCTTTAGTTTTGTGAGACACTGCTCTCCTGGTTCAGTGGTGAGTCGAACACTCACTCTCACCTAGTCCCATCTACCTGCACTCAGACCATAACCCTCCATTCCTTTCCCGTCCATATACTTATCCAATTTATTTTTAAATGATAAAATCAAACCTGCCTCCACCACTTCCACTGGAAGCTCATTCCACACCGCTACCACTCTCTGAGTAAAGAGGTTCCCCCTCTTGTTGCCCCTAAACTTCTGTCCCTTAATTCTCAAATCATGTCCTCTTGTTTGAATCTTCCCTACTCTCAATGGAAAAAGCTTATCCACGTCAACTCTGTCTACCCCTCTCATCATTTTAAAGGCCTCTATCAAGTCCCCCCTTAACCTTCTGCGCTCCAAACAATAAAGACCTATTGCATGTGTGATCCCCATTTGCTTCCCACATTAACCAAGCCACCAGACCCCACTGTGAGGTCTTGGGTTTCATCTCTCTGGTCTACTTTCTCTATATTTTCACTGAATCCTGCCTGCTAAGTCAAAATTTAATGACAGAAGCAAGTCTTTAGGATTTGGATCAATGACGAAGAACACTTTAAGCAAATAACATGAAAAATGAAACATTTATTAAAACAACAATGTGAAGCAATAATATAATGAGTCTCTCACGGCCTACAACTGCACGTCGGGATCTCCTGACCACAGCTTGGTCTGGGTAGTTTGTGGGTCTCGGCCCCAATCCAAATCTGGGCTGAGGAGAGGCCCAGTCAGCTCACCCGCAGCCAGTATCATACACTCCATAAAGGCCGTGCTTCTTTGCTAATTCACAAACAACAGGCAACTATATTTTAAATCTGGTTCTCCCTCTCATACTGAAAGCACATCTCAGATGCCTCCGGGAGAGGGAAAGTTTCTCTTTTCTTATTACTATATGTCCCAGTGGCTGCAGGAAGTGACAAACTAGTTCTTCCAAGTGAGTGAAACTATTTTCCTTAGCAACTAATTATTTCATAGAGTGATATAGTGTGTAAAGAGGCCCTTTGGCCCAACTTGCCCGCACTGGCCAACATGTCCCAGCTACACTAGTCCCACCTGCCTGCGTTTGGCCAATATCCCTCCAAATCTCTCCTATCCATGTACTTGTCTAACTGTTTCTTAAATGTTGGGATAGTCCCAGCCTCAACTACCTCCTCCTAAGTGAGCCTGCTTGGTTGACATAGGGGCATGTTAGCAGACAACCCCATTTTAGTTTCAAAGTCTGTTTCACCCTTATATTACAATGTCTCCTGGGAAAGAATGGGTCTCTACACATCAGTGCAGGCCTAGGACACTACTAAGGTAAGTCTCTGTTAGCTTTTTTTTCAACATACCCTTCTCTCCTCACCAATCTCCACCTGACTTCTGCTTCCCCCATCTCTTCCTCCCTGACCTTTCCATCAATGGTTTAGTTTTTAAGTCCCCTCAGTTAAACATCAATTAGTCTGGTGGTTTTGGCCCTCAATGGCCAGGCCCTGAATCATTGACCTTCCTCCCTCCCCCCAACTCCACCCTCCAAATTGCCGGCCCCATCTACACCGCACCTGACCTGACCCCAATCCCAATTGGATCCACAACCAACAGATTCTTCTCTCCAACAACCTCATAGATGTAACCAGAGGCACCGTGCTGAAAGCTTCAGCTTCTATTAATTCCAGCGAAGGACACAAAACCATTCAGTACAGTCATTGAGCTCATTTCTAGGCCTATCATTTATAAATCACCTTTTAAGCAGAGGATTGAGCTGTAGGACAGCCAGGATAAGGCCCCAGTGCAGAAACCCACCCTTGCTCGAACCTATAGCAACATTGTATAGTACATTACAGGAACAGGCCCATAATGACGCAAACAGGCCCACCTATGACCCAACACGATGCCAATCTAAACTATTCTTATCTGTCTGTATATGATCCATCCCCCATTCCTTGCACAATTGTGTGCCCATCTAAAAGCCCCTTAAACGCCACCTGCCTCCAGCACCACCCCCTGCAGTGTGTTCGAGGTGCTCACCACTGTAAATCTTAGAACTTGCCCCACACATCTCCTTTAAACTTTCCCCTTTCACCTTAAGGATCCGATCTCTAGACTTTGACGTATACACCCTGGGAAGAAGGTTCTGACTGCCTATCCTATTTATGTGTTTCATAGTCTTATATAGTTCTATCAGGTCTCCCCTCAGTCTTTGGGATGCTCCATAGAAAACAATCCAGGTTTGTCCAAATTCAACGAGGAGTTAATACCCTCAGTAAGATCCATGTAAACAATATCCGTCGCCTACCCTCCTGGATCACCTTCAACAGCTTTTCAAAAAACCTGATCAAGACATGATAAGACATGATCCATCATGGACAATGCAATGCTGAATGCCCCCTATTTAGCCCATTCTCTTTCAAGTGGAAGTAAATCTTATCTCAAAGAATCCTCTCCAATAGCTTCCCTACCGCTGGCATGAGGCTCACCAGCCTAGAATTCCCTGGATTCTCTCTATTTGGCTTCTTAAGCAAAGAAACAACATTATCCACTCTGGAGAGAAGGAATGGGTCAGAGATGCTGCCTGACCCACTGAGTTACTCCAGCATGTTGTCTCATCATTTTACCGGTACCAAAAATTGCCTCCCCAGCCTGTCTGAATGGCCCTCACCTCGGTAGTCATGAAATGCTTTGAGAGGCTGGTCAAGATACACATCTGCGCCTTCGTCCCTCGCAACATGGACCTGTTACAATTTGCATACTGTCCGAACAGATCCACGGACGATGCGGTCTCCCAGGTTTTGCACACCGCTCTCTCTCTCATCTGGACAGCCAGAAGGGGGGCTACATGAGGATGCTGTTCTTAGACTTCAGTTCAGCCTTCAACACGATAGTCCCCACCAGGCTGGCTGAGAAGCTACTGGAATTAGGGCTCAACACCTCCCTGTGTGCCTGGGCCCTGGACTTTCTCACCGCCAGGCCCCAGGTAGTCAAGATGGGAGGGAATACATCGAAGTCCCTCACCCTGAGCACAGGATCGCCCCAGGGTTGCGTCCTCAGCCCCCTATTGTACTCTCTGTACACACATGACTGTGTGGCTAGGTTCAGCTCCAACTCAATAATCAAGTTTGCTGATGACACTGTGGTGGTGGGCCTGATCACAGACAATGATGAGAAGGCCTACCAGGAGGAGGTGGCTGGTCTAGCACTCTGGTGTCAGGACAACAGCCTCCTCTTGAACATCAAAAAAACTAAGGAGCTGATCGTGGACTTTAGGAGGGCACATCATCCGAGAACGTACACTCCATTGAGGATAAATGGGGATCCTGTGGATAGGGTGAACTGTTTTAAATATCTGGGATTCCACATCTCTGAGGATATGACATGGACATCACACACCTCAGCACTCGTGAGTAAGGCAAGGCAGCGCCTTTACCACCTCAGGCAATTGAGGAAATTCAGAGTGTCTCCGAGGATCCTCCAGTGCTTCTACTCAGCGGCTGTGGAAAGCATGTTGTCCGGAAATATTACAATCTGGTTTGGGAACTGCTCTGCCAAGGACAAGAAGGCTCTGCATAGAGTAGTGCGTTTGGCCGAACGCACTATGGGAACTTCACTCACCCCCCTGCAGGAACTATACAACAGGAGGTACAACTCCAGAGCCAATAAAATCATGAGAGACCCCTTCCACCCCTGCAACGGACTGTTCCAGCTGTGAGAACGGAGAGGTTAAGAAGAAGCTTCTTCCCAGAGGCCATTAGGACTGTAAACTCCTATCTCACCAGGGACTAACTTTACTGAACCACTCTACTGCTATTTTTTTCCCTTTTTCCTTCCGCCCACAATATTTAATATGAAAAAGAATATGTGATTCTGTTCCATTCTGTTTGTAGTTTGTTTGGTTGTTTGTTTGTTTGTCTTTGTGCACAAAGTCCGCGAGCATAGCCACTTTTCATTTCACTGCACATCTCGTATGTGTATGTGACGAATAAACTTGACTTGACTTGTATCATCGGTTTAAACAGCATCTGCAGTTCCTTCCTACACATTCGCCACTCTCCCGTCCTCCAGGAATTCACCTTTGGCTGCAGAAGGTGCAAAGATCTTCATCAAGGATCCACTGCAGCTTCTCTTAATAACCTGAGATAAGCTTTATCGAGCCCTGGGAATGTATCCACCTTAATGCTCCTCAAGATGCCCAACACCTCCTCCTTGATTTCAAAAGTGATTTCAAACTCTCCTTGCAATTCAATAATATTTGAGTATTCATTCCGGCTTGCCTGAGGAGATTCTTAAAATTCACAATAAGTAGAATACATTTGGGTAAGATATTGGAAGACAATCTGCACATATGGTTTTGTACCCGGCAAAAGGTGCAAATGTCATTGTTTTATTAAGCCCATAACATTTACTTAGATAATAGAGCAGAATTGTGTTCAGTGCGATGGATTCCAAATCCAGTCACACACTCATCAATAAGAGCCACTCTTGGCTGGTACTCCAGCCCTCAATGTCATGTGCAGGAAAGGCCCCAAAACGTGCAACAATTTGCTAATTTGAAGTGTAGACCATGTTATGTTGACTAACACAGCAGTCAATTTGTGTGCAGCAAGGCCACTTATACTGCAGGGAGATGAATGGCCATTCAATCAGATGTTGGCAGCTTTAGGATGCAGGAGAAGACTCTGGTGTCCATCAAATCACACCATAGGATCATTAACATCCATCTGCGCACTCAGTTACGGCCTGAGTTTAATAAAGCAGTGCTCGTCAATACTGTGCTGAAATGTCAACCAAGGTATTGCTACTAACATAGTTTCCAGTTAGACTGTGGCCAATCTATTCCTCAACACCTGCTTACGTTCCACATCAGTCTTGAAAAATTCATTTGGGGGAGAGACCCCTGTATTGCCGTTATCCTGTGCGTGAATGGACGTCCTGATTTCCTGAATGAATGACCTGTGTTTAATCTTACAAATATGACTACATGTTTTGGCATCTCCTGTGCCATGCAACCATATATCTCGGTATCATTCTACATCCCCCTGTCAGTCGACAGTTGCCTCCTCCTCTGTTGTCCCTATTGTCTCTTCAAGTGTTTAAAGTTGCAATTCACACACATTCTTTCAGTTATTGTTAAAATAGTAGGGACATGTTAGAGGAAAAAATGCATCTGGAGCACGTGTAAAGAGAATTTGCACACCTCGTAGCAAACAAAGTTGGCTTTGTGCTGGTTAAAGTGAAGTTGAAATTTGTTGCCCTGCGTGGGAACAGCTGTGGTTTAACACTCTAAAGGACTCGAGCAGATAACATAGCGATTGACCTTTTTCACCCGCAGAGTTTAACCATATCATCACTTCGAGTACAGTTGTACATCATAATCCTCCATAAATAGTACCATTGTAGCACCGCTGTCACCCATGGGGATCTGCATCTTGCTCATGATAAACAAGTTGCATCACATGCAAAGTCATTTGCAGTTAATTCATTCCTAAAGTTGCACATACACTTGTCACTTTGACAGTTTCCACCCACTATGCGTTGCCACAGTTCTCTGCTGCAACAACATTGACTGTAAGCTTCAGTAGAACGTACACAAAAGTGCTGGAGAAACTCAGCGGGTTTTTCAGCAACTAAGTTACAGAGAAAGGTTGAACAAGTTAGGTCTTTATTCTTTGGGGCGCAGAAGGTTAAGGGGGGACTTGATAGAGGTCTTCAAAATGATGACTGGGATAGACAGAGTTGACGTGGCCAAGCTTTTCCCATTGAGAGTAGGGAAGATTCAAACAAGAGGACATGACTTGAGAATTAAGGGACAGAAGTTTAGTGGTAACATGAGGGGGAACCTCTTTACTCAGAGAGTGGTAGCTGTGTGGAATGAGCTTCCAGTGGAAGTGGTGGAGGCAGGTTTGATTTTATCATTTAAAAATAAATTGGATAAGTATATGGACGGGAAAGGAATGGAGGGTTATGGTCCGAGTGCAGGTAGATGGGACTAGGGAAAAATAAGTGTTCGGCACGGACTTGTAGGGCTGAGATGGCCTGTTTCCGTGCTGTAATTGTTATATGGTTATATGGGTGAGGCAGCATCTATGGAGAGAAGGAAGTAGGCAACGTTTTGGGCCGAAGGAAATAGACAACGTTTTGAGCCGAAACCCTTCGGGTTTCAGCCCGAAACGTTGCCTATTTCCTTCGCTCCATAGATGCTGCCTCACCCGCTGAGTTTCTCCAACAATTTTGTCTACCTTCGATTTTCCAGCATCTGCAGATCCTTCTTGAGCTTCGGTAGAACACTCTTTTTCAAGGTAAGTTGTAATCAGATGTTGTGTACTGTGCCCAAACTTTAGAAATGAGCGCCATGTTGAAGCTCACGGTGAAGCGGACTTTCAGCTTTACAGCGCCATTATTTTACAGACTTGTACAAAGGAAGTGAGGCCATTGTGAAAAATTCCCAAATGGAGCTGCCTAAGAAGTCTTTCACATTTTATTTGTAAGAGTATTCACTTGTCACAGACGGATTACAGTTGTACGAAGACAGGCTAGGCGTTCATCCTCACAAGTTTAGAAAAATGAGAAGAAATTACAGTAAAACTTTAAGAATTTTTTTCGGGGGCCAACAGGCTGAATGCAGGAAGGATGTGCCCTGGCTGACGGATCCACTCTACCCAACTACACACACTAGAGACAATTTACACTTATACCAAGCCAATTCACCTACAAACCTGTACGTCATTGGAATGTGGGAGGAAATCGAAGATCTCAGAGAAAACCACGCGGTCAGGGGAGAAGGAAATTCCGTACAGACAGCATTTGGTGTTGTGATCGAACCGCTGTATGGCAGCAACTCTACTGCTGTGGCACCTGGCCGCAGTAGAGGTTAAAGTAGTCAAGGAAATGGAGAAAGTCAGAAAATGGCACTGTGGTAGGTCAGCCAATATCTTAATGGCTGTTTCCGTGCTGTAATTGTTATATGGTTAATAAATGACAGAATTGGCTCAAAAGACCAAATGGCCCACATCTCTTCTTGCTTTTATGTTCTTAGGCTTTTATTTCAATCTTCTTATAGACTCCTTTCAAATCTGACACACTTCTCAATTGTGTGTGTCACAACATCTTTGGTAAACAACCCCATGTTCCAACAACCTTCAATATGGAAACACTGCTTTTTGCCTCGAAACAAAGTGAGATGACCTGGAGATATCTACATTTGTCATTTCTCACACTATCTTTGTAATAAATAACTTGCCCACCTTGCCACAAACACTAACGTTCTCTCCTGGTTATTTAAGACTCACAGCTCCCTCCAGCTATGAGCCTGTCGCTGGAATAAGAGTCGGGGTGGGAGATTGCAACCTTCAATTCGTCCCTGTTTCGACGAATGCAATCAACCTGGCGTGCACAATCAAGTCCTACAACTTTACTGCTGTGCATGCCATATGCAAGAAGAAGAAGAAGAAGACGAAGAAGAAACATAGAAACATAGAAAATAGGTGCAGGAGTAGGCCATTCGGCCCTTCGAGCCTGCACCGCCATTCAATATGATCATGGCTGATCACCCAACTCAGTATCCCATCCCTGCCTTCTCTCCATACCTCCTGATCCCTTTAGCCACAAGGGCCACATCTAACTCCCTCTTAAATATAGCCAATGAACTGTGGCCTCAACTACCTTCTGTGGCAGAGAATTCCACAGATTCACCACTCACTGTGTAAAAAATGATTTTCTCATCTTGGTCCTAAAATACTTCCCTCTTATCCTTAAAGTAAGACTTCTAGTTCTGGACTTCCCCAACATCGGGAATAATCTTCCTGCATCTAGCCTGTCCAACACCTTAAGAATTTTGTAAGTTTCTATAAGATCTCCCCTCAATCTTCTAAATTCGAGCGTGCACAAGCCAAGTCTATCCAGTCTTTCTTAATATGAAAGTCCTGCCATCCCAGGAATCAGTCTGGTGAACATTCTCTGTACTCCTTCTATGGCAAGAATGTCTTTCCTCAGATTAGGAGACCAAAACTGTATATAATACTCCAGGTGTAGTCTCACCAAGACCCTGTACAACTGCAGTAGAACCTCCCTGCTCTTATACTCAAATCCTTTTGCTATGAATGATAACATACCATTTGCTTTCTTCACTGCCTGCTGCACCTGCATGCCTACTTTCAATAACTGGTGTACCATGACACCCAGGTCTTGTTGCATCTCCCCTTTTCCTAATCAGCCACCATTCAGGTAATAGTCTACTTTCCCGTTTTTGCCACCAAAGTGGATAACCTCACATTTATCCACATTATACTGCATCTGCCATGCATTTGCCCATGCACCCAACCTATCCAAATCACCTTGCAGCCTCCTAACATCCTCCTCACAGCTAACACTGCCCCCCAGCTTCGTGTCATCGGCAAACTTGGAGATGTTGCATTCAATTCCATCATCCAGATCATTAATATATATTGTAAATAGCTGGGGTCCCAGCACTGAGCCTTGCGGTACCCCACTAGTCACTGCCTAGTCACTAGTCACATTCTGAAAAGGACCCGTTTACTCCTACTCTTTGCTTCCTGTCTGCCAGCCAGTTCTCTATCCACATCAATACTGAACCCCCAATACCGTGTGCTTTAAGGTTGCATACTAATCTCTTATGTGGGACCTTGTCGAATGTCTTCTGTAAGTCCAGAAATAATACATCCACTGGCTCTCCCCTATCCACTCTACTAGTTACATCCTCGAAAAATTCTATAAGATTCGTCAGACATGGTTTACCTTTCATAAATCCATGCTGACTTTGCCCAATTATTTCACCACTTTCCAAATGTGCTGCTATCCCATCTTTAATAACTGACTCCAGAATTTTCCCCACCACCGATGTTAGACTAACTGGTCTGTAATTCCCCGTTTTCTCTCTCCATCCCTTTTTAAAAAGTGGGGTTACGTTTGCTACCCTCCAGTCCTCAGGAACTACTCCAGAATCTAAAGAGTTTTGAAAAATTAACACTAATGCATCCACTATTTCTGCGGCTACTTCCTTAAGTACTCTGGGATGCAACTTATCTGGCCCTGGGGATTTATCGGCCTTTAAT
Source organism: Leucoraja erinaceus (assembly GCF_028641065.1). NCBI lineage: Eukaryota > Metazoa > Chordata > Chondrichthyes > Rajiformes > Rajidae > Leucoraja > Leucoraja erinaceus. Next base: position 26,315,586 of record NC_073406.1, on the reverse strand, counting down.
CCATTCAATTTACCTAACACCACTTACCGGCTAACCTGGATTTCATTCAGTTCCTCAATCTCATTTAATCCCCAGTCCCCTGCTATTTCCGGCAGATTATTTATGTCTTACTTAGTGAAGATAGAACCAAAGTAGCTATTCAATTGGTCTGCCATGTCCTTGTTCCCCATGATCAATTCACCTGTTTCTGACTGCAAGGGACCTACATTTGTTTTTACTAAGAAGAAGAATAAGAGTCCATAGAATCATCATCCATTTGGTCACTGTCAGCATTTGATAATTGAAAGTCTGACAATGGCAATGAGCTGACAATGGCAATGAGCAGAGATAACTCCAATTGTGGCTGAATCGGACCTTCAACTAATGCACCTTTCAGCAAGGCCTGCCAGGCAGCAATCAGGGGAATTACGCTGCCAAATGTTTACAAATGGAGATGCAACAAGCTGGGTAAATCCACTGAACCTCTGGAGACATATAACCAACTTGGAGAGGATAAACATTCCCAAATTAATTTGCCTGGTTGAGGATGTTCAAAGTATAACGTATAGAACTGGCCTTTGTCACATACCCCAGGAAATTTACAAGATTTTTAGATATGTACAGGATTTAAGTCCCTTGATGACGTTTCAGCACACAGTTTGTGGAGATGGAGAATTGAGTTGACTGACAATCTCTTTACTGGATACAAGGGCCCAGGATCAGCTCCTGATTGCCCACAATGCAATATTTAACACCCAGTAATGTCTCTGAGACGTGGCAAACAAAGGCTACGTGTCGTCTGCCTCTGTCAAGCTCTTTTATAATTTCAAAGGAGTTGTCTGTGGAATTCTCTGCCTCAGAGGGTGGTGGAGGCAGGTTCTCTGGATGCTTTCAAGAGAGATCTAGATAGGGCTCTTAAAAATAGCCGAGTCAGGGGATATGGGGAGAAGGCAGGAATGGGGTACTGATTGGGGATGATCAGCCATGATCACATTGAATGGCAGTGCTGGCTCGAAGGGCCGAATGGCCTCCTCCTCCACCTATTGTCTATTGTCTATTGTCTCTGAGTCTGCCCGGGGACTGGTGTGAAAATCTACATTGAAAACTGGAAATACTCAATTGGGCATCTGTGAAATGAAAACATTAGATTCCATGTGTATCTATCACCTTGCAACATGACTCTACCAGGATTGGATGGACATAGATGTCTGGTGATTTATTACAGCAGCTCAAGGAGTTCAGGATCAGATGACATTCTTAGAGGCTGGGGAGCAGGTCAGAAGGTGGCGTTTCCAATTTACCAATTCCATGGTGAATCACTGAAGACCGATCTAAACCAATCCCAATCATCAAGGCTGATCCAGGAGTTGTCTGCCACTGCATGTTCCATTGATCAGTCCTCTTTGCAATTCTCACGTGAAACTGAGCTTTCTCCAAATATCCCAGAAATGATATTATTCCAATCAAGTCAACCTTCATGACCTAGTCCCATTCCGCACTCCCTATTGTTTAAACTTCTGCATCAAACCCAGAATTCCGGTCCTGTGAAGCAGTAGCTTGGGCAGTTGCACCACTGTGCAGCCTACTTGTCTGTCCTAATCCTTTACTCATCATTTACTGAGTTGTGATCTTTATTGCCCGATCGAAATGTGTTTTCGGAAAATTCAGAACAAAAATAAACTTGACAAAACATATCATCATTTGCACAAGAATATCTGTGAACAAATGGTTGAGTATATGAAGAATTTTGACTATGTTATTATATTCTCATACTTTACTGTAGAGAATTGAACAAGCATCGAAACTCCAGGAAACCCCCTGAAACGTTTCATATTCCCAGAAAACAACTTTATTTGAAACAGAGAATCCTCACAATGACGGACACACACCGTGAAAACGCCAGGATTATTGCAAATTCTTCAAGGGGGAATCCGACAAACATTCAAGCATTTCCGATATAATTCCTGTGGAGCCTCACATTCTCCCGCTTTGACTGTCTAACAGGGACACATTCCTGACACTGTCCTGCAAAAAACCAACACATTTCTCGAGAAGCCCTACCATCAATGGCATCCACACGGGGACTCCATCAGTAGGGATATATTCTGTCTTAACTGGAGAAAGGCTGTGCCAGCTACTAGAAGCACTAATGCCTCAGAAAGCAATCTGTTTATTATAATCCAACCAGAGAAATAATAGACTAAGAGTAAAAGGCAGAAAATGTTGGTGCCAGGCAGACAGGAATCTGATGACTTCTGGGGTCACAGAACAAGAAGAATTTGCAGAACAAGATTGTATTACTTAATTCTGGTAAACTTCGATGTCTGTATCAGACAGAGAGCTAGAGGGAGAGAGAGCACGAGTTAGAGAGTGAGCGCGAGAGAAAGAGAAGGGGCCAAGTTCATTCCAGCTGTCCCCAACCCATATGGTCGTGTACTTTGCCCCGGTCAACACACTGTCAAGGTGAAGCTCATTAGTGGTTTAATTTCTTCAGGCTGACAGGGTTCCCCTTACACTCCCACACAGCCTGGTCTGGTCTGTTTGCCATTTACGATGCACACACATACACATATACACACACCTTCCGAAAGTCGGCCTCATGTAACAAAACCTTTCCTGCATTTTATTAAAGTCTTTTGGCATTTCACCAGCAGTGTGTATTTTTTTGGGAGGGTTAATGTGTAATCTCTAGCACAGCCCAAGCTGTTTCCAGTAGCACAAAATCTTAAATAGTAACATCTGCAAATGAGAGACGGTTTGTATTTATTTTATCATGCTCGGTATTGCCGTTCTGCAGACTGGCACCTTATTTAGAAGCAGATGAAGGTGTATGAACCTAATATCATTGAAAACCACACATAGGCAGGAGGGCATGCGCTGTTTTGTTAGTTACATGTTTCCGCTCTTGTCTGAACCCCTTTAGGGGCACAGCGGGCAGAGCTGCTGCTTCACAGCTCCAGGGACCTGGGTTCAATCCTGATCTCTGATACAGTTTGTGGAAAGTTTACCCATTCTCATACCCTGAGACTGTTGGGTTTTTTAAACCTCATATCCCGAAGGCACGTACAGTAGCTGAGAGGTAATTCACAACTGCAAATCACCCCAAGTGTGCAGGTGGAATCATGGGAGGAATTCATGGGAATTTGGAGAGAATCTATTACAGGGAAAATGAGTGGAGAATGGGAATGCTCTGTGAACTGGCATGAACTCAGTGGGATGAATGACCTCCTGTGTCGTAAGGCAATGCAGTAAAATATATGTCCAATTACTCTTCAAGTTATTAAATTAATTTTCTTATTTTACTCGGAGACCCTAACTCTCTTTAAGTGGGCAGTATTTGTTCATTTCCTTCTTGTTTGAAGTTCCTCAGTCACTTTGTTTTTAGCACCTGGCCTGTTATTGTTGTAAGCTCGGAGCATATTAAATAAGACAGGTTGGTGTAATGTCATGGAAACATAAACCACGAAAACAGGCCCTTCGGCCCACAAATCCGTGCTTACCAATAAACACCCATTTAACCGGATCTCAATTTATTCTCCCCACAAGTACATGCTCACAAGTTATAAGAGTAGAATAAGGCAATTTGGCCCTTCGAGTCTACTCCGCCATTCAATCATTGCTGATCTCTGCAATTTTCCTGCCTTCTCCCCATAACCCTTGACATCCGTTCTAATCAAGAATTTGGTTATCTCTGCCTTAAAAATATCCACTGACTTGGCCTCCACAGCGCTCTGTGGCAATGAGTTCCACAGATGAACTACCATCTGACTAAAGAACTTCCTCCTCACCAACTTTCTAAAAAGCGCCCTTTAATTCAGAGTCTATGACCTCTGGGCCTGGACTCTCCCACCACTCCACAACCCATCACGCACCTACCCCACTTCCCTAACTCTACCTCACCTACACACTCAAGTGGCAAATCAGCTCAGTCTGAAGAAGGGTGTCGTCCCGAATCATCACCCATTCCTTCTCTCCAGAGATGCTGCCAGACCCGTTGAGTTACTCCAGCATTTTGTGTCTATCTTTGGAGTAAACCAGCATCTGCAGTTCCTTCCTACACATTTCAACCTACCAGCTGCATTTGTAGTGTCAGAGGAAACCAGCGTGCCTGCCCAGGGGAAACCTATGTGGTCAAGGGAGAACGTGCAAACTTCACACAGACTACACCCAAAATCAGGATTGAAACTACAGTCTCTAGCATTGTGAGGCATTCACCCTACTAACAATGCGACTGGACTGCCCTGGTGAGCAGCAGACCTGTACAGATCTATCAAGCTCAAGATTGTACCTCTTTCCAAAGCTATACGTATTGGCCACATAGGAACATCATACACGAATTGCTTCTACATTTGCCATGCAAATCTCTGAATAGTCCGTGTGATTGAGGGTTAAGAATGATAAAGAATGGAAGATAAATAGATGTTGATAAAACGTCTATTGAATTGATAAAAAATTGTTGAATTCAATCTTGCAGTGTGACTGTCAGTTTGAAATTCACACCTACCACACCCACGAACTAAATTGATTAAATAGTTCTCAGAAAGGAAGCGGGCAAAATTTCTTCACAATGGAGTAAAAAAAAAAGTGAGAAATCTAAGTTTGGTGTTTGAGATAAAAATTAAATCAACATTAAAAAAGGAAAGCACAAATAACATGCTCACTACCTCAGGGTAATCACCACCGAGTGACCAAGTGGGGCAATGAGATGCCCTTGGCAAGTAGCATTAAAGAGAAGCCCAAGGCATTTTGTACATACGTTAAAAACAAAGGTGGGAATCAGGAGAGGGTAGGACCACTCAAGGATAAAGGACGGACTCTGAAGAAAGGTCTCGACCTGAAACGTCACCTATTCCTGTTCTCCACATCTGCTGCCTGACCCACTGAGTTACTCCAGCACGTTGTGTCTTTCTTTTGTAAAACAGCATCTGCAGTTCCTTGTTTCTACTAATTTGCTCGGCCTTTTTGAGATCATGTAGGAGGTGGTGTTGGGTCTCTGGAAGATCATTAAAGTGGATAACTCCCCAGGGATCTATCCCAGGATATTGACAAAGGCAAGAGAGGGGATAACTGTGGACCTCGATGGAATTTTTTGTATCCGCTCCAGCCATAGATGTCCCTGAGGTCTGGAAAGTGGCCAAAATTATTCCCTTGCTTAAGGAAGGAAATGGGGCCAAACTAGAAGATTATAGGCAGGTGAGCCTCACATCAGAGGTGGGGGGTCTACTGAGAAGATTCTAAGAGATAGGATTTACTCAGATCTAGAGCAGAATTTGTTATTTAGGTACAGTCGGCATGGGTCATGCCTTACAAAGCTGATTGAGATTTGTGAGGAGGTGACGAAGGAGATTGATGTGGGTAGGGCAGTGGATGGTGACTACATGTTAGTAAGGCACTTCACACGATCCTTATGGTTGATTAGTAAAGCAGAGTAATACAGAAGATTAAGATGCGTAAGATCCATGTTGACTTGGAAATTTGGAATCAGAACTAGTTTACCCATAGGACAGAGGATAGAGGTGGATGCGTATTATTCTGCCTGAAGGTCCATGACCAGTGATGTCCCCTAAGGATCAGTGCTAGGGCTTCTTGTTTGTGATATATATCGATGACTTGCATGAAAATGTTGAAGGGTTGGTTAGCAAGTTTACAGATGGGATAAAAATGGAGCTGCAAATGGTGCCGAAGGCTGTCAAAGTTTTACAAGGGATAGGTCAGCTAAAGAACTGGGCAGAGAAATGGCAGGTGGAGTTTAATCTGAGCAAGTGTGAGGTGTTGCACTTTGGGACGTCAAATGTAAAGGGAAAGTATGCAGTTAATGACAGGAACCTTAACATGTACAGAGGGATCTTGCAGTCCAAGTCCATAGCCCCCTGACTTTAGTCACACAAGGAGAAAGAGTGGTATCAAGTGGACATTATGAGAAGCATTGAGAGGTTAGACAGTCAGAATCATTTTCCCAGGGTGGAAATGTCAAGTACTATGGGGTATAGCTTTAGGGTCAGAGGGGGGAAAGATTAAAGGTGATTGATATGTGATGCATGTTTTTACAAACAGAGAATGGTAGGTACCTGGAACACATTGCCAAGGGAGGCGGTGGAAGCAGACACAGTAGTGATGCTTAAGATACATTTATGCTGCCACATGATAATGCAGGCTGTGCAACGATGTAGACCATGTGCGGACAGAAGGAGTTGGTTCTATTTGACATCCAAGACCCTTCATCAGACTAATCATGACCCGAGATGTCACCCATTCCTTCTCTCCAGAGATGATGCCTGTCCTGCTGAGTTACTGAGTTATGTGTCTGGCTTCAGTTTAGACCAGCATCTGCAGTTCCTTCCCACACATTGGGATTTCTAGATCTCTCTTTTCTACTGCACTCTTCAGGGCTCTACCATTTACTGACATATCAAAGTGCAATATCTCACACTTGTCCAAATTGGACTACCATCTGGTGAAGGCCTAGATATCATAGAAACATGGAAACTGGGTGCAGGAGGAGGCACTATACCGCCAATGTTGGTGTCATTTGCAAACACGGATGGTCTTGGTAGGAACACACATTGCCCACACATTTGCTTATGGAGTTTGAACTGTGATGTATTCGTTCAGATCCGCTGCCGAGTCCTTGAACATTGGCCACTCTACCGAAACCACGCAGCATAAAGTTGCTCCTCTGCCTCCCCTCACCAGCTCTGTACTGCCCTCACCTCTGGATTTCTTCTGTCACTATCCGTATGCAAGCAGAAGGAGCACAGCCAGGTGGTCGGGCTTTCCAAAGGACAGGCAAGGGATGGAGCAATAGACATCTCTGCTGGTGGAGTAGCAGCGGTCGAGAAGTCATATTCAATGAAGACAAATGCATCAGTAAGTCTAACAGAATGTGTAGACTGGAGATAGAACAGATGTAGATCGGTGCGGTGATATAGAGTATGTGCCCACAAATATACTGTGATGGATGGTGTAGGGTGACATGGATAAATAAAAGGAGGGTAAACACTCAGACAAATTGATATAATACAGAGATGAAATAGAGACTGACAAAAGTAGAGGCATATAGATAAATAGATTGTTCCACTTTTCTTAGATACACTGCCTTCAACTCAGCGTTTAACTGTAATCTCTAAAAGATTATGTTTCGATAGTGAGAGTACCTCATTTGATAGATTAATTCCTGCAAACTAACGCAAGTGCCTTTTTGAAATAGTGTCAGATAAATACTTGTTTTCCTTAAATCTCAGTGGACAGCTTTTGTCTGTTGAAAAGATTACCACCAAAAAAACCCGGTGCCATCCATCACACTTGATTAACTTCAGCAGACCCTCCTAGCACAGAGCCGGCTCAAAGGGGACTCTTAACTCCACTGATCTATCTTGCTGCAGACGAAGTGTTGCTGTATGAAGTGCTTTCCACAGCCTGTTTTAGACCCTCCCTTCCTCATTTGTTTCCCTTTATAGGTCTGGCTTCTAGAGTAGCTTCATAGGTCTGGAGTCCAATCCATTGTCTCACCCACTCACTGAAAAGCAACATATCTGCTTTATTAAAATTCATCTATTTCAGCTAAATTAATGCCATTAGATGTTAACTCATAGAGAAGTAATGCGGCATTTTGAGTGAATTTATCTCCAACATGCTACACAATCTCCTTTGTGTTTCAAACGTCTAGTGCCTATTTTCATCTGGGCTTCGGCATTTTGAAGAGTAAATCACAATTATAAAGACAAGACTAGAAGCCTCCAGCTGTGGGAACTTGTTCCTATTGTATCTACAATTGTTTTTCTGAATTCTCTCATGTTTTTCATGAGGTTTCATGAGTCAGCTTTGACCCAGAGATAGCATTTCCAAGCCTGTGTATGTAGGCGATGTTCAACCTCATTCCAGTGCCTTGCACACATGCCTAGCCTAGGCTGACTCACCAGTCTGATACAAAGTGCTGGAGTAACACAGCATCTCTGGTCATAGAGTCATACAGTGTGGATACATACAGTCATACAGGCCCTTTGACCTGACTTGACCACAACGACCAACATGTCCCATCAACATTAGTCCCACTTGTCAGCATTTGGCCTATATGTCTCTAAAACTGTCCGATCCATGTACCTGTCTAATTGCTTCTTAAACATTGTGATAGTCCCTGCCTCAACTATCTCCCCTGGCAGCTCATACCATATACCCACAAAGTTACCTCTCAGATTCCTACAAAATCTTTCCACCTTCACCTTAAACCTATGTCCTCTGGTTGTCGGTTCCCCTACTCTGGGCAAGAGACTCTGCGCATCCACCCGATCTATTCCTCTCATGATTTTATACACCACTATCAGATCACCCCTCATCCTCTTGCGCTCCCAGCCTGCTCAACATCTCCCTTTAGCTCACACCCTTAAGTCCTGGCAACATCCTTGTAAATCCTCTCTGCACTCTTTCCAACTTAACATGGTGCCCAGAACTGAACACAACGCTCTAAATGCAGCCTCACCAATGTCTTATATAACTGCAACATAACCTCCCAACTTCAATACTCTGAGTATCTCTGGTGAAAAAAGGATAGGTGACATTTCGGATTGGGACCCCTCTTCAGACTTTTATTGTTGAGGATTCCTGCAATGTTAGGGTGGCTCTTTTAAATTGAAACTTTAAAGCAAGGCTCAGCTGCACACTCAGGTAAATATAAAATATTTTGTGAAACTATTTCACGGAACTGCAATGGGTTTTCGCTTTTAGGCTAGCACTTATCTTGCAATCAACAACTCCGAAGACTCAGAAGATGTAGTCTCGACCCGAAACGTCACCCATTCCTTCTCTCCAGAGATGCTGCCTGACCCGCTGAGTTACTCCAGCTTTTTGTGTCTACCACGAAGATTCTCTGTACATTACATGGCCAAGTGGATACCTTGTTTCTCAAAATACAGCAGCGATTAGACTCTAATAAAACAAATTGACCGCAAGGCACACAAGCAATTATAATTCACCCAAAGGTTATCAATGCAATCAGTGCAATCTTTACAATTATTGAATTATTAAGAGTTTACATTCATATTTTAAGAATGTGCTGAATACAGTTATTGCTCATAGAATGAATACATCAATATGGTAGGAATCGTTGCCATGGGAGCGTGTGAATGATAGAATTATTTAGCTTGGGGTTGAGTGGGATCATAGAACAGGCACTGCCATCTACCTTTGCACCCCTGGGAGATGAGCAGTTATTTGCTCTGCTGTGTGGGTCTTTGATATTTTTCAAGATCATTTTATTAGATTTAGCTATGAAAGCACCGTATTATTCAGTGACCAATTACAGAAATATGATAAAACAAACAGAAATTAAGCAACTTTGTGGACCTTGCTCTTCAATGCAAAGAAGGCTATATTTTATTAAGTATTTTAGCAACATTAATATCATCTTGTCTCTGACCTTTCGTACTTTATGTCTCTGACACAACTGCCATCACCAGTTCAGTCTGAAGAAGGGTTTCGGCCCGAAACGTTGCCTATTTCCTTCGCTCCATAGATGCTGCTGCACCCGCTGAGTTTCTCCAGCAATTTTGTGTGCCATCACCATGTTGTGATTAAGAAATCGATGATTTGCTCTGGGTACATATTCCATGATAGAGGCTGCTTTATGGGTGACTCAGTTGTGAAGCAATACATGTTTTCACATGTGGGGCCAAGTCTAAAGCCGGGGGCCACTCAAATGCCAGTAATAAATTCAATAGGAAATTTGTGAGAAGATTCTCCGCTTAGAAAGCTGTAAGAATGCTGAACTTGCTGCCACTTGGAATGATTGAGGTGAATAGCAGGAAAACATTCATAGAAAAGCCGACTACTTGCTAAAAGACAAATAGGGTGGTGGAAGGTTATCTAGTGCATAAACTAATGCCAATCCGAGTTTGCTGAATGGTCTATTTTTATCCTCATCCTTTATGATTATACTATGCAACTTAATTCCAGTGGAGAGACTATGTTAAGGCTAAATATGTGTTAACTTCTCCTACAAGTGATGTGTGTGTGTGCTCCAGAGGGTGTAAGCTGAAGCAACAAGAATAATTTGCACTCCCAAGACCCATGCCAGATCCATTGTAGAGTAAGTGGCTCCAAGCCAACCTAACATCGAGCAGGACCTGAAAACGCCAAGTTTAACACCAGCCGAACTTGCTAAGGCCAGTGACTTGGAAAACAAGTTTTCAAATAATTCTACTCATTCATGGCATGAGTTGGGACAATTAAGCTGCAGCCAAGTCTTGTTCATATAAAAATCCATCTGGCCCTGTGTCAGAGTTCGATGTATTATAATCGGTGAGGCAGAGAGCAACTATTTAGCTGTTCACAGGCATTTACGTTTGTTGCTGCTGCAGAGAGCTGACTCAAAGGAAGTGCTCATTAGTGTACAAACCTGAAACAGTCTTCAACAAGCTGAATATGCAGCAAAACACTTAATACCAGTGGGCCCCATTAGTACACCAACCACTTAGAACAAAAACTGCTATTATTAACTTCGAAAATATCTTAGGAGGGCTGACGAAATAGCAGAGTCTCAGGACCTTCCAAAAATAATTTAACTCTATTTCCTTTGAATCCAAGTGTTATGGCATTAGAGTATTGTTATCTCCTGCACTTGTGAATTCTTATAACATTCTTTATGGCAATAGAACTATTCAGCTGCTCCGTCAGTAAAGAAAATAATTTTGCAAAACAGAGTGTTGGAGCAACTCAGTGGGTCAGGCAGCATCCGTGCAGGGAATGGATAGATGACACTTCAGGTTGGGACCCTTCTTCCGACCCTTCATGTCTATAATTCTTGTCAAGTGCCCTTCAGTACATTTCAAAATGTTTTACATTTAATGAATTACTTCTAATGTCACTGTTTTCTTGTAAGAAACACAGCAATTAACTCGCATGCCACAAGTTTCCAGAACAATAATGTGATAATGACCTGATTATCTGCTTTTCAGTCATTTTGAGTAAAAATTATATCTTGGTTAGAACTTTTGGGACAATATTTGATGTTCTTTGAGGTAATGCTATATAGTTTTTAAATGTCATTTAAGAGAGTCACTCAGTGGGCCGAAGGGCCTGTTTCCGTGCTGTAATTCTAAACAAATCTAAGACTTGAGCATCATGGTGAATTTTTCTACGTTGATCTGATATTTGAATTCACAATCTTCTGATTCAGAGGAAAGAGAACTAGCAACAGTCCCAAGTGACTGCAGAAGTTGCACATTAATTCTTGTACAGAGCTAGATTGCATTTCGAGTCACTATTAGGCAAGAACTTATGTGAGAGGTACATTAATTGAGGATCATGGCCTATCATGTAGGATGAATCCTCATATTGGTCTGTGATCATTACATTCATCAGATCATTGCAAGCTTTGGAGAAATTGTGAATAAAGGCCATGGAATTATTGAACATCCTTTTTACTCTATAAATTTTACACTATAAATTTTATGGATACACTTAAAAATTAAACTCTGAGTGAATCAACTTCCCATCAATACTTCAGATGCTGCAATGTTGTGCAGTTAAAACATGGTTTAAACTGGAGCGGAGTAAAACTGCAATCATTCCCAGAGGAAAAAAAGCTCAAAGTGCTGGAGTAACTCAGCAGGTCAGGTAGCATCTCTGGAGAACATGGATAGATGATGTTTCAGGACGGGATGCTTCTTCAGACTCAACCATTGCCAGGATTCTTGATACCCAGTGGGGAATGTGCCCCTTGGCTTTGCATTGGGATGTTAGTTATGTACAAGCCCACCACTGATATCCTGGTAACTGATGGTCCGACACCTCCTTTACTCCGGACAAAATTACAAGAGCACATGGTGAAACCCCCCCTGGGTAACCCCCCAAATATGTGGCACCTGGGCCAGGTGTGGCGGCCGATCTTGACCTCATCGGGACTTGTATGACCAGGCTTCCGAATTTTCCCCCTGCGGCTGGGGCTCTTGAGCTCCGCCCCGACTGCAGCCAGTGGATCCCTTCCTGTAGCTGAATTCTGAGGCTGACTTTGTGGGCCGGTATATCAGCCCCGTGGCAGCCTGGGTGGACCGTGTCGGTACCGTGTCGGTACCGTTCGACACCTTTCAGATTTCCGCACCAGGTAGCGTGCATGCCCACCCTACCACAGCTTTGGAAGATTCACCAGATCTCGGGGTGGCAGGGGGCGGCCAGGTACACCTGCCAGGAGAACGTTCCCCCTGACCAGGGCCGACAGCCATTCAGACCCTCATCAGGACATCCGAGAACAATTAGTGTGCGAAAGATGCAAGTTTCGATCTACATTTAAATTCACTTTATATTTGTTTTATTTAAGTTTCCAGCAGTCCATGGTGCTTTCAAGACACAGATCACATAATCAGTAGGTCAGAGGTGTAACGTTAAATCATTATGATGTGATCTTTGTAGGAAGGAACTGCAGATGCTGGTTTAAACTGTAGACACAAAAAGCTGGAGTAACTCAGCGGGACGGGCAGCATCTCTGGGGAGTAGGAATGGGTGACTTTTCGGGTTGAGACCCTTCTTCATACTAAGGTTAGGGCTAGTCTTAAGAAGGGTCTGGACCTGAAACATCACCCATTCCTTTTCTCCAGAGATGCTGCGTGTCCCGCTGAGTTACTCCAGTATTTTGAGTGTATGATGTGATCTCCGACAGAACAGATAATCCGGCTTGGATCTGGAATCAAGGATGCTGGAAAATTAGTGATGGACCTGTCCCAGAAACGCAGTTCTGGAGAGACACTCACCCCACTGACGTAAGCAATTGTAGATTGTCTATTCTGTCCTTGTGACATGATTTTCTAATCTCACTCATCTCCCTAGAAACTGGGCTCACCCGCTGTTGAAACACTGGATGTCGGAATGCAGCAGCACTCAATTAAGTGACATCAAAAACAGGAAATTGGCACACAAAAAACTCACTTAAACATTGTTATGGCTGTCTTCATCCTGATCCATGTCCTAAAAATGTTCCGTGCTGATGTCCATGGCAACCACAGAGTGGCTACAAAAAAGCTGTCATTGAAAATGGAAGGGGAGACAAGAGCCCAAGAAAATAGGAGTCTGCCCTGCCGTTGAGTACGCTCATCACTGATCGATGCTGGCATCAACTCCTCTTCCATTCCAGTGCTCTTTCAAAAAAGTATCTACCTTTATCTAAAATACTTCCAATTATATACCTTCACAGCCTTCTGGGGAGGAGAACTCCAGAGATTCACCAACCTCTACGCATAGAAATTCACACATGCTTCTGTTCAAAGTGAGTGGACACTCATCTTGCAACTATGGATGATACTCTCCCACGTGTAACATCTCGTAGATAACAAGGTATCTGGGCTCAGACCTCCCCCATGACCACTTCCACCTCCTCACCAAATAATTGTCTACACAGTCCCACACCACTGCCAGACATGATCCCATCAGAATGAGTAATATTGCAGCATGTATGCATGCAGTGCACTACATAGAGGGGCAATTGTAAATGAAGGTGCACTCACCCCTGCTGGGAGAAATATGAAGAAGGATAAAAACTGAGGACGACGGAGATGCAGAGAAATAGAGAGAACTTTGCTTTCCCTCTTCCTCCATCCCCTCCCCCTTCCCAGTTATCCCACCAATCTTACTGTCTCCAACTACATTCTATCTCTGTCACGCCCACTCCCCTGACATCAGTCTGAAGAAGGGTCTCGACCCGAAACATCATCTATTCCTTCTCTCCAGAGATACTGCCTCACCCGCTGAGTTACTCCAGCATTTTGTGTCTTCCTGCTGGTCTGCTGCGGGGCCTGTCCAATGTTTCTCTGTGGGGCTTTAACATCAACTGCGGTTGGTAAATAGGAAAATGGCTGTATATATTCATCCATTGTCTATGTGATTATGCTATCTGCTCTACGAATCATGTTCGGCAAACACCAGCCACGCAAAGACCAATTACCTGATCTGCCAGACACAAAACAGCAAAATGCACCAGTTTGCAAAGAAAGGCCTGGATAGAGTGGATGTGGAGCGAATGTTTCCACTAGTGGGAGAGTCTCGGACCAGAGGTCATTGCCTCAGAATAAAAGGACATTCCTTTAGGAAGGAGATGAGGAAGAATTTCTTCAGTCAGAGGGTGGTGAATCTGTGGAAATCATTGCCACACAAAAGCTGTGGAGACCAACAATGGATACTTTTTTAGATAGATTCTTGATTAATAAGTTTTTGAATCTGAATCTAATAAGGGTGTCTGGGGTTATGGGGAGAAGGTGGGAAAATGGGAGTAGGGGGAGAAGATAGATCAGCCATGATTGAATGGCAGAGTAGACTTGATGGGCCGAATGGCCTAATTCTGCTCCTATCAACTTAAATTCCCTCAGCCGTTCACTCACAGAACATCCGCTCATGCTGCTTCTCAGATTTAAAGGGTCAATTACTATTAGGCCACACTCTACATTGGCAGTCTGCAGTGCAGCCTCTCTAGCCGCAGCAGAACCATGCACAGGGAGGCATGAACAAGCTCAAACCGCACCAACTTATCCTCTCTTGCATTCCAGGGAATAGTACAGGTACCCAGACGTTTTTTGAAGAGCAGTGTTTACCTGGCATTGCTTCACAAAAACAGATCTCAGTGATCTTCTACAACCTCTATCAGCATCACTCAGATTCCTGAAAGCTAATCACGCTGTTTAATGATGCTTGTGTTAAAAGATTGTGATCAAAGCACTAGGAAGACGGGGTTACCGATCCTCCCTATACTATGTTAGTGCTTTCAAACTAGAACAGTGGGAAGAATTCTTGTACTTTCGACTTTAACCTCGTGACTGAATTATAAATGCAAATATGACTTATCTTCAAGATTGGATCAGTAAAATACCATCATATTTGGACACAATTTCCATTTCCTGTAAAATGTCGCTGCTTTATAGCGCTTGCAGCACTGGACACCAGGGTTTGACCCCGACTACGGGTGCTGTCTGTACGGAATTTGTACGTTCTCCCCGTGACCGCGTGGGTTTTGTCTGAGATCTTCGATTTCCTCCCACACTCCAAAGACATGTAGGTTTGTACGTTGATTGGCTTGGTAAAATGTAAACTGTCCCTACTATGTGTAGGATAGTGTTAGTGTGCGGGGATCGCTGGTCACTGCAGACTCAGTGGGCCGAAGGGCCTGTTTCCGCACTGTATCTCTAAACTAAGCTTAACTATGAAACTATTTATAGACTCAATTAGCTATTGACTCAAGATGGGCAATGTCATGGCTCTTGATACATGCATAAATTCCTTCCCCTTCCATCAGTTTAATCAATGACACTAAATCCAGTCTAAAACATGCTGTCTCCAACCTGGCAAGGAAGTCATAGAAACATAGAAACATAGAAATTAGGTGCAGGAGTAGGCCATTCGGCCCTTCGAGCCTGCACCGCCATTTAATATGATCATGGCTGATCATCCAACTCAGTATCCCGTACCTGCCTTTTCTCCATACCCTCTGATCCCCTCGGCCATAAGGGCCACATCTAACTCCCTCTTTAATATAGCCAATGAACTGGCCTCAACTACCCGCTGTGGCAGAGAGTTCCAGAGATTCACCACTCTTGTGTGAAAAAAGTTCTCCTCATCTCGGTTTTAAAGGATTTCGGACGTTGATTAGTTTTACAACATTTAATCCCCAACATCAAAAATATGACATTAAGGAAAACTTTGCAAAGGTGATTGCAGCTTCACAATTTGGATGAAGCTTCACTTTCTCGGCGTTGATTAGTTTACAACATTTAATCTAAGTTCAAAAATATATTAAGGAAAACTGGTGTTGCTGCTTTTGGATGAAGCACACGGCTACTATTTATTTTCTCAACTGACAACTTGAAGGATTTGTGAAAATAATTTATATACTGAGAAAAGTACACAGTAGGTGGAGCTCCAGAAAAGAGAACAAGGGTCTAATGCAGCAACATGCTGTTCTAATGTACAGGAAGTTCTGTACTGCTCTGCTACACAAATAATGAAACAATTACTTCTGATTTATTACTAGTAGTTACTGAAGCTGTGATTGCAGTCATCCTGTGGTCTGCGCCCTTGTTAATGGTTGCTCTGGAACTCAAGTTTATAGCAGAAGTTTATGGTATGTATTTAGGAGCAGTTAGTGGACAGATACACTCACATTCTCTGCATCAAAACAGGTGCATTCTAATCTGCAAAGTTTTAAGAGTAGGCAAATCACTTTATTTTCCAGCACAAAAGTATTAAAATTGCAGCATCTGGACTCTCGTGTCTTTTATCGTTATTTGAATTCTTGCTGCTGTTAGCCAGGACCAAGGATGAAATGAGCTACTCGGATAATTCTTGGAGATTTAAAGTCTTTTTTGAAGTTTAATTGGAGTCTCAATGGGGCCCACCAAATAATAACGCAGCTTATAGCAACTGCCACGAGTGGAGTGGCCGTTTGGCGGCTGATGGTGAGTGGGGAGGCTGGTGTAGTCTTTGGACAACCACTGCCCAGCTTCTCACCTCAAAGCTTCACCTGTCCAAGACACATTCAAACTGTCCATAGTCGGCAGCATCACAACGCCCCAGGAAGAAATACATGCCATTTGTCTTAATATTGTGGTCAGACTAGGAAATATTCATCGTTTGAACGACGTCTGGTCATCATATCGTTATTTGTGTGAGACTTTGTTGTGCTATCACTTTTCTTACATTGCTTCTGTACCAACACTTCACATTGCTTCAGCAGTTGACAAGATCTTCTTTAATCTCAATAAACACTTTGTAACATATAGTTTCGCCAGCAATTCATTAATGACTGATCAACTGTAAACTTCTAGTACCAAGTAGCTTCCATTCATATCCCTGCTGTTTTAACAAAAATCATATCCAATTAGCTGTTGTATTTTCATGATCTCATCTGCTAAATATTGTGTAAAAGCACTTGGCTGGACAACAAAATGTACCTGAATCATCATATCTTAAACTGGACTGCATCCTTCGAAATTATGTTGTGATTCTTAACACACATCTGAAATATTACACCTGAATATTTCTGCTAAATTATTTTGTCTTCTTATCTTCATAGGATTGTGTTGCTACTTTTAATATAACTTACACAATCTAACATCAATGTGTTGAGCATGTGAGTGTGTCAATGTTCACACTGTGCCATTTCATGCATTTTATCTTTTATCTACAGAAATCCTTTAGCAAAACCTGAATATTAATTCCAAAATTGCAGTAAGTATTTTAGTCCCACTTACGTTCCAACACACTTCCAGAATGCTTTAATAAAATTCCCTATCTTAACATTCAACACGGAAGCTCCAGTAAAATTCAGTATTATTTGGGTGTCTGAGAATTTGATACATAGGTAAAACATGCAAGCTGTATTGAACCATGTTTGCTAAATTGGGAAAATTTGGAATGGTTTTGGTAAGTGCATTTTCAACCTTATGCAGTTTCCAAGGGTTTACATCTTGTTTGAAGAAGTTCATACCGATTGTTAACAGAGATGAGGGAGGCACAAAGAAGGGATGAAAATACAACATTAAGCAATGGTGACAGGTGAAGGTGAAACCTGACCCTCCAAGTAACAACAATGAAGATTTTATGCAGATGTTCCTGTCAGGGCTCAATGATTAACCAAGGGTCAGGCTGGTCTCAAATGAAAATATGCAGGATTCAACAGCGCAAAAGCTGATATTTACAGGCTGGTTATAAAACACTACAGAAAAAGCTAAGCTTGAGATTTATAGAATTGCACAGAGCGTAAAACTTTAAAATCTTTCCAGAAAAAGAAGGTCCAAAGCCATTATTTAAGGGGTGTTTGATAGTCATATGTACCGGACAGAACAATGAAATTTGCAGTAGCATAACAGGTCTGTAAATACAGGACTCAATAGATAATCTAAGCAACAAAAAGAAGAAAAAATCACCAGGTCATTACATTTGTTGGTTTATATCTTGGCCGTGTATTTATGTACAACGGTTCCTCAGGTTTTCTTTCCATAAGCTTGAGAGATATGCACTCAGACATAGAACTCGGTGGAAAACAGAAACACCTGGGAATGCCATGACCAGCAGCAAGGATGGGGAGAGAAGCAGAGAAAACAATGGCGATCAATAACCTTTAGTCCATGGCTCTGATGAAAGGACATAATCCTGTTACGTTAACCTCCCCCACTGAGTACTTGCATCATTTTCTATTTTTATTTCAGCGTTGCTGTATTTTGCCTTTGTTATGGAATCTAATATTTAGGATACCTTTAGATCCCCAGATATAGTCAAGCATTAGACTCTCAGATATAGTGCACCATCAGAGCACATTAGTATCCAAGAGGCAGCGATGTGGAGATGGACAGAAATGGACAGCATTAGATGGGAGTGGGATGGGCAATACTGAGTCTCATTTATAAAACTGTACTGGACTCCCACACGTCAGTCAGCTTTAAACTCCCAGATATATTGCAACATTGGATTGCCTACAGCATTAAACCTCCAGAAAGAATGTAATGTTTCAATCTATATTTAATACAGTGCAGAACTCCTGGTTATGTTGCACCATTTAAAACAGTTATTATGCAGCATTGTATTCCCTGATATAAGCAGACATCTGACAACAGGTTACATTTATATTGTGTGTTTAATGTACATCTACTGTCCCACAGGAACAGTACCAAGCAAGTTTTTTTTTTATGGTGTACCATATTAGGAGATAATAAGATTAACAACTAAAAGGTTAGACATAGTGATAAGTTTTAAAGAGCACCTGAAAGCAGAAGTAGGAGGTAAAAGTGATGGAAGTTTAGAGAGGAAATTCTGGAGCATAGACCCTTGGTGGCTGAAGGCACAATTCCTAAGAGGTGAATGCTAAGAAAAATATAGGAAAAAGTGTCACAAATGAATGGAAGGGTTATAGAAAAAAAAACACAAAATGCTGGAGTGACTCAGCAGGTCAGGCAGAATTGCTAGGTTATAGAGCTCATAAATTCATACATTCTAGGATCAGAATTAGGCCATTTGGCCCATCAAGTCCACACCGCCATTCAATCCACCTCTCCCTCTCAACCCCAATCTCCTGCCTTCTCCCCATAACCCCCGACACTCGTAATAATCAGGAATCTGTCAATCTCCGCCTTCAAAATTATCCATTGACTTGGTCTCCACAGCCGTCTGTGGCAATGAATTCCACAGATTCACCACCCTCTCACTAAAGACCGATTCAATCCTCCTCATCTCCTTTCTAAAGTCCTGAGACTATGGCCTCTGCTCCTAGACTCTCCCACCAATGACAACATCCTCTCTTTCCAGGCCTTTCACTATTTTACAACACAGTTGCTGCAAATGCAGAAATGGGAACCGGTTCATCAAACAACCTGTGAACATGGATGAGATGTTCAAAACTAAGGCATTATTCAATCAGAAGTCAATGTAGGTCATCCCGAGAACACTGATACCAATGGAATAGTGGATTGAGGGCACTTACACAAGAGGTTTGTATAATCTCAAGTTTGGGACAAGTGGAATGAGGGAGACCAGTCAGGTGTGTGTGTAATAATTAAGTTTCATGATGACAAGGATAAGAACGAGAGTTTCAACAACTAACAAGAAGTGGGAGGGTGGAGCTTTGCAATTGGTTATTGAGATGGAAATGGACACTTTTAGAACTGACAGATGAGGTCAGAAACTCAATGTGGGGTCAAATATGACACTGTCTACAAACAGGCTGGTTCTGTCACAGAGTTGCCAGGGAGAGGGATGGAATCAATGTTTAGGGAAGGGATTTTGTGGTAGGGATTGAACATAATGGCTTCTGCCTTTCTGATGATTAACTGGATGATATTTCTACTCATCCAGCAGTGGATGGCAAAATCAGCAAACAATGTGGAGATGATGGAAGGCTAAGGATCGGAGATCGTGAGGTAGAGCTAGATATCTTTTACATACATTTGGGATGATTGGAGGACTACAGAGGTAATAATGTGTTGAGAGAAGTGAAACTGATTCCCCAGCTATGACTGGATAGATGAATGGAACCATTATCTCGTGCAGCGGGGTAGAGCTGCTGCCTCACCATGCCTGAGGCCCGGGTTCAATCCTGACCTCGGCTACTATCTGTGTGGAGTTTGCACGTTCTCCTCTGGGTACTCCGGTTTCCCCCCCACATCCCAACGATGTGCAGGTTTGAAGGTTAATTGGCTTCTGTTAATTATCCCTAGTGTGATGGGAGAGGATGAGAGAATTGGATAACATAGAACTAGTGTGTGAATGGGTGAAAGATAGATAGTGTGGACTCGGTCAGTCAATTTGTCCATGCCGTATCATTTAGTTTCAATTAGAAACTAAAATTGCAAATCCATGTACAATGCAATATTAGACTCTAGAAATAGTACAGGATTAGATGCCCACATATTGCATGGCATTAGCCTCCTTGAAATGATGCACATTTATCACCTTGTGTGCCTGCTTCTACACTGATGGCAAAGCTTTCAACTATCGGTCCAACACTATCGTACTCCCCCTAAATCTCTCTACTATTTCCCTTTTAAAATACTTCAAAGTATATCTTTGTTATAAAATTGAAGATAGATAACAAGGCAGCATCTATGGAGCGAAGGAACAGGTGATGTTTCGGGTCGAGATCCCTCCATAGAGGCTGTCTCATCCGCTGAGTTTCTCCAGCATTTTTATCTGCCTTCGATTTTTCCAGCTTCTGCAGTTCCTTCTTAAACAACTCTTGGTTATATACTTCTCTTAACTATCCCACAGAAACCACTATTAATCCCATTGGTAGATTTATTCTGAATTAAATATGTTATCTGATGAATGATGCATATAAGAATAATATTGCAATAAGCTTAGCAAAGTCCGGCTAGTTCATTGTTGCTTCTCTCTGCCGACAATACAAATGCATTCAGCTTAACTTGTCTTCAGACAACTCGTGGCTTCCTTTGAATACTGAAATTGTGAGTTCAGTAGAGCTGTTGGTGCAATCTCAAAAGTCATGCTGACCGATGTACCACTTTTATTAATAAGGATTTCTCATGTTGATCCATACATCGAAAGCTCAACTTTAGCCAACTTTAGTTTTGAGCTTTCTTCTCAGACCTTTGGCAGTGAAGTGAACTAAAATGCAGAGTAAATGCTGCAAGGTGGTCCTGGCTGATGCAGTTCCCATTTGCTTAGAGTTATGGCATCTATGCTGTAACACTATCCACTCAGCCTTTATTTTCTTTCCATTTACAATGTAGTAAGACTGCAGCCCTGCACCAGATAATTCACTCATATTATAGAACAAATGCATTTATTTAGATGGAATACTTTGTGTCTTTTAGGAAGATGTAATGCATAGTCAATATAGATATTTAGCAGAAATCAATGGATGTTTAAAAACCCAAAGATTCTCTTTGACTGCAGAGTTCAGGATTGCGAATAATAATGCAAGTCATTAGACATTCTACAAAATATACATGGTCGTTTGCATGTATTCATTTGTGTAGCCAACCTGAATGGAAATATACTGCTAACAACCAGTTAGGTCACAAATGCTTTGCAGGTTGTCTTACATTAATTGTTAATTACATTATCCTCAGACATCTGATGCTCTGTTCATGAAAACCCATCATAACAGCGATGGTCTCATTAAGGGAAACATGTTCACAGTAACAATAGGATATGTTGCATACACGCGAAAAACAAAATCTAAAACAGTTACCAGGTAATTGCTGTGCATGTGATCATTTGTAAGGGTGCTGAGAGAGTGCCCTCACACTATATTTAGAGTTGCTGGAAGTCATAACCCAGCACATGCACGCAGACCAACTGATACCCCCGACAATGTGTGTGTGTCAACAATCACACACACACACACAGTTACAGATAAGATTCTATCAAGGACAGCATTTATAGTTGTGACTGTCGGCACTGTGCTGAATCCTTTCTCACATTACTCTGCCTCGCAAACCACTTTTTCCAATGAAAGCAAAGATTACACTAATCACTTTCTTTTCTGAGAATATGTCATTTATTTCCAGCAGAGAATAACTCAGTCCCAGTTTCTGGAGTTTATTTATACATACTTCTTCAGTGCCCCTCTTTGACAATTATTCCACAAATCCTGTCGCAACTTTGAGTGAAAATCTCTTGCTTGAGCAGTTCTTAATATTTACCTCGTATCTCAAATCGTGACCCCATCACCACAGTTAATGTTAAATCGGAAATAACGCTGTCAATTCCCTTTCACCAATAGCTTGCTTCAGTTTGCTATCCAAAGGGCATGGAATCATTAAATATTCCTTTACTGCTTATTCATTGTTATTTCAAAGATTTTGAATTTATGCCCAATCTTGCCGACCAATTCAATGCCATTCACTTTTATCGTTGAGAGGTAAAATTGTTTCAAATGCCTCTGGCGGTAAGATGTTAGCTGTTAGAGAAGAGATATGATTATTTTAAAATAAACACAATCATTGCGACAGCTGTTGGAATGGAAAGAAAGCTTCTAAAATGGACGTTTTTTGTGTCTGTTCTAAGCTATTTGGAGATGGCCAGCTGCTGGGATATTATAAAACATCATCATTTCCTGAGAAACCGTGCTTTGCTGGCATATCTCAGTGTCAGATTACCAGCTAGTAAAGAAACTTGCAGAGATTACATGTGCATTAAACTGGCCCTGGGAAAGGGATTTCTGTTCTTAGTCTGCCTGTAATAAACACGGGTTGCAAATGTTCTATGTAACAAGAGGCCTGAACCTTAAGCTGTTTGATATGCCTTCAGCCACTACCACCCACCCCCACCCCTCCCCAACCTACTGAATGTCTACATCCCCGCTCCATCCTGTAGGAGTTGGTGGAGGTTGTGATGTGGTTCTATAAGAAGGGTACATTCTCTGTCTCGCTAGCCTGCTCATTTCTCATCCAACTGCTCCAACTTCAAGTAACCCTTGCATGCCCTCACTCTCCGTCCCTCTCCCACCCAAGTCATTGTACTAGTTTCAAAGTCATCTTGTTGAGTCTCATTGTCTGTTACTCATTTTCACCTACCCACAGCTAACAATGGCCAGTTTCCTTTACCATCATTACTTATTTCCATATCTTTCATACATTTGTTCTATATCTCTCTGTATCACCAAATATGTATCTTGTTTCTCCTTCCCTTGACTCTCAGCCTGAAGAAGGGTCTCGCCTGGAAAAGTCACCAATTCGTTTGCTCCAGAGATACAATACAATACTGTTTATTTGTCATTTGAACCTCACATGAAGTTCAAACAAAATTTGGTTTCTGCAGTCATACAAGAAAAGAACCAAGACACACACCCACACAATTTACACAAACATCCATCACAGTGAATCTCCTCCCCACTGTGATGGAAGGCAAAGTCTTGTCTCTCCTCTGCTCTCCATTCCTCTCCCGAAGTCAAAGTCAAAGCCCCCGGTGGGCGCTAGCAAGTCCCACGGCCATTTAAAGCTGTGCCGGGCGATGTAAGGCCCTGCTCTGGGTCTCGATGTCGTAGACCCCGGTGGGCGCTAGCAAGTCCCACGGCCATTTAAAGCCATGCCGGGCGATGTAAGGCCCCGCTCCAGGTCACTCTCAACCCCGCAATTCAAGTGGGAGAAGTCGCCGTTGCCAGTGCCCCGCAAAGCAGTCTCCCACCGGGGACCCACGAGCTCCCTGTGTCACCATCCACCGGAGTCGGGTCGCAGCAGCGCGCCACCGCAGCTTTCCATGCTCCGAAGCCGGCCAGCTCCAAGATGGTAAGTCCGCAGCTCTGCAGCTCCACAGGCTCCGTGACTTGAGCTGTCGTTCCGGTTGGAGGCCGCTCCACGGTGCTAGGCCCCAACGGCAATGGAGACCTGACAGGGAAAAGGTCGGGTCCCCGTACAGGGAAGATATCTAATTGTTTCCCCCACCCACCCCCCCACACAGTCAAAAACCCACCACAAACTGTACACTCAACAGGACAATAAAATAAAAAAAACAGACGGACGGCAGAGGCAGCTGCGACGTCGGTCGTGCCGCCAACCCAACATACCCAACAGATGCTGTCTGACTAGCAAGTCTGCGGTCTGGGTGGCAGTGTGAACTTGAAGAGGATGTTAGGAGGTTGCAGGGTGACCTGGACAGGTTAAGTGAGTGGGCAGATGCGTGGCAGATGCAGTATAATATAGATAAATGTGAGGTTATCCACTTTGGTGGCAAAAACAAGGGGGCAGATTATTATCTCAATGGGGTTAGGTTAGGTAAGGGGGAGGTGCAGCGAGACCTGGGTGTCCTTGTACACTGGTCACTGAAAGTTGGCGTGCAGGTACAGCAGGCAGTGAAGAAAGCTAATGGAATGTTGGCCTTCATAACAAGAGGATTTCAGTATAGGAGTAGGGAGGTTCTTCTGCAGTTGTATAGGGCTCTGGTAAGACCACATCTGGAGTATTGCGTACAGTTTTGGTCTCCTAATTTGAGGAAGGACATCCTTGTGATTGAGGCAGTGCAGCGTAGGTTCACAAGATTGATTCCTGGGATGGCGGGACTGTCATATGAGGAAAGATTGAAAAGACTAGGCTTGTATTCACTGGAGTTTAGGAGGATGAGGGGGTATCTTATAGAAATATATAAAATTATAAAAGGACTGGACAAGCTAGATGCAGGAAAAATGTTTCCCAATGTTGGGCGAGTCCAGAACCAGGGGCCACAGTATTAGAATAAAGGGGAGGCCATTTAAGACTGAGGTGAGAAAAAAATGTTTTCACCCAGAGAGTTGTGAATTTGTGGAATTCCCTGCCGCAGAGGGCAGTGGCAGCCAAATCACTGGATGGATTTAAGAGAGATTTAGATAGGGCTCTTGGGGCTAGTGGAATCAGGGGATGTGGGCAGAAGGCAGGCACGGATTTTTGATAGGGGACGATCAGCCATGATCACAATGAATGACGGTGCAGACTCAAAGGGCCGAATGGCCTCCTCCTGCACTTATTTTCTATGTGTTCAAGAAGGAACTGGAGTAGACAAAGTGTTCAAGAAGGAACGGAGTAGACAAAGTGTTCAAGAAGGAACCGCAAGAAATCGTTGCAACTGCAAGAAATGCAACACCTGTCCCTTCACCTCCCCCCTCACCTCCATTCAAGGACCCAAGCAGTCGTTCCAGGTGCGACAAAGGTTCACCTGTATCTCCTCCAACCCCATCTACTGCATGCGCTGCTCTAGATGTCAGCTGATTTACATCGGGGAGACTAAGCGGCGGTTGGGCGATCGTTTCGCCGAACACCTCCGCTCAGTCCGCAATAACCTACCTGAACTCCCGGTGGCTCAGCACTTCAACACCCCCTCCCATTCCCAATCCAACCTTTCTGTCCTGGGTCTCCTCCATTGCCAGAGTGAGCAACACCGGAAATTGGAGGAACAGCACCTCATATTCCGCCTGGGCAGCTTGCATCCTGATGGCATGAATGTTGAATTCCCCAATTTTGCTAGCCCGTGCTGTCTCCTCCCCTTCTTTAACCCTCGAGCTGTCTCCTCCCATCCCCCCGCCCTCGGGCTCCTCCTCCTCCCTTTTTCCTTCCTTCTCCCCCCCACCCCCCATCAGTCTGAAGAAGGGTTTTGGCCCGAAACGTCGCCTATTTCCTTCGCTCCATAGATGCTGCTGCACCCGCTGAGTTTCTCCAGCAATTTTGTGTACCTTATTTTCTATGTTCTCTGTCTATGTCTATGTCTGTGACCCGCTGAGTTACTCTAGCTTTTTTGTGTCTATCTTTGTTCCTTCTACACAGTTGAGTTGGGATGATACGTGGAATTTCAACCGGGCCTCCGCACAATAATTCTTCCACTGTAATGATGAGATCATGAGTTGGACAATTCTCTGTACTACATGTTCGGGCAGGTCATGACTTAACATCCACTTTTAATTTTGATTGAAGCTTCTCTTTAGATGATGAGGTAAAAATCCCAGTTACCTCCTTTGCGGATTTGGTGAACGACATCATTTTAGAATCCATGTTAGCGCTGGAAAAATTCAGTCACATCCGTTGAGTTGTACTGGACAGTACAACTGTGTCTAATGTCTTATCCTGAGCAACAATGTGAAAGATGACTCAGTGTCAACAGAATGGATATATTATCTCTTGTTTACTCATGCTTAGGCCATTTCACTTGCATTTTTCAAGATTAGATCTTTGCTTCCTTTCTTTGACTGAAACCATCCAAGTTAACGTCCTTTCCAAACCAACAGAACCAGAACAGATTAAATTTTGATTTATTTCATTTTTACTGCCTTGCATCACACACTTTATGCCACATATTCATGAAGATAGCGAGGACACTTTGAACCAAAATAATTAATTGGTTGTGAATGTCAATCCAAACTTGGATTGTTTTCCGTGCAATGTAAGAGGTTTAGGGGAGACGTGATCGGAGTATGTAATATGATGAGTGACATAGATAGGGCAGATGGTCGGAACCGTGTTCCCAGGGTGGAAATGTCATAAACTAGAGGGCAGAGCTTCAAGGTGAGAAAGGAGCTATGCGGGGCAAGTTTGTTACACAGAGAGCCTGGAACGTGCTGCCAGGGCTGGTGGTTTAGGCAGATACTATAGGGCCATGTCCCTGTGCTATACAGTTCTATGAAGCATTTAGAATGTTCAAAGCATGGAAAAGATGATGTATAAATATTTGCTCCATAGATACTGCCTCACCTGCTGAGTTTCTCCAGCTTTTTTGTCTACCTTCGATTTTTCCAGCATCTGGTTCTTTCTTAAACATGTATAAATACAAGTTGCTTCTGAAAAATATCAGTCTTTCTTAGTTTAGTTTAGAGATACAGCACGGATACAGGCCCTTAGGCCCACCGGGTCTGTGCCGACCAGCGATCCCCACACACTAACACTTTCCTACACACACTTGATACAGTTTTATAATTTTACCAAAGCCTATTAACCCACAAACCTGCACGTCTTTGGAGTGTGGTAGGAAATCGGCGATCCTGGAGGTCAAAACCCATACAGGTCACTGAGAGAACGTACAAACTCCGTACAGACAGCAGCCATCGTCAGAATCTAAACCAGGTCTCTGGTGCTGCAAGGCAGCAACTCTACCGCTGCACCACCATGTCCTAGTTTCTCTAAGAAACATTTCTCTAAAATTGAAGCACTTTGCCCATTGATTGGTGTAGTGTTAAGATGCAGTATTTGACAAGATTGGTATGAAACAAAGAGAGTCAATGAGTATTGGCTTTTAACTCTGCATCTGTCATCCCTCACCAGTCAATGCCGCATGCACCCAATCATTTAATCTTTTTATATGAAGTTCAACAGTGCCTTCACGTTTTGGTCATATATGTACTTGTTTGTGTTGTGCATGCGTGTGCTTGTAACATGCACAATCTTGAAAATACACCAGTCCTTGGGCACATATTCTTTTTCTCTGCTTAACAATTAATTTACATTAAATTGAAATGTGCACAAAGAAAAAGCTTCAAAGAATCCATTGAACGGCGCAGATATGGGTGGCTTTCTATCATGTATATTTTGCAATATTCTAAAGAAAATTATCCTTCTATGATTAATGCCCTTGAGCCTTACTCAGGCCCCAATATTTTAAGTGGCCTGTTTGTGACAGTAATGATTAATATCTGGCATTAAGTGATTACAGTGAAAGTATTCTGGAGCAAGCTGCGCTGTTTGGTTCTCATCAAACGGTAAAACTCCAGGCCTATTAAAAACAGCAGGAGCATTGTGTGCTTAGTGATAGGGGCTGGGCCGACACTGGGAAAAAGAAAAATGCTAAAAGTGAGGGAAAAAAACATCATGAAAAGAAATGGCAAAAATGAGGAGGGAAGAAAAAAGGTGGGAAGCGGAGGAACAATGTGAACAAAGGCTGGACACTTTTCATCATCAATAATCTGTGAGTTTCCAATATCTGAAGACAATTTTGTTGTTGGCTATGAATGTGTCCCTCATTGGTGCCTCTCAACAATATAAGGCAGTTCCAATTACAGCAGGAACTGAACCTTTCATGGGTTCAAACACAAACATTTTAATTCTATTGTAAAAAGCTCAGTGGCAACATTGCAAATGGAAAACAGAAAGATCAGTGCTAACTTGGTCTTCATGAACAATAACATACATTCTTATGTGTGGGAGATGCTGGCGAGGCCAGTTCTATTTATTGCCTCTTCCTTGGCCTTTCAAAAGATAGCAATGGAGCTGCATTTTGAACCTTTGCAGATGTTCGTCCTATTAAGTAATTTGCTCGGCAATAGTTTACAATCATTAATACCTGGCACAATGGTCCCAGAGAATAGATCAGGGAAATGGTAGGTGTGAAGAATGGTGAACCGTTTGAACAGCATCATGGAAGCACTTACAGGAATCGTAGAAATGTACAGCATAGAAACGTTTGGCCTAACTCATCCAGAATATCAAAGTACTCTTAATGCTGTAACCTCCATTCATTTAGGTTCTCACTTATATCCCCTGGCTCCACATGTAGATTATCCCTCTGGTGCTTGAGGGGACATTCCTTTCCTTGCTTCCTCTTTCTTCTCACATATTTATTCTCCTTTATCCCCATTGCTAAGATCATTCCATGGCCTCTTTTGTCCTCTTCATTTCTTTCTATTACATTTCCCATAAACCACACACGACTCATTTGATATTAATTTTCTAGACCTGACATGTGCTTCCTTCTTTTTCCTGATTAAACCTTCAATATCTTTTGTTAACCAAACTTACCCGATCCTACTATCTTTGCCTCTTATCCTTACAGGGCATCCTGACTTGGAACTCTTACTTCTTAAACATCTCCCACTTATCAGATGTTGTTACCCCCCTTCCAGCAGCTCCTAATCTGCCTCTGCCAGGCTTTGTTTTACGGAATTGAATCCCATCTTCCCACAATTTAGTGCTCAAACTGAGGACCAACTTTATTTTTTTCCATGACTGCGTTGGAGCTCATCAAACTATGGTAACTGTTCCCAAAGGATTCTTGCACCAATTATTCAAGTCACTTGCCTGTACTCATTCCCAAAGGCAAGGTAGCCCCCCTATCTCATAACACTCACTACATACTGTTTGAGAAAACACTCTTGAATGGATTTTACAAATTTCTCCCCATCTAAGCCCCTGGAACTAAGGCAAAATTAGTTAATGTCGGAATAGTTAAAATTGCTTTGACACCCTTCTGCAACCTGCCTATATATCGTAATTCCAAATTCTTATTGACTATTGTGATGTTTAACATATAATCCCATCAGTGACCACCCATTTCTCTTGCCTAATTTCTATTGCTATCAACATTTAATGTGCAAAGTTTTCTATAAAATCAGACAAACTGCAAGATCTTGTCTACTGATTCAAACTTTGTTTGATTTCTCCCCTTCAATGAGGAGAGAGCTTGCGGACAGATGATCAGTACAAGATCTTCAGGGTTTACAACTGTGATAGAGTTTAATAACTTTCTGTACAAAATGTGTTGACTTGCAGGAACGTTATCTGGAGATTTAATGATAACTTCCATGACAGGCTGCAGGGATTGAGGTTGAAGTGTTTGGTGCTGTCCTGTCAATCACTCAACAATGGCAGTGCAGTAACATCCTGTAATGGAGGCCAGCATCTTGGAGTGCGGTATAATTAACACAAATATTCAGGCCACTTCTCCATGTTTACAAAGGTCTTTATTTATTCATCTCCCTCAGAGACAGTTTAAGATGAACAAATCCAGATCAGAAAGGAGGCCTGATTGATTGGTGTTGAAGAGTTAGTGTTCCGTTTCTGGAACTGTTTCAAGGAGATGCTTGGAAGTGTTTCTGCTTCACGTATTTTTAATGTCAGCAAATTGACATGAAACTACCCTTCTGGCCCCACATATATTGTCCTCCTTCGTTTCCGCACATACCCCAAGACCCACTAGAGTAACGATGGGTGAACCTGCTAGGAGTCACATGTTCACAATGTGTAATGTAGTACAGATTTTGTTCAGCGATTAATTCGGGATGACGCTCCATAGAATGGAGCGGCTGGGCTTGTACACTCTGGAATTTAGAAGGATGAGAGGGAATCTTATTGAAACATATAAGATTATTAATGGTTTGGACACGCTAGAGGCAGGAAACATGTTCCCGATATTGGGGGAGTCCAGTACCAGGAGCCACAGTTTAAGAATAAGGGGCAAGCCATTTAGAACGGAGATGAGGAAATACGTTTTCACACACAGAGTTGTGAGTCTGTGGAATTCTCTGCCTCAAAGGATGGTTCTCTGGATGCTTTCAAGAGAGAGTTAGATTGGACTCTTAAAGATAGTGGAGTCAAGAGATATGGGGAGAAGGCAGGAACGGGGTACTGATTGTGAATGATCAGCCATGATCACATTGAATGGTGGTGCTGGCTCAAAGGGCTGAATGGCCTACTCCTGCACCTATTGTCTATTGTCTATTGTTTAGAGGGAAATGGACCAAACATGGGCAAGTGGGAATTACTTAGATGGGCGTCTTGATTTGCATGGATGAGTTAGGCCGAAGGGCCTATTTCCATGTTCTATGACTCGATATATTTTTAGCTGCAGTTAAAGGTGACAGATCATCACTTATTGGTATCAATTACAATTTTATAACATATATAAAGAAGTGTCTGTTGAAAAAGCCCAAACCTAAACTCCAAGGAGAAAGTACGCATTCTTGTGATATGATCCGTGGCAGTTGGACGTCAGGCAGATAATGTTCTTCCTGTGTCATCATTCATTGGACATATAATGCACCTGAGAGGAGGACATTTGAACTGAGGAATTTGGTTGGAAGAAAATTTGGGTGTCAGGCCATGAAAGAATTAACACCTCTCAGCCTTGTTTATATCAGCTTTCATGATGCTTGCAGCCCTGTGGTAGCTTCTTGCAGTTTAAAAAATGTCTCGACTAGTATTGCAAATCCTACAATGCATCAAATGAGAGTGGCTAATACTGGCTATCAGTGGACAATTTAGTGTCTATCTCCAGTTTAAACCAACATCTGCAGTTCCTAGACAATTATTTTGTACCTGCTTCCAGATAAAATTCCAGTATGACATAAATCCTTCTATGCATAAGCTTCTCAGCATAATGCATGCATTCCCACCGGCATCCCAATCTATCCCACACTCCTGCTCCTTTCACATAAGCTCAGGCAAGTGAATTCAAAAAGCAGAGAACTGGCAGATTGTGTCTTCATCGATTGATCCATCTTGTGTGCCAGCAACAGCTTACTTGCATGTTCCAACACATAAATACTGGCCTCATGACATCTATTCTTCTTTCCAAGTTTTTCTTTCTTGAAGATTCTGCAAAAGTCTATCAAGCCACGTCAACCCATGTTTTGCAATTGATCCGTTTCAATTAACTAATCACTAGTTTGCTCTTTCTTGAGGCTGAAATAATGGAACAACATGAAGTATGTCTAATAATGCAGTCATAAAATAATCATGCATAGGAAGGAACTGCAGACGCTGGTTTACATCGAAGATAGACACAAAATGCTGGAGTAACTCAACGGGACAGGCAGCATCTCTGGATAAAAGGAATGGTGACATTTCAGGTCGAGACCCTATCTTCAAAAAATAATCATCGCAGACTTCATCAGCCCAAAGCCGACTTATCACTCTGATTTTTTTCATATTCTTATCTCCGTATCAAATATCTGGCAGATTCAATCTACATTGGACTCTCAGCCAGTCCATAACTCTTTTGTAAATTTCAGCATAAAACTACATTATCTACATAGCATTCAACTGGTCCGGTTTTGTGATCACAATCCCTACTCTAGAATCATGGAGGGATCCAGACGTTTTTTGTGAAAGTTTCCTGTCTCAGTTGTCAGAGTGGAAGTTGATATGCCAGCTACCAGGTCAAAATGCAGCATGCCAGAAATGTGACCTGGCACCTACTTTACTGAATTGCACTTGTGCAGGTCAGCAGTTTTCTGACTCTGGTGAACACATAATGACATCCTTGTGTAGAGAGTTGGGATAAATTAGGTCACATTGTTCCAAAGTGCATGCATCAGTGAACTCCTCAGCCCAACCACGCTGTGTTTCACCCACGCACCAAGGGCCATTTACAGTGGGCAATTCATCTGCCAGCCTGCAGATGTGGTGGATGATCCCCAGGCAATCCATGCAGTCAGAGGCAGAACGTGCAAACTCCACACAGCCACCACTGGTAGTCAGGTTGGAATCGGGTTACTGGAACAATGAGGCGGGGCAGTTGGGCAAGCTGTACACTGTATATTTGTTTTAGTTTGTAACTTTCTAAACATCAGTGTACATGGGTAAATCCTCACATTATCACATTCACTGACGGCAAAATCTTGTGGCACAGTATAAAATTAGTTTATGGTGCAAATACCGAATTCTGACCCTAACGTGCTCAAAGAATATAATTTGAAATAAAGGTGAACATGGTATATTAATAAACACGGGTTTATAATTTCAATCATTTGAGTTTACGTGAGAAGCGAGCCTATCAACATGTGTATTAGCAATGATAGGCTGGCAACTTGAATTTGAATGAATTAAGGTGTGACCTTAGTCTATTCAAGGATATTATTAGTCGATATATATACGCTTGACATCACTTGATCTCTGACGTTCTCAGATTGTTATCGACGTATGAGGCTGTGAAGCTGAGCTCTCACACTGTTCCAGTCGTGCTTCTTGTACCACGTACAGGCATTTCCATGCAACCTACTCTATTTCACATCTGAAGTTGAATTGAGTCTGAAAAAGAGTTTGGACCCGTAACATCACCTATTCCTTTTCTCCAGAGATGCTGTCTGACCTGTTGTTACTCCAACTTTTTATGTCTATAGTCTATTTCACATGTACATCAACTCCCTTGACATCTCCTGGCACTATACACCCTATACTCTATACTCACTATACACTCTATACACCCTATACTCACTATAACCCTATACTCTATACACACTATACACCCTATACACCCTATACTCTATACACACTATACACCCTATACTCTATACACACTATACACCCTATACTCTATACACACTATGCACCCTATACTCTATACACACTATGCTCTATACACCCTATACTCTATACTCACTATATATGCACTACGCACCCAATATTCTATACACACTATACACCCTATACTCTATACTCACTATACTCCATATACACTATACACCCTATACTCTATACACAATATACACCCTATTTTATATACACACTATACACCCTATACTCTACATGACAAAGGTCACAACCTTGACCTGGTCTGCTCCACAAATCAACTGGTACTCGACCTCCATCCATGCCTCTTCCCCCTCTCTGATCATAAGCTTATACGGTTCACCATCCCTTCTCTGACACCTCGCCCCCGCTTCCTCCGAGAAATCACCTTCCGTAATCTAAAACCCATTGATCCCCTCCATCTCTCTGACCTCCTCTCCACCACTCTCCCCCTGGACTCAGCCCCCATCTCACCTGATGATCTCACAAACCATCTCAACTCCACCTTGTCTACCTCCCTTAACACTATGGCCCCCCTCAAAACAAGAACCGTAACTTTCAACAAATCTTCACCCTGGTACACACCTGCACTTCGTAAACTGAAACAGACTGGTCGCCGACTTGAACGACTTACAAAGAAATCATCTCTCACAGTCCACCTTGAAGCTTACAAACTCCACCTCACTGACTACAAAGATGCCCTCATTCCTGCAAAATCTGCCTACCTCTCCTCCATATTCACTGATCCCTGCCTAAACCACAGAACCCTCTTCTCCACAGTGGGCAACCTCCTCAAGCCTCGAGCCAACACTCTCCCTACCTCTACTCCGGTTCTCTGTAACTCATTCCTCCACTTTTTCGCTGATAAAATCAGCACCATCTATCAATCTTTATCCACTGTACCCGACTCCCCAGCATCTACTCCCCCACCTACCTTTCAACATCTCCACTGACCTCCTTACCCCTCCTCCACACTGCTTCCCCTCACAGTTTGACCTGTTAACCCCTATTGAAATCTCCAAACTCATCAGCTCTTCCAAACCCACTACCTGCTCCCTCGACCCTCTCCCCACTCCCCTGCTGAAGTCCTGCCTCCCCGTTCTCTGCCCCTACCTCACTAATCTCTTCAACTCCTCATTGTCCCAAGGAATTGTCCCCTCCGCTTTCAAAACTGCTGCTGTTACACCAATCTTAAAGAAACCTGGTCTTGATCCCTCCTCTCTCATTAACTACCGCCCAATCTCAAACCTCCCCTTTCATTCAAAAACCCTGGAGAGTATCGTTGTGTCGCAACTTCATTCCCACCTCCTTGCGTATAACCTACTTGAACCCCTCCAATCTGGCTTTCGCTCCCTCCATAGCACAGAAACTGCTTTCCTCAAAGTCCTCAACGACTTCCTCACCTCTGCTGACACTGGTTTCCTCAACATCCTCATCCTCCTCGACCTGAGTGCAGCCTTCGATACAGTGAACCATAACATCCTGCTCACCAGACTCAAAGACCTCGGCATTGAAGGTTCTGCACTCAGCTGGCTCCGTTCCTACCTTTCCAACAGATCCCACTTCATCTCTCTCCACAACCACACCTCTGCTACAGCCACAGTCACTCAAGGCGTTCCCCAAGGCTCCGTACTCGGCCCCCTCCTCTTCATCATCTACATCCTCCCCCTTGGTCAGATACTCCGCCACTTCAACCTGGACTTCCACTGTTACGCCGATGACACCCAGATCTACCTCGGCACCAAATCCCCCCACAACCCCCCACCCCCCTCTCCCATATCAACTCCTGTTTGTCAGCTATAAAAACCTGGATGCAACATAACTTCCTCAAACTCAACAGCGATAAGACAGAATTCCTCCTCATAGGCTCCAAAGCCACACTCAGCAAAATCAATAACCCCACTCTCACCATCGACGGCACCACTGTCTCCCCATCTCCCCAGGCCCGCAACCTTGGCGTGATCTTTGATTCCACCCTCTCCCTTGAGCCTCACATCCGCCATGTCATTAAAACCTCCTTCTTTCATCTCCGCAACATCGCCAAACTCAGACCCTCTCTCACACCTCCCGCTGCTGAAAGACTCATCCATGCCTTCATCTCCTCCCGTCTGGGCTATTGCAACTGACTTCTCCTTGTCATCAGCTCCACCTACATCAACCGACTCCAACTGGTCCAGAACGCAGCCGCCCGACTCATCACCCACACCAAATCCTGGCATCACATCACTCCAGTCCTCAAACAACTTCACTGGCTTCCCATCTCCCACCGGATCAACTACAAAATCCTGATCCTCACCTACAAAGCCCTCCACCATCTGGCCCCCCCATATCTCGCTGACCTCCTCTCCCCCTACCAACCCTCACGGTCCCTCAGATCCACATCAGCCGGTCTCCTCTCCATCCACAAGTCCAACCTCCGCAGTTTTGGGGACAGAGCCTTCTCCAGGGCAGCTCCCAGGCTCTGGAACTCCCTCCCCCAACTGATCCGCAATTCCGTGTCCCTCACCATCTTACAGTCCCGCCTCAAGACCCATCTCTTCACCTCTGCCTATCCTTAGCCCCACGTCCCCCTCCCTTTTCATCTGTGCTTGAATTGCCTCATATTGTGTTTTGAGTTGTATTCTGTCTTTACTTTGTGTACTAGTCATGTCTCTACTATTTATTTAATTCCCCTTACATGTTTTTCCTCTACCTGCTAAATTTTTGTAAGGTGTCCTTGAGACTCTTGAAAGGCGCCCATAAATAAAATGTATTATTATTATTATTATTATACACCCTATAATCTATACACCCTATACACACTATACTCTATACACCCTATACTCTATACACACTATACTCTATACACACTATACGCATTATATACCCTATACTCTATACACACTATACACCCTATACTCTATACACACTATACGCATTATACACCCTATACTCTATACACACTATACTCGATACACTCTATACACACTATACAGCCTATACTCTACACACCCTATACTCGGGGGCAAATTTCAGCAGATAGTTTACTTACTTACTTACAGATCTTTGGGATGTGGAGGAATACTGGACCACGTGGAAACCTACACAATCACGTGGAAACTCCACACAGATACCATTCGAGATCAAGATCTAATCAGTTAGCAGCACTAATGACTGAGCCATTGAGTTTTCTAATGTAATGGAATGATAATTGTAATTGAGTTTCAATTACCAAAAAGATTAATGGCAATGAGATGAGGATAAGTGGCTGACTAGTATTCCCCTACCCCCTTAATTGCTGCACATTCAATATAATTAATCTGAGTGCATAGTTTTTAATAAAACTATTAATATTGTTGCACAGGTGAATTGTGCCATTTGGAAGCATTTTTATACAATTTCTAAATGTACATATACATTAATTTGTAAATTACTGTGCAGCAAATGAATGCTAGAGTCACAGTTATACGGTGCAGAACTGGACCCTTAAGTCCACCACAGCCTTTTCGACCTTTTTTCCCCCATTTGCCTCCATGAGGTCCATGTCCTTTGATGCTCTGCCTATTTATGTGTCTGCCTAAATGTCTCTTGCACATCTGACTCTACTACTTTCTCTGGCATCAATTACTCTCTCTATAAATATTTTCTACTCAAATCTGATTTAAATCTCCTTTCTCTCACCTATACTTTCCTGTTTGTGATATCCCTGCCATTGGAAAACGATTCTAACTATCTCCCTTATCTATGCCGTTTATAATTGTGTACACCAGCCTTTACTCCAGGGAAAACAAATCCAGCCAAAGCAATCCCTCCCTGTATCTAACGTCCTTCAATCTAGGCAACATTCTTAGATGGTAATGAGATAGCAGTAAGTAACTGACAAGTATCGTTTCTGAATCTCCTCTGCAAATGCATACTTCCTATAGTGTGATGCACAGAAATGTGGTCTAACCAGTGCTTTGTAAAGCTGGAGCATAACAGCCCAACTTTTATATTCTATGCCCTGACTTTTGAGTGTAAGCATGCCATACACCTTCTTCACCAACACATCTACCCGTGTTACCACTTTAAAGGAGTCCATAGGCCATTCAGCCCATCGAGTCTATTCTGCCATTCACTCATGGAGTATGGATCAGGAAACACAAGCTCTCTCTATTCATCAACAGCATCCTACCATTCACTGTGTACATCCTATCCCTATTTGAATTCATAAAATGCATCATCTCACACTGGTCAGGATTAACTTTCCATCTGATCTATAACCTGGTGTAGTCTTGGGTAACTTTCCTCACTATCCCCAATACCACTGACTTCTGTGTCATCCGCAAACTCGCTAATCATACCATCTACATTCACATCTAAGTTGCTAAAATATATCACAAACACCAAGTGGCCCAGCCCACTGGTCACAGATTCCTATCAGAAAAGCATCTTTCTACCGCTAACCTCTGCCTCCTAATACCTAGGCAATGTTGCATCCAATTAGCCAGCTCCCCTTGGAGCCCATGTGTCTTAATATCCTAGATCAGATGGCCATATGGGACCTCGTGATGGTTTACTGAGGCCCACATAGACGACAATCTTCTTAGTTACATTCTCAAATACTCAATCAAATTAGTGAGGCAGGATTTGGCTCATACAAGTGCTGACTATATGATGCAAATGAGTAATACTTTCTCTTAACTTCACTGACCATAGAAGCGACTGTATACGTAATGCAATTGGTATCGTGTTATCTGTGTCAAAACACTTACAACTCTGCAATATCTCTGCATATCTCAAATCTCAAAAACAGAGAAATACATTTCATTTAAAAGAAAATTAGAT
Source organism: Leucoraja erinaceus (assembly GCF_028641065.1). NCBI lineage: Eukaryota > Metazoa > Chordata > Chondrichthyes > Rajiformes > Rajidae > Leucoraja > Leucoraja erinaceus. The sequence goes on along the minus strand of NC_073406.1, from coordinate 26,277,856 downwards.
GTGATCCTGGAGAAAACTTAAGCCAGCCCAGTGGCCAATTAAGTCCAGATATTTTTTTCCTCCACTACCTTCTCAGTAGAGCATCCCAGATCGCACCCATTTCTTGTTCCCCTCAAAACACTCTTGTCCTCACCTCAAGCCGATGTCCTCTAGTTTTAGTTTGCTCTGTTATGGTGAACAGATTTTTACTGTCCATTGTGTCTATGCCTTGCATAATTTTGTTTACTTATTGAGCTCCTCCACTTCAAGGAAAATAAATCCATGTTATTCAGTCTGAAACACTCAACCCCTAACTCCCCTCTACATCATCTCCAGTTTATGTTTGTTTAAATTGGTGGGATGTTGCAGCAAGTTCAGCATGTATTGCCCATCCTTGTTAGTTCCTGAGAAGGTGCTGGTTAGACATCTCCTTAAACTACCAAATGCTTATGAAGGAATTCCCATAGTGCTTGTGGGGGGGGGTTTCAGAACTTAAACCGAGTTGCAATGAAGGAACACTAGTATATTTTAAAGTCCTCCATTGGAAACAATCTGCACCTCTTAACTGCCTGAAACAAACTTCCTGCAAACTTCCACATGTACCTCTGCAAGATTCCTGTGCTGATCCCAGAGCATTGTGATCGAAGACTACACACTTACGTAGCTCATGGTATAATATGTCCACCAGGTTCAGGAGGCAGCTGACCATGTTATAGAGTCAGACAGCTCAGAAACAAGCCCTTCGGCCCAACACATCTATGCTGACTAAGATGCCCTATGTATGCTAGTCTCAAATGCCTAGAATGGCCCAAATATCGATATCTCCTTAAACCTTTGCCTATCCATGTAGCCATCCAAGTGTATTTTAAATGCTGTTATAGTATCTACCGCAACTATATTCCATATATCCACCACCATCTGAGTGAAAATGTTATTCACTCGGGTTCCTATTAAATCTTGCCCCACTCATCTTAAAGCCATGTACCCTTGTTCTTGATTCCTTAGCCCTGGATAAATGACTGTGCATTCACCCCATTTATTCCCCTCTTATTCACCTTTAAAAGATCACTCCTCAGCCTCCTGCGCACAAAGAAAAGGGCTAGCCTGTCCAACCTCTACCAATAGCTCCCGCCCCCCCCCCCAGGTCCTGGCAACATCCTCGTAAATCTTCTCTGCACCCTTTCCAGCTCGATGCCATCCTTTCTCTAACAAGGTGATCAAAACTGAGCCCAGTACCCTCAGTGCAGCCTCAACCACAGAACTTAAACCGAGTTGCAATGAAGGAACACTAGTATATTTTAAAGTCCTCCATTGGAAACAATCTGCACCTCTTAACTGCCTGAAACAAACTTCCTGCAAACCTCCACATGTACCTCTGCAAGATTCCTGTGCTGATCCCAGAGCATTGTGATTGAAGACTACACACTTACGTAGCTGATGGTATAATATGTCCACCAGGTTCAGGAGGCAGCTGACCATGTTATAGAGTCAGACAGCTCAGAAACAAGCCATTCGGCCCAACACATCTATGCTGACTAAGATGCCCTATGTATGCTAGTCTCAAATGCCAAGAATGGCCCAAATATCGATATCTCTTTAAACCTTTGCCTATCCATGTAGCCATCCAAGTGTATTTTAAATGCTGTTATAGTATCTACCGCAACTATATTCCATATATCCACCACCATCTGAGTGAAAATGTTATTCACTCGGGTTCCTATTAAATCTTGCCCCACTCATCTTAAAGCCATGTACCCTTGTTCTTGATTCCTTAGCCCTGGATAAATGACTGTGCATTCACCCCATTTATTCCCCTCTTATTCACCTTTAAAAGATCACTCCTCAGCCTCCTGCGCACAAAGAAAAGGCCTAGCCTGTCCAACCTCTCCCTATAGCTCAGCCCCCCCCCCCAGGTCCTGGCAACATCCTCGTAAATCTTCTCTGCACCCTTTCCAGCTCGATGCCATCCTTTCTCTAACAAGGTGATCAAAACTGAGCCCAGTACCCTCAGTGCAGCCTCAACCACATCTTGTACATGAGTAACATAACGTCCCGACTTCTGTACTCAATATACAGCCTGATGAAGATCAGTGCACCAATTGCCTTCTTTACCACCTTGTGCACCTGGACTCCCAAATCACCTCTGCGTTACAATGCTCCCCAGAGCCCTGCCATTCACTCAACATTGTGCTTGTAAAATAAACCAAAACGTACAGTAATACTATAGATATATTCAGACACTGAGGATTGCTGAGCAGAACCCCATTTTGCATTAGGTTTTCAATTTGTATTTGATTCTTGTGGATGAAACCCCCTAATCGTCTCCCAAGCTCATGCATGCAAACCCTCACTTCCAGATATCTGATCGTATTGCTGATTGTATATGGAGAATGACTAGTGTAGCTGCCATTTTTTAAAGCTGCCATCTCTGCTTGGGTGTGTCAGTTCTGACAGCTGCCCCACACAGGCATAAAAGGAATGAAGCCAATACAGCTTAATATGTGGGAATGTCAGTAAAACTGGGCCCATTGTCTAAACTGATATTGTATGCAGGGAACATAAATCTATCAGGCATTTTGACTGGTCCCTACTACTGGTGGGAATGTGCATCTCCAGAGAATGTGTGGGCTGGACTCATTAACCTTCTGTGTGCTGGATTTAACTGGAAACCCTTCAGACAAATAAGCTGGGAAATCAGCAACTAAGTGCTGGAGTAACTCGGCCGGTCAGGCAGCATCTGTGGAGAATATAGAGAGGCAACGATTTGGGTCGGGACCATTCTCCAGGGAAATTCATCCCGGGCTGCAAATTGATGGATTTTAAAATACAAAGCGAGTTGTAAACCTTTCACAACTGCAACAAAACTGCTAGAGGAAAGATGCCTCTCAGCTGGAAACGGTGGAGAGGAAATTTACACGGATGTTGCCAGGATTTGAGGGACTGAAATATAGGGAGAGGCTGAGCAGGCTAGGACTTCATTTCTTGGAGTGCGGAGGTAAGGGGTGATCTTAAAGAGGTGTAAGAAAATCATGAGTGGAATAGATAGGCTGAATGCAGACTCTTTTACCCAGAGTAGGGGAATCAAGAACCAGGGAACACAGGTTTAAGGTGAGAGGGGAGGAAATTAATAAGAACCTGAAGGGCACCCTTTTCACTCAAAGGGGTGGTGCGTATTCCAATCGAACTGCCAGTGGAGGTAGTTGAAACAGGTACCACAGTATAATAATTAAAAGTCATTTGAACAGGTACAGTACATAGATAGGAAAGGGTTGAAGGGGAAGGTTTGTAGGGAGATGGGACTAGTGTAGATGGGGCGATATGATCAGCAGGAACAAATTGGATCAAAGTGCCCGTTTCCAGGCTGCATGATTACACTATGATTCTACTATAACACCAATTAAAGACATTCGGAGAGAGGTACATGGATAGGAAAGATTTAAGGGATAGGCCAAATGGGAGTACCTTAGATGGGGCATCTTTTGTTGGCATGGAGCGGCAGGCATGTTTACGTGTTGGATGCCTCTATGACCAAGTATCTTACTCAGGAACACATTGAAAATAAAATCACCCACTTTCTGCTCTCCAGTGAAGTGAAGAGCACCACTCTGTACAGACCTGTGCATGGGTTTGCCCAGATGCAAAGTTACAAGTATCAGAAGCGCAACATAATATTGCAGAAAAAAATCTTTCTCATAATTAACCAGTCTCAAACAATTAACAAAGGCATACATACAATATACTGTTTTGAAATGTTTGCCTGCTCGTGGATTTAGAGTTTGAAAAGCATTTCCAATTCTCCTTTCCATCAGCCACCCACCACCGAAACTCCGAGTGCTTAATACAAGTTCAATACAAGTCTACACACATATTCTTTTGTGTATCTGAACAGTTCTATTTCTTTAGTAACGGTCCCCTGGTTCATTTTATAAAAGGATCATTGTGTTTAGTTGACCATTATAAGTACAAGTTCCCTCGTGATGAGTAACATTTAGTTAATAATTTAACACCTTAAGAATTTTGCCAGGAACAATTAATAAACAAAATAAATAATTGCTTTATAGCCTAAAGACACATAGGGATCACCACAGTGTTGTGGTGTCAAGCAGGATTGTAAATAAGGTTCACAAAAATACTGGAGAACTCAGCGGGTGCAGCAGTATCTATGGAGCGAAGGAAATAGGCAACGTTTCGGGTCGAAACCCTTCTTCAGACTGATGGGGGGTGAGAAGGGGGGGGGGAGGAAAGGAAAAAGGAGGAGGAGGAACCCAAAGGCTGAGGGATGGGAGGAGACAGCAAGGACTAACAAAATTGGGAGAATTCAATGTTCATGCCCCCAGGATGCAGACTCCCCAAGCGGAATATGAGGTGCTGTTCCTCCAATTTCCAGTGTTACTCACTCTGGCCATAAGGTTCTTGCCTTACACTGCAACCGCTTTAGTTCATTACAGTGGTTGGCACAGAAATGTCCAGATGTAAAGGGAAACAAAGTGCTGGAGTAACTCAGCGGGTCAGGCATCATCTCTGGAGAACATGGATAGGTGACCCTTCTTCAGATTGATTGCAGGGAAGCGGGGGAATGGAAGTGATGAGAGGCAGGACAAAGCATGGCAGGTAATAGAAGGTGATTACTTGTCACATTTATTCTTGCCTCTCCTCTCTTCCTCTACCCCCCCCCCCCTCCCCCACAGCTTCAATAAAGGCAGGCAGTGTCCACACGGAGTACCTAACCCACACCAAGCACAGGTTTGTTACATGTACACATGATACTGGGTACAGCCTCTATGGATGTGGTTGAAATCAGGTACAAATTCGACAAATCACATACTGCAGGACACAGTTTAAATAAATGCAGGACACTGTTTAAATAAATGCAGTATCTAAACTAGCCACAGGTCCAAAAAAATCTGGTAACCACACAGGTGTTCAGATTCAGTAAACACAGCAGCCTAACTGTGTCGATTCTTAGCCAGAGCAGATTCCAAAACTCCAAGACCAGGGACAAAAATGATTGGAGCCACTCAAGGTTCTGGTTCAATAATTGCTGCCTTGCCACCGAGTATGGAGCCAATAAATGTAACGCAGTTACAAAGACATGCAGGCTTGTAGGTTGTGCAAGAAGTAACTGCAAATGTTGCTTTAAACTAAAGATAGGCACAAAATGCTGGAGTAACTCAGCGGGCCAGGCAGCACCTCTGGAGAGAAAGAATGAATCACGTTTCGGGTCGAGACCCTTCTTCAGATTTGTAGGTTTGTAGGTTAATTGGCTTTTGTAAATTGTCCCTAGTGTGTAGGATAGAATTAGTGTATAGGTGATCGATGGTCGGCATGGTCTCGGCGGGTCGAAGGACCCGTTTCCACGCTGTCTCTCTGAACTAATGGCCCTGTCCCACAGTACGAGTTCGTTCCAAGAGCTCACCCGAGTTTTAAAATAATCAAACTCGTGGTAAGCACGGAGAATTAATGTAGCGGGTATGTTGGAGCTCGGCAGGTAATCGGGAAGACCCGCTAATGGCAGGTAAGCTCGGGGAGACTCGTGAAGATTTTTCAATATGTTGAAAAGTGTCCACGGGAGCCCCGAGTACCGACGAGCGGCCAATACCGTAAATCTCTGAGTTCGAATCAGGGCAAACTCGGGAGAACTCCTGGAATGAACTCGTACCGTGGGACAGGGACATAATACATTCCAATAGCCCCTGCAAACCTATGTCAAGAAGGGCAAGAACTGCATAAGAATATCACCAACACATTCCCTCCAAGTCAGACACCATCCTGACTGGGAAACATATTGCTGGTACCGCATCGACACTGGCTAATTCCTGGAACACACACTCCCCAATCTTCATCAGTAGGAATGCAACAGGTCAAGAAAGTGGTTCACCACCCTTTCGAGGGTAATTATAGGTGGGGAATAAATACAGGCCAAGCCAGTCATGTGAACATTGCCAAAAATAACTAAATGTAAAAAGTAGCTGTACAGTGGGTTCAGGCTTGGTTAGTACAGGATTAATAAATGCATTTGCCTCAACAGTTCACCATCAAGTCAAGTCCATGCCATTTATTGTTCCACAACCAGCTGTAATCACCACAAGTATGTCAAATAGAGCAGATTTTCACAGTAGATCCAGATGCATTTAAAGTAGTCCACGACTACCATAGATTCAATAAATACAGTGTTCATAATGGTTACAGGTTCAATAAATGCCGCACCCATAATGATGTGGACAGTTTTCATTTCAGGTACAAGGTCAATAAACACAATGTTCATCATAAGTAACTATTGCACAAATGTAGTACCCACAGGAGCCATGATCAATTCATTCACAACCCACGAGGCTCAGTAAATGCAATATCTATACAAGACATGGGTTTCATCATTTCCATTATGGATTTAGGATCAATAGAACAGTGCCAGCACAAGAACCGATTAAATTAATTAACAACCACACAGGCCACAGATTCAATAAGTGCATTCCCAACACTCACTTCAGTTTCCACACAGTCTGTGCTCACCCTGAGTGTAGAGCTTTAGATATTATTATCAATACAATACCACAACATGGTTAGGTTCAATAAATACAAAACCCATCATCAGGAAAAGTGTCAATAAGTTCTGCACTTACAAGGATACAGGTTGAAATCAAGCAGCATTAGCAGCATGATCTAAGTTCAGTAAACATAATAGGTCCATGTTATTAAATGCAGACCACGATAGGTACAGATTCAATGTGATGCATAGAACATACAACATCAACAGGTACACAGGAACAGGCCCTTTGACCAGTAAGTACATGTTGAACATGATGCCAAGTTAAACTAACCTCCTGTGCCTGCACGTGATTCATATCCCCCCGTTCCCAGCAAACCCAAGTATCTATTTAAAATTCTCATTAATGCCATTATCATATCTACCTCAACTACATACCCTACACCTACCATTCTCTGTGTGAAAAACTTGTCCGCACAGCTACTTTAAAATGTCCCCCTCTTACCTTGTGCTGTCCAGTCTTTGCCATTTTCATCCTGGGAAAAGGGTTCTGACTGTATACCCTATCTGTGCCTAAATAATTTTACATACTTCTATCACCAGCCTCCGACCCTTCAAAGAAAGCAAGTCTGCTGAGCCTCTCCTTATAGCTAATACCCTCAGTCTCTGAGACTCCAGTAAAACAGTCTAAGCTTCCCCAACCTCTCTTTATAGTTAATACCCTCTAATCCAGGCAGCATTCTGGTAAACCTCTTCTGAACCCTCTCCAAAGCTTGCACCAGAACTGCACAGAAAGTCCTATAAAGCTGCAATCTGATTTATACTAAAGGCTTCACCCAACAAACACACACATACCACATGCCTTCCTTACCACTCTATCTACTTATGTTGCCACTTTCAACTTGGACCACTAGATCCCTCTGTACATCAATGCTGTTCATGCTCTTGTACATTTCCCCCTTACATTCAACCTTCCAGAGTGCAACACCTCACACTTGCTCAGATGCCATTTTTCTGCCCATTTCTGCAGCTGATCTATATCGCCTTCCATCCATTTCTGGAGGTGATTTATATCTCGGACTGTATATATTGATTGGAGCCTTCCTCACTCTCTGCAACACCACCAATTCTGGTGTCAGGTGCGCACTTACTAACCGACCCATCTACATTGACGTCCAAGTTGTTTATATATATATATCACAAACAGCAGAGGTCCCAGCACAGATCCTTGCAGAACTTCACTGGTCACAGACCGCAAGCCAGAATAACACTCTTCCACCACAACCCTCTGACTTCCATGAACATGCTGGTTCTGAAACCAAATGACCAAATGACCATGTATCTGGTCCATCTTGGTATGGTATGTTAGCTTTCATTGCAAAAGGATTCGAGTATAGGAGCAGGGAGGTTCTACTGCAGTTGTACAGGGTCTTGGTGAGACCACACCTGGAGTATTGCGTACAGTTTTGGTCTCCTAATCTGAGGAAGGACATTATTGCCATAGAGGGAGTGCAGAGAAGGTTCACCAGACTGATTCCTGGGATGTCAGGAATGTCTTATGAAGAAAGACTGGATAGACTTGGTTTATACTCTCTAGAATTTAGGAGATTGAGAGGGGATCTTATAGAAACTTACAAAATTCTTAAGGGGTTGGACAGGCTAGATGCAGGAAGATTGTTCCCGATGTTAGGGAAGTCCAGGACAAGGGATCACAGCTTAAGGATAAGGGGGAAATCCTTTAAAACCGAGATGAGAATAACTTTTTTTCACACAGAGGGTGGTGAATCTCTGGAACTCTCTGCCGCAGAGGGTAGTTGAGGCCAGTTCATTGGCTATATTTAAGAGGGAGTTAGATGTGGCCCTTGTGGCTAAAGGGATCAGGGGGTATGGAGAGAAGGCAGGTACGGGATACTGAGTTGGATGATCAGCCATCATATTGAATGGCGGTGCAGGCTCGAAGAGCCGAATGGCCTACTCCTGCACCTAATTTCTATGTTTCTATGTTTCTATCTTAATCTTCTGCATCAGTCTATCATGAGGAACGTTATCAAATGCATTACTAAAATACATTTAGGCAACATCCACTGTTCTACCTTCAATGATCAAGTTCAAGTTCAAGTTCAAGTTCTAGAGAGTTTATTGTCATGTGTCCCAGATAATAGGACAATGACATTCTTGCTTTGCTTCAGCACAACAGAATATTGTAGGCATAAATAAATACAGAACAGATCAGTGTGTCCGTATACCATTGAATATATATATATATATATATATATATACACACACACACACACACACACACACACCCACATAAGCAGATAAAGTGCAATAGGCCATTAAAGTTCAGATTTTTGTTTGAGTTGAGTTTAGTGGTCTGATGGCTGACATTTGTTACTTCCTCAAAAAACTCCATCAATTTAGCAAGACATGACCTACCGCTGGCTATCCCTAAATGGCGAAATCTCTTCTGAATGCGAGTAAATCCTATCCAAAAGAATCCTCTCCAATAGTTTCCCTATCACTGAAACAAGGTTCACTAGCCTCTAATTTCCTGGATTCTCTCTTCTTCCCTTCTTAAATGAATGAACAACATTGGCTACTAGCCTATGCTCAGTCAGGAACATCACCGGTGGCTAGAGAAGATACAAAGATCTTCGTCAAAGCTCCTGCAATCTCCTCCACTGCCTCTCTCAAAACCTGGGATAGATCTCATTGGGCCCTGGGGATTTATCCCATGTAATGCTGTTGTTATTGTTGTTCGGCCTTCGTAGTCGAAGAAGACCATGACTTCAGTGTTTTTGTTTGTGGCTCCGGAGGTGACTGGTGAGACCGATCTGCACCCGGAAGGCCCGCCCGCATATGGGACACATTTGGGTGGGCGCTGCAGTAGATGTTGAAGTGGCTCGAGCTTCCTCTGAGCTTCTGTGGAACAAGTAACCAAACACCATCTCCTTCTAGATCTTAAACGGCCCTCCCAATCCCTACATTGATCTCACTGTCCTCCATGTGCTTCTCCTTGGTGACCACAGATACAAAGTACTTGTTTACTACCTTGCCTCTGACACCAAACATCAATTCCCTCTTTTACCCTTGAGTGGTCCTACCTTCTCTCTGGTATTTTATGTAGGTATAAAAAGCCAAGGGAGTTACTTTAATCTGACTCGCCTATGACATGTCATGGCCTTTTGGTCCTTCTAATCAAGTTCTTTCCTGTTTACTTTATATTCATCAATGGCCCTGTCTGACTTTTTCTTTCTAAAATTATCTGAATGGTGGCCGATTATTATCTGAATGGTGGCCGATTTATTATCTGAATGGTGGCCGATTAGGAAAAGGGGAGATGCAACGAGACCTGGGTGGCATGGTACACCAGTCATTGAAAGTAGGCATGCAGGTGCAGCAGGCAGTGAAGAAAGCAAATGGTATGTTAGCATTCATAGCAAAAGGATTTGAGTATAGGAGCAGGGAGGTTCTACTGCAGTTGTACAGGGTCTTGGTGAGATCACACCTGGAGTATTGCGTACAGTTTTGGTCTCCTAATCTGAGGAAAGACATTCTTGCCATAGAGGGAGTACAGAGAAGGTTCACCAGACTGATTCCTGGGGTGGCAGGACTTTCATATGAAGAAAGACTGGCTAGACTGTCAGATGTGGACACTGCTGCTCCCAATGTATTCTCCCTAGCTCCTACCTAATGTGCTGCAATCTGGCGTACCCCAATTTGATATCTTCCTGCAAGGTCCAAACGTCCTAATTCATAACTATCTTAAAACATATAGAATTGTGATCACTGTTCCCAAAATACTCTTCCACTGAAATGCTTGTCACCTGACCAGGCTCATTTCCCTGTACAAGATCCCGCTTGTGGCTACAGAATCTCATGACTGTCCCCTGAACTAACATGTCTTCTAACTGCCTTGCTGCCCTCACCCTTCCCTGCTGTAGCTTCCTGAATGGAATCTGAATGAAAGCAATATGCAAACCAGGATCAATAACTGCTGCATTCACATTGGGTACAGGATCAATAACGCATTGCCAACATTAAAAACAGTTCCATAAATGCTTACGTATTCTGGTTTTAGTTTCATTCAATACAATATCCTCACTGCAGAAACAGGTTCTATTTCTGCAATATCTAAACCATGTGCTGCCTCAATGAATACAGTACCTACTTTAGGTTCAACAAGTACAATACCGGGAATAGAGGCAAGAAGTGCATGTCCACACAACGTACAGGGTCAATTACTTCCGTGTGATATCAATAAAATCAGGATATAAGCACGGTAAGGGCGTAATAAATGTTGCCTCCACACTACGCACAGATTCAACAAGTACAATAATCACATTGAGTACAGGATCAATAACACATTTCCAACATATTCCATCAATGCTTACGCACACCACTTTCAGTTTCATTAAATACTAAAGACAGTAATCGTACTGGGTACAGATTCAATAAATGCATAATCCACATTTGATACTAGTTCAATCCAGCAGTTACCACATTGAATGCAAGTTCAGTAATTGCATCATCTACTGGACATCCAAAATGAGCTTCAAAATGCATTATCCTCATAAGATGCTGGTCTAATAAATAAAGGTGTAGGCATGGGTTTCAAATTTTCTTTATTTCCATATGATATAGAAGGAGGCCATTTCAACCAATTGAGTCTACCTCAGTGCACAGTGCAATTCCATTTGTCATTATTTTTCCCTCCAGCCTACTTCCCTCAACTCTCACAGATTCGTAACGCCACTGCAGTTGAGGCCAGCTAAACTACCAACCTGCACACAGGGAGAAAGGGCAAACTCCGTACAGTCTACACCAGGGCTCAGGAATGAACATGGGTCACTCGAACAGTACCACTATCATTCCAAAATAAATCCACAAGATATTGATAAAGTAAATGCAATATGCACTTCAGGCACAGGTTCAATAATTGCAGATAGACAAAAATGCTGGATAAACTCAGCGGGTGCAGCAGCATCTATGGAGCGAAGGAAATAGGCAACGTTTCGGCCCGAAACGTTGCCTATTTCCTTCGCTCCATAGATGCTGCTGCACCCGCTGAGTTTCTCCAGCATTTTTGTCTACCTTTGATTTTCCAGCATCTGCAGTTCCTTCTTAAACTCAATAATTGCAGTGTTCACATAGGTTTCATATATACAGGTTTAATAAATGCACCAGCCATATGTGTTAATCGGTGCTGTATACAGTTTCAATAAATAATATACTCACACCAATGAATGAATGCAGAATGAATTCTGATAAAACTTCAAAAATAAAACCAATTGCTTAACAAAGTAAATGCAGTAACTATACCATGTCCAGCCTCAATACAGTTTAAATAAATACAGTATCCATTTCAAGTTGAGATCCAGTGAATGAAACAAAACTCACTATAATGCATCCATATTGCATTGGGCTTGGAAGAAAACTAATTGATGGGAAATGGGAAGCCCTACTCTTTGATGCTCATCACCCAGGTTATCATTTCATTTGGCATTAATGCATATGTTGTTGGTTCACTTCCATTTGAGGGTTTTTTTGTGGAGTATGGGAATGAGGGGAATGGAAAACATTAAATGAAACAATAGAAAGGGATTATTGGACTTACCGGAAAGGAACAACTTGATGTTTCTCCATTTACAGTGGAAGCTGACTATAACTCACTCCATTTGCAGTATTTCAGAAATATTGTAAATCTTTTATTGATCCCAGAGTAATGAAGTACCACAAACATTCTCAGCCATCCTGCTGATTTTTTCATAACTCAGCTGCGCTGCAGATGACACATCGCAATCATAATGTTTCACAATGGCTTAATAAAGGTTATATTGACTCCTTGGATGATCTAACCTGGCAACTTCAAATATGAGTCTGTGTGGAATCAATTCACTTCAGCTGGCAAATCAGCATCAATGCTACATTCCTTTAAGCAGTAGGAGGAAGGATTGAGCTAATGTTCACTATCGCAGGGCTCCTGTTGATCAGCGCTTCAGTGTGAACTATGAGTACAGGGTTGGAGCTCAGATGAACAGATGGCTAATGCATACAATAGCCTACAAATTAGAGTGCATAGTGCCTGTTTTGTACGTAAAATGTATGGAGAAAAACATAGTTTTGCACATGTTTTAAAAATGATAGCGTTGATATCCAGTGGAAGTACCACCCATCGGGAGATTCAACATAGCACAGCTGAAATCTTCCCAGGGTCATTTGTGCATGGGCTCATATTATTAATAAATGTTGCACTCATCTCTCCCTCATTGACAGAAACCACAGCAATAATATGCCAACAAAGTTTTTCATTTTTAGCTCCCAGTGAAACAAATAGCAAGTTCCACTACAAGTCAGCAAGGAGGCATGAATTGAAGGGTCCTAACTGGTACACCAACATGCCCACCCCTCCCCAAGTTCACCTCGTCTGCGAGGTAGCCTTTAGTACTGTGGCTGCCATAGGGAGAGTTCTTTAAGGCCAGAACTTGCTTGGCATAATATTGAGCCACTAAGCCATGGCACCTGCTATCTTTTTGTGCAGTTTTGTTCAGTTTTGTTTGGGTTGGGTTAGTTTACTTTAGAGATACAGCGTGCAAACAGGCCCTGATGCCCAACAAGCCTGTGCTAGCCTGCTATTTGCATCGTGCCACCACCATTTCAAGAGAGAGCTAGATAGGGCTCTTAAAAATAGCCGAGTCAGGGGATATGGGGAGAAGGCAGAAACGGGGTACTGATTGGGGATGATCAGCCATGATCACATTGAATGGCGGTGCTGGCTCGAAGGGCCAAATGGCCTGCTCCTGCACCTATTGTTTATTGTCTATTTCCTAATAGTTGTATTGGGAACTGTGCAGATCCACTTTATGGAGCAGTCAGGTTGGAAACTTCTAAAAGGTAAGTGTGTTCCAATTTTGTGATTTTTTTTAGGTGCCCCCAAATAGGTGCAAATTGCCTCACATCTTGAACTCCCCAAGGTAAGAGTGAAAACCATTTTTTTAGACATATGTTTGTGTGTCACTAAGCCAAAGAACAACTGCAACTTGAGTACAACATGCCACAATATGGGCTAATGAATTTGGAGGTGGGGGGTGGGAGTAATAGGAAAAGGACATGGTGGCAGCTTAATAGCAATGTGGTTTTTCAGTGCTTTTGGAATTAATAGCTGATGCTGAGCACTAATGAAAGACATGTTGTATCAGCAGCAGCGGTGCTGGGATGTTAGCATTTGAACAACGGGCTAGGTAAGTATAATCAATGGCTTTCTGTCACTTCCCTGTAAGTGATACACATTCCTCACAGATAAAGAGCGAGGATGCAGCCTCTTGTCCTTGGTCCCTCCTCACCTCTCTGGTGAATACTGTTTGAATTGTGCTTATTTATGGCAGGGAGAACTGATACCCATCAGCGGTAGACAACGTTGCTGCCTGACAGAATAGCTTGTCTGGAGCACTGTGTGTGGCACTCGCTGTTGAAAGCTGCCCGATAAACGGACAACACATTTTTGTTTCTCCTCTCTGCCGTTAAAACCTCTACCCTCTACAGGAATGTCACCAAGATACACAGCATAGGTACACCCTCCAGGAATTGTGCCATCGACTACTTGCACTCCCCACAGATGGACTAGACAAACAGAAGAAAGGTAGAATCCAAGATTTATAAATGACATTCGTTTTTGACAGAAAAAAACATAAAGATTGAAGTGATGTGTAGGAAGGAACTGCTGATGCAAGTTTAAACCGAAGATAGACACAAAAAAGCTGCAGTGACCCAGCAGGTCAGACAGCATTTCTAGAGAAAAGGAATAGGTGATGTTTTGGGTCGAGTTCCTTCTGAATAAACATTGAAGAGATAAAATGAAACTAAAAGTGCTTTAAAGAATCTACAGGTTGATCATCTCCTGAGAACAAGGTTAGTTAAATCTTTAATAGGCGCGTGTAACCTTTTAAGGGCAATAATCTAATGCCAATAAATATTTGTACTTTTAGCACTTCCTATTGAAATAGGTTCATCTTCTTTAAAGACTATACCTCATCAAGTTTGACTGATCAGTATGGCTTGTTTACGTGGATGGATATTATTCTAGGTCTGGAAAACAGGCATCAGGTTATAATTCAGGCAGGAACTTGGGATCCAAGTCCATAAAGGGCCTGTCCCACTTGCATGCGAGTTCGTGCTAAGTACGCTCTAAGTACACACTAAGTTCGCGCTAAGTAAGCGCGTGACGTCATTTGCGTCATGCTGACCAATCAGCTGGGCAGGAGGCGGGCCAACTGAATTTGGGTGTCGCACAGCGTCGGTCGGTGACGTCATCACTCAACGCCACGTGGGGCGGTGACGTCATCGCGCAACGCCACGTGCTAGGCCTACGCCGTAAAGATGCTGTGTATGGCATCAAGACGCTGCGTACGATGTCAAGACGCTGTGTACGACCGCAATGCGCCTGCCTGACAGGCCATTGGCGCGCAAAATTTACAGACACTGCAGGGATTTTCGGAGCCCCTTATCTGTATTCCCTCCTTGACAATGCTGGCTCTTCCACTGCTACCAAACATAAGGCACCACTTACTGCTAGTCAACTGCCAGTTATTTGAGTAGAAAGGAACTGCAGATGCTGGTATATAATGAAGATAGACACAAAGTACTAGAGTCAGCGGGTCAGACTGAAGAAGGGTCCCGACCCAAAACATCACCTATCATTTTTCTCCATAGATGCTGCCTGACCCTCTAAGATACTCCAGCGCTTTGTATTTATCTTCTGCCAACTATTTGACATGCAAGAGTTATCTGAACCTTGAGACATGGACAGCTTTACTCAATAATAACCACAATCCCGGCCAACTTTCTTCAAATTGCTAAACTCAAGTTAGTATCAATCTTGTTACCAATACGGCTTTGCACTGCATCATATTGTGCTTTTATTTGGTAAAGTAAGTAAATAAGTTAGTACGTTAATTGGCCAAGTACTCACATACAAGGAATTTGCCTTGGTGCTCCGCCCACAAGTAACAACATGACATACAGTGACAGTTACAAATGACTCAGAAAACACTAAACATTAATAATAATAAAACATTAATGATAAAGAAAGTTGTTATGTTTATCAAGCACCTTTCACGTATGCAGGATATTCAAATTTGCTTAACGTCTAGCATTTCTGAAATGCATTCACTAATACAATGTCACCAAATATATGGTCAATTTTATGCAAATCAAGTCTCCATGCACAGAACAAAATCAAAAGTGGTCTGATTCAAATGATTACAATGTGATCTGTTACATCCACGTGAGAAAATGGAAAGACATTTGATTTGCATGACAGACCCTTCAAAAATGTAATGTTCCTTGCAGTGAAAAAGTACCTAAACATTCAAACTTAGCAGAAGGTTTTCAACTACTTCAAACCCATTTTCTGAAAAACATCAGGTCCAGAAATTGGGTTGTGTAGGGCCTGTTTTCGGTGCAATCCAAAATCAACATTGAGTGGATCGCATTCGCATTCATTTCTGAGTTAAAGTGATATTTGCAAAATAAAACGGATCCTTCCGTGGGGCCCACGCTGAAATGCCTGACCTCTTGTAGCATCAGATACATTTGCTGCCAACACATGCATCCTCCACCCTGCTTCCTATGAAGTTAGACCTCACACACTGAGAGAACCACTGCCATAAGGAGCACTAGCCACTGGAATCTCACTGGGATGGAAAGTGAAGGACTCCTGATGGACTCATAATCCAATGGAAAAATATTGTTATTACCTTGCCCAGCAATGTTCGCATTCTCTTTAATTTAAACATGCTGCACTTTATACCTCACCAATCATCTTGTACCTTGCAATAGTCTGGCAAATCATAGTGTGGCTTGTGTGTGGGCAGGCCGCATACAATGACGTTTTTGCTAGATTCCCCCTAACCTATGTTTCCTTTGCCATTGTGGTATCCTTCAATGTAGCTAGTGAGTGATCACCTGGAAAATATATGTTTTAAGGTTTGACCATCTGCACAGCACACAGGCAGGCCAATGAATATCTGGCTTCCAATGGGGAATATGTACCTCAGGGTTTACAAGACAATTTCAATGGCTATTGCAACCAATTTTGGAGCAAGTCTTCTGAACAAATGCTCGTCTTCCCCGCGAAGATTTCTCAGTTTATCGAAATAGCTTCAATTCAATTCAATTTCTATCTGTTAAGATTGCTGATAATGAAATAACGATTTATACATTTTGATCTCCACATCTTTTTTATATTTTACCCAATAACTAAAAAAAGACCTCAGATAGTTAATAGTACGAGAAATGGACTAACAACTAAGTATTTTTGTCGGCAGCAAAAACATAATCTTTTCTTAGATTACCATACTGGTTATTCACTTCATGGTCTGAGTAGATGCTGCTCACAGATTGCCCATTTGGTTAGCTGCACTGCAAATCATCTTATAACCATATAACCATATAACAATTACAGCACGGAAACAGGCCATCACGGCCCTACAAGTCCGTGCCGAACAACTTTTTTTCCCTTAGTCCCACCTGCCTGCACTCATACCATAACCCTCCATTCCCTACTCATCCATATGCCTATCCAATTTATTTTTAAATTATACCAATGAACCTGCCTCTACCACTTCCACTGGAAGCTCATTCCACACCGCTACCACTCTCTGAGTAAAGACGTTCCCCCTCATATTACCCCTAAACTTCTGTCCCTTAATTCTGAAGTCATGTCCTCTTGTTTGAATCTTCCCTATTCTCAAAGGGAAAAGCTTGTCCACATCAACTCTGTCTATCCCTCTCATCATTTTAAAGACCTCTATCAAGTCCCCCCTTAACCTTCTGCGCTCCAGAGATGCTGCCTGACCCAGAGTCACTCCAACATGTGGTGCCATTTTCTGTAAGCCAATTTCAACAGTTCATTGTGTCTAAGTTTCAAATGGAATCTGAGGGGAAGGTTTTTTTATACAGAGTGGTTGATATCTGCAACACACTGCCAGAGAATCAAGTGGTACACGAGAGACACATTAATAGGCAAGGTGTGCAAGGATACAAACCTCATGCAGACAAATGGGATGAGTGCAGATGGGCACAATGGTAGGCACAGATATGGTGGCTGAAGGGCTGTACAACTCAGTGACTCTCCTAATGCAGCAGGTCCCCAGAGCATGTTGGTATTGTGATGAGTACTGGCAGTATACCAACATTACAACAGGTACCAGAGAATGTACAGGAATTTGCAAAAGCCACAGACAACCGTTAGCAGTACAAACTTGGCAGAAAACATGACCATTTTGACCCTGTGGGACAGCCAGTGTTTTGGATAATCACTGTGCCTGCGTCTGTGCCTGTGTCTAATCGTCAAAATATGCCAGACCATGAGTAATATCCCAGTAGTGCGTTACTACTAGATGAGATGCGATTCTTGTCACTCCAACCTTAACAGAGGCCCGAGCTTAAATGTTCCATTTATGTACAGATATGTACATTTATACATCTGTATAAGATGTATACATTTTTGGACATGATTTGGACTTCCAAAGTAACATTTATGTTTTGTTTTTTGCTCCTCGTGCAAGATAAACTTTGGTGTGCTGGGTTTTATGACACTGTGATATCAGATGGCGGCCTGCTGGAATTTCACTGTTTTCTTCAGTTCCGTTTTGTTTCCTGTTGGATGAAAGTCAAGCTTTTGCAAAAAAAAAAGCTTTATCTTGTTGGCCTCTGACCTCAAGCCGTTGCAACTTGTCTTGGATTTAATTTCCAGCTTCCTATAGCTGTGATACTGCTTTCCTTCATACTCGGTATATTCCCTTCACCCTGATCCAGTTGTGACAAAGCCCTTTTACTAACTGGATCCAAAGGAAACTGGGTGGTCAGTGTCATTTGAAATCCTATTTGACAACCACAACTTCCCCCAAGCAACTCCCCAGACTGATAATTTAACCTTCTGTTGTCTATGAAATTGCTCCTTCATCACCTTGCTGATAGAAATCGAAGGATGCGAGTCGTGAGAGGGAGGCTGAGGATGGGGCAAACTAAAAGGGCGGGCTGTCCAATGATAAGCTTTTTTTTTCATTCACCCGTCTTTCAAAATACAGCATGTAGCAGATGCTGCACAATGTCTGAATTGTGCACTGAAATACCTGCACCACATCTGCTGCAAATAACATGCAGACAATCCCAAAGCATCGAACATTCATTCTGTAGTTGAACTCCCTTCGTGGTCTTCCAGTGTATCTGCAGATGCCCGACGAAACCAAAGTCAAGACTGAGTCTTGAAAAAACGAAAGATAAAGTTCAGTCTTGACACAGATTTCTATTGCATCAACATTTCTTTTGGTATATTTCCAGAGGAATGTTGGGCCTTTTATGCTGACATACTGTATCAAATCTTTCCTTCTTAAAGCATTTTCACTTGACAAAAACCAATGTCACACTTTCTATGCCCCAGCTGATTACATAGTCTCCCATCTTTCTCCTACAAAGTGTAATATTTTCCTTTGATTAATTAATTTATTTCTAATATATATTTGGCCATATAAGTTTTGGCCATACTGTCAGAATTCCACACTACTCTTTCAATGGTTTTTTCTCCCTTCCCTTTAATTTTTTGATTAAATTATTTTAGCTTCATTAACTTCTTCCCATCTCAGTGAAGAGTTGGAGGAGTGAAACAGCCTTTCACCATTTGACCTTCACGGTTGTGGAGAGTGATATTGCCTCGTTGCTGATTGCCCGACTCCAGGAAAAACGTCAACGCTTCATCTGCCAGTACCTTCCCTGCACTTTCCCAATTTGGACCATTTTGGTTATTTTCACTAGCATAATGTAACACTCTTTCATTTACATAGCCTTTAACACAGAAACACACACGCTTGGTGCGAGCAAATGAACGGTGGCTGTGCAGTGAGGAGAAAGAAATTGGGAAATTGGGCTTTGCTGATACCACAGGCTTTATGACGGGAAAAGTGAAGTCCAAGTGTCCAGATCCAGGCCAGATTCCAGGTAGCAGGGCTGATGTTATAGACAACTGGTGCTACACGGCTGGTGTTACAGGGCTGATGTTATAGACAACTGGTGTTACACGGCTGGTGTTACAGGACCGGTGTTACAGGGCTGATGTTACAGGGCTGATGTTACAGGGCTGATGTTACAGGGCTGATGTTACAGGGCTGATGTTTCAGGGCTGATGTTACAGGGTTGATGTTACAGGGCTGATGTTACAGGGCTGATGTTTCAGGGCTGATGTTACAGGGCTGGTGTTACACAGCTGGTGTTACAGGACTGGTGTTACAGGACTGGTGTTACAGGGCCGATGTTACAGAGGGCTCCAACAGCAACAGTTGAAGAGAGGAGGAGGCAGTGTAGAATCATAGAATTATCGAGTAGGAAAGTTTCATAGAGCTTAAACGGATTGCAGAAATACTGTGAATTGATTTATATAATGTTTGATATTGTTTATTGCTTTAAGAACTAATAATCATGTTTTCTTTGCAACTCCATTTTTTTGCTTAGCAATTTATTTTTCTGGAAGAACAATGAAAGATTTATTTGATGCCTTTCAGAATCTCAGGAAATCTCTTAAAGCACATCACAGATTATTGTTACAATGTGTGAAAATCAGCCAAAGACTATACTGCCTTTATTGTCAGAAGCTGCCAGAGGAGGTAGTTGAGGCGGGGACTATCCCATCGTTTAAGAAACAGTCGGACAGGTACATGGATAGGACAGGTTTGGAGGAATGTGGACCAAACGCTGGCACGTGGGACGAGGGTAGTGTTGGGTTGGGTCTATGTGTTTGTATGTATGGCTGCAGAAACGGCATTTCGTTTGGACCTCAAGGGGTCCAAATGACAATAAATGTATCTTATCTTAACTTATCTTAGCTGGGATATTGTTGGCCAGTGTGGGCGAGTTGGGCCGAAGGGCCTGTTTCCACACGGTATCACTATGACTATGACTCTATGTGAGAGTTTTGTTTCTTCTTGCAACACACGAGGTACAATTTCTATTCATTTGTGAAATAGCTGAACAGCTCTTGTTTAATATAGCCATAATTTTGAAAATATCTGCTGTCAAACACTTAACAATTTGCACCAAGATTCTGACCCAGATATTTTCAAACAGGTTCCAGCCAATGGTTCATTCTTGAAGCAATGGTCTGAATGCACTAATAATATTGCACAGTGCCACTTCAATGCTTCCTCAACATTGATAGCTATTTTAGGCGGAAAAAGATTTTTGCGTTCTGGTGAAAAATCAGTCTGATATTCCTCACACGGAGCTGTCCTTGACATGTGTGAAAGGTGGTTCGAGGGCATTCCTCTGCTCTTTAGTTTTTTAAAACAAAGAATGGGCAATTTGTGTAATTTGCAATATTCATTATTCAACCAACTTTTTTGTTTTGTGGAAGGGAAAATAAAAAAAAAAACCCAAATGTCAAAGCTAAAGAAGCATATAAAGTCCATTTTACATGCTAAAATGCAGGTGATTTCAGTATTGTCAAAATTTGGAATGTTTGACCATCTAAGAATCTTATTCACTTTAATAACAATTTTTGAATGACATAAATTTCAGTTTGAATTAAATGACACCGTTAATTCGCTAAAAATATTTCCCCTTTATCTAATATTTTTGAATAAATATACGTGTTGGTGTTTTCCAGCAGAGATCACTGGATAATAATGAGAAAGGGGATCTTTGGCTTGATATACAACCCTCAACATAGACAATACAACATTGAACATACAACCTTACAGCACAGGCCCACAATGTCTACGCCAAACATGAAGCCAACAAACTCTTATTTGCTTGCACATAATCCATGTCCCTCCATTTCCTGCATATCCATGTGCCCAAATGTCCTTTAAAAGCCATGATCATATCTGCCCCCACTACCACCCCCAGCAGTGTGTCCAAGCACTCTCCACCATGCAGATCCAGTGTACATAGTTTACTGAAAAGAAAGCTTTTGGCTTGCTACCGTTTATCAGTTGGGATGTTATGTTACAGTTGTTCAAGATGTCGGTGAGGCCGCACTTGGGAGAATTGTGTTCCGTTTAGGTCACCCTGTTAGAGTGCAGAGAGGATTTACAAGGACGTTATCAGGACTTAAGGGTCTGAGCTATTGGGAGAGGTTGAGCAGCCTAGGATTTTATTTCTTGGATTGTAGGAGGCTGAGGAGTGATCTTAGAGTGGTCGGGGGGGGGGGGTGGGGGGGGAATTGATAGTGTGAATGCACACAGTATTGTTGCCAGAGTAGTGGAATCAAGAACTAGAAGGCACAGGTTTAAGGTGAGAGGGGAATCTGAGGGTCATCTTTTAATTGTCATAATATGCACCCGGTCCAGAACAATGAAATTCTTCCTTGCAGCAGCTTTGTCGGCACTATTCACACTGCTATTTATCATGTTGTAGATCAGGTACATAGATTGGAGAGAGGTTTAGAGGGCCACGTGTAGGTAATTGGGACTAGCTTGGATGGGACATCTAGGTCGGCATCGACAAGTGGCACCAAATGACCTGTTTCCGTGCTGTATAACACTGACTCTATTGATTCAGTGAATCCACCTCTTACATAAGGAAAGTTGATGCTTTGTGCAAATACCTCTGGTATATACAAAGCAAAGACAGACATGAAAAGTGATATATTAATTTCTCAAATACTTATGATTTTTGTACAAATGGAGCTTGTGAGGGTATCTTGGTGTAAACTGTGCATTAGTACAGGTAGATGTTGTCCTGGACGGTGTATGTCTCTGGGAAGAGCTGCCCAGAGGTGAATGGTTCCAGCTTGTGCTCTCCATAGCCCAATCCATTCTGTCCGAACATCGCTCCAGATGGATGGCTGGAAGCCAAATCAGTCTTGGAGAGTTAGCCTCAAACCATTGCATCATTACAAGCATATTTACGATGCAAAAACGCTGTGATTTATTTTTCTCAAGACTTGGGTAGCATCTGAGCTTTGATGTCCTACATCTTATCCTTGTCCCCTCATTCTATTCACTCCATATGACTGTTACAGGTGAAGACTTGCATGGTGGATCTCCTGTCTATTTTGTTTGGTGCATGTGTGCGAAGAGAAGCATGATCTTTATTGCTACACTCTCACAAAGACAGAGGAGTGATTGTGTGCTGGACAGTGAGTGTGGCCTTGCCGGCGGCTAAGCACCCCCTTACTGAGACAAAACAGAATACAGCGCTGTCAACCCTATCGCAAAGTGTTGAAAGAAGCGGTACAGCTCCAGTAATACAAGTGTGGTGATTACTGTCAAACCGACTGACACCACTGACAGTCTTTTTACAGGAGGAATTCAAATGGTGTCAAAATTACAACATTTAATGGAATGGATTTTGGCATGTTGCACTCCAAAAGTGACTTGTAACATTCAGTCTCCCATGCCCATTGAAACTGACTAAAATAAGTTAAAAAGAACAGAGGGGAAGAAAACTAAGAGGAACCACGAGTTTTCACAGACTTACCAGGAGTCGCGCTTGGTGACCGTGTATTGATGGTTCTATATCTGAAATCTGTGTTGAATTGCAAACTGTCACATTGTCATCACCAACAATAGACAACTGCACACAATGACCTCATGAACTTTAATTGAGCCTTTCTTCTTGAGACACTTTCCCTGTCACTAATCAACTCTTCGATGGCAAGGACCAGCTGGGCGCTGATCAGTGAAGCATTGTCCTAGGACAGTATTGCATCAACAGACACATAAGAAACAGAGAAGGGGACTTTGTGGTGTGGCTTTGGAGCTGGGAGGTTCGGACTTTAAACTCCCTGCCACTGCCGTGCTGTTTGCAACTCAGATGCTCAGGAGACTGATGTACATCAATTGCAATGTGATTAGTCATGTAGAAAGGAACTGCAGATGCTGGTTTATACTGAAGATAGACACAAAGTGCTGGAGTAAAGGGCCTGTTCCACTTGGCGATTTTTTCGGCGACTGCCGGCATCATATCGGTGTCGCCAAAAGGTTTTGAACATTTCAAAATCCAGCGGCGACAAAACAAATGTTGCGAGACTTGAAAAAACAACGCGCGTCAGTCTCTCTCTCTCTCTCTCTCTCTCTCTCTCTCTCTCTCTCTCTCTCTCTCTCTCTCTCTCTCTCTCTCTCTCTCTCTCTCTCTCTCTCTCTCTCTCTCTCTCTCTCTCTCTCTCTCTCTCTCTCTCTCTCTCTCTCTCTCTCTCTCTCTCTCTCTCTCTCTCTCTCTCTCTCTCTCTCTCTCTCTCTCTCTCTCTCTCTCTCTCTCTCTCTCTCTCTCTCTCTCAAGGATGGGTCAACTAATTTGATTAGTGATTGTTGAAACTGGGTAAAATAATGCATAATACACACATGAGAATTAAATTTCCTCAGGATATGTCCTGCTGCACTATTAAAAGCCAGACCCATCTCATTCAATTTCACAGTCATAATCCACAGGTTCAACATTTGTATATCCATTGAACGTGGACAGAAAAAAAAACATGTTCAAAACTGTGAAAGGCTACCCACAACTAACAAAATTCCGTTAAATTGTTTCCTTCATTGGTGCATCAGCTGGACTGATCACAGGTCAAAAAGTTGTTTGACCAAGTCCTCAAAACCATATAAAGCTAATAGCTTTCTTTAGTAATTGAGTTATTGCTGTTTTAAGGGCCATTAAATTGCTGATCTCAAAGTTTCCCAGAGAACAGTAATGTCACAATGGCACGACTGGAGTGCTTCATTTAGACCGATGTTTGAAGTAGGAGGTTGTTTCGAGTTATCTGCATCAAGTTCATGCTACAGTGCCGCCGGGCAGAGTGAGTAAAAGTAGTAAACATTCCACCGTGCTATTCCAGGGGCTGAGAAGAGGCATCACAGTATATTCTCATGTATGAGATCTATCTTGTGTACATTGTACTGTTATCCACACCTCTCCTGTGGCCCATGAGAAGCATAGAGCAGCTGTAACTCCACAATATAAAGGAGCTGATTCAACAGATATTTATTTATTGTCAGATATGCAATTAAAAATTACATGGTGAAATTCATTTTGCATATAATGCCGATGTTGCCATGTTTGGTGTCATTTCATCAAGTTCAAAGTCAGATTCAGATTCAGATTCAGATTCAATTTTAATTGTCATTGTCAGTGTACAGTACAGAGACAACGAAATGCATTAGTCTGGGTTCCTGCATGCCCATTCTACTGGAGCGGTTCCCGATCCCTCCGTCGCCCATGACCAGCTCATAAGGTCATAAGTGATAGGGGCAGAATAAGGCCATTCGGCCCATCAAGTCTACTCCGTCATTCAATCATGGCTGATCTATATCTCCCTCCTAACCCCATTCCCCTGTCTTTCCCCGCATATCTATCTCTCGCTGTATCCATTGACTTGGCCTCCACAGCGTTCGGTGGCAATGAATTCCACAGATCAGGCTCGGACAGCGAACCGTGGTCTCTCTGTTATCCTTGCCAGCCATCTTTGTGTCCCGGGACAACCTCCTGCAACCTACCTTAAAGGCGCTGAGACCATTACCCTGGTTCACCCTCCCCTCCCCTTAGGCATTAGCATTACTAAAAAATAGTATTGAAGAGATTACTGGGTGAGTGCGCTGACAAATTGGCGTCCCAGGATTTGAAAAGGGTGGCTGTGGAAATAATGGACGCAGTGAGAGTTGTCTTCCAAAATTCCGCAGATTCTCCATGGGTTGCAAGCTATTTAATATAACTCCATTGTTAATGAAAGGAAGGAGACTAAAAACTAAAGCACCAAACCGATTAACCAGATACCAATAGTAGGAGAGAACTAAAAGTTATTTTTATGGAATTGGTAATTGGTAATAGAAAATAATAAAAGGATTGGGCAAAGTCAATGTAGATTTATGAAAGACAAATGTTGCACAAACATATGAGGAGCTTTTTGAAGTTGTAACTTGCAGTTGGAAAATGGAACCAGCGATAGTGATGCGCTTGAACTTTTAAAATGTTAGCACCACACAAGAGGTTAGATGACAAAGTTTTAAACAGATGGGATTAGAGGTACAGCACCAGGCTGCAGGGAAGACAATGACAGCAAGTTTGGTAGACAGGATAGGTGGGAGCATGACAGGGAGCGAGGAAAGATGCTTGGATTAAACTGTGTTTATCTCAATGCAAGGAGCCTGACAGATCAGCTGTTGAACTCAGGGCACGGACTGGGATGTTATCGTCATTCCAGAAAGCCGGTAAAGAGAGGTACAGGACTGGGGGCTAAATGTTCCAGGGTAGTAGTGTTATAAGAGTTGGGGGTAAAAGAGGAGGGATGATACTGGAGTAACTCAGTGGATCAGGCAGCATCCCTGGAGAAAATGGATAGGTCAGGATCATTCTTCAGACTGGTAAACCAATGTCAGCAGTTCCTTGTTTCTACATAGAAGTTGGAATGTTATGTTACAGTTGGACAAGATGCTGGCGAGGCTTCTCTTGAAGTGCTGTGTTCACTTTGCTAAAAGAAAGATTCAATGAATGAAAGGAGAGAAAACTTGTGAGCATGAGCTGAAGGGAGAATTTGGGCAGGCTGGGACTTTGTTCTTAGAAGTGCAGGAGGCCAGGGGGTGATCCCATAAATGTTTATAAAACCACCAGGGAAATCGATAGGGTGAAGGCATGGAGTCTTTTTCTCAGAGTGGGGGAATCAAGAGCAAAAAGGCAAAGGTATAAGGTGAGATGGGAAAAATGTATTAGGAACTTGAAGGAACTTTTTCAGTCCGAGAGTGGTGGGTATATGGGATGAGCTGCCAGAGGAAGTAGTCAAGACAATAACAACATTTGAAAGACAGTTAAACAGGTACATGGATATGAAAGGATTCGAGAGATATGGGCCAAATATGGAAAACTGAGACTAGCTGAGATGGAGCCACTTGGTCAACATGAATGAGATGAGAAGGGCCTATTTCTGTATTGTATGACACTATGACTCTAAATGTGAGGTTATCCACTTTGGTGGAAAAAACAGAAATGCAATATTATTTTTTAAGCGGTGTAAGAATAAAATATCCTGCTACATAAATTGCTGAATGTTAATATTCATGTACATCAAGCAATTAAAAAGGCAAACCACATGTGGCTTTCAAAACCAAGCAGCATTTGAGTACAAGACATTCTATTGCAATTATATAAGGCACTGGTAAACCACATTAGGAATATTCTCTATTTACGTAGGCAGGGTATACTTGCAATAAACAGAATCCACTGAATATTAACTGCACTGATTCATGGAATGGACTGTTGTCTCATGAAGAGATATGAAGTAGAGTGGACAATACTTCTTGAATTTTGCAGGAATGAAGTGTGATCTTTCTGAACACAGTTCTTACAGGGCTTGGCAAGGAGGATACAGAGATGACATTTCTGCTGAATAAGGGTTTTGTGGTTCAGAATAAGATAAGAATATTTCTGTATTCTCTACCCAAGATGGAGATTCTGTGGCCAAATATTTTAACAATAAAAACCCATTAGTGCTTGAATTTTCAGGGTGTAACAGAATAATAGAGTTAGTGAAGGAAAGCAACACTGAAATAAAAGATCAAAAGAGTGACAGCAGCCATGAAGGGGCCGAATGGCCTTCTCCTATTTAGTTTTTATGATTTTGTTCCCAATTACAGAGGAACTGGAGATACACCACACGCTATGACTAGGTTCAGCAATTTTGGTTATTTTATGCATCTTTCAAATGTTGCCCATTGGGGTAGTAAAGATTGCCCTCTGGGGAGAAAGAACTCTATGAAGTGGTCTTTGTTAGTCTTTTGAAAATGTGCTTCTAACTTGCCTGTGGGCAGACACTGATTTAAACCTAAATGGCTGGATATATGTGCAGAGTGATATCTGAGGTTCTGGCAAATATAAAATGTGTTGTAACAACTCTGGTGGCTTGGCTGTCTCTCTGGCTCCCCTAGTATCCAATCTAATCGGAAACAAGTGCTTGGGTGGAGGTGAATGGCTGCTTTATTTTCCCGGGGTGGAAGGATCCTGGAGCCTGCATAGAGCGATTGATTGTTTTAAACTTCTGTTTTTACAAGGAGCACTAGATTTATGGGCTCTTCAAGGAAAGGCAATGATGTAACATGAGTAAATCAACAGACTATTTCTTTCTTTGGCATCCTTCCCTCCGTCACTTGAGTTGTGCGTGGCACGTGGATCATGGTGCTTAATACAGACATCCTATAGCACGCAAGAGTCTGGACAGCTCGTGCACATATACTGACATGCAGCCACACACACACAGCAATGCATACACCTTCCCAATGCATGCACATGGAAACATACAGAATGTAGACCAAAGTTATGTTATATTAAATGGATAACAAATATGTTTTCACGGCAGTATATTTTAAACTAAGAATATTAAAATTGCCAAAGAATGTATAAAAGTATTTCTGCACTCCCTGGTAAGGTTTCATGCATTTACTTCAGCACAATTAACTGTACAAGTCTGGCTTCTGTGAACATTAGTCACAGCAAAAACCACACGCTGCATCTAGCAAGCATATTCCAATCTCCAAAGTTCCCTCATAAGTCCTACAACTTTAGGCTGTGGACGCCGTACACAAGAAGACGACTAAAAGTCCTGTCCCACTGTACGAGTTCATTCAAGAGCTCTCACGAGTTTAAAAAAATATCAAACTCGTGGGAGCACTTGGAATGTACGTAGCGGGTATGTCGGAGCTCACGGACGTCTCTTAGCGGCTCGTAACGCTAACGGCAGGTACTCGGGAAACGCGGTGAGCTCGGGAAGACTCGTGAACATATTTCAACATGTTGAAAAATGTCCACGAGAGCCCCGAGTACCGACTAGCGGCCATTACCGTAAATCTCCGTTCGAATCAGGGCAAACTCGGGAGAACTTTTGAATGAACTTCAGTGGGACAGGGCTATAAGCAGCAAATGAACTCTCACTAAGGGCTAACCTTAAATTTAACTATTGGATTCTGTTGCCTTAAAAAACACAGGATCACCTCAGTGGCATTACCCACTTATAGACACGGCACTGTGTACTATGAGAAGTGCTCCTTTTCAATGTTACTCTTATCCTTTGCATGGAAATGTTGAGTGTGTAGGAAGGAACTGCAGATGATGGTTTAAACTGCGATAGACACAAAAAGCTGGAGTGACTCAGCGGGTCAGAC
Source organism: Leucoraja erinaceus (assembly GCF_028641065.1). Classification (NCBI taxonomy): domain Eukaryota; kingdom Metazoa; phylum Chordata; class Chondrichthyes; order Rajiformes; family Rajidae; genus Leucoraja; species Leucoraja erinaceus. The sequence goes on along the minus strand of NC_073406.1, from coordinate 26,249,260 downwards.
AGCATCTCTGGAGAGAAGGAATAGGTGACATTTTGGGTAGAGACTCCTTCAGAAACATCACCCATACCTTCTCTCCAGAGATGCTGCCTGTCCCACTGAGTTACTCCAGCATTTTGTGTCTATCATGCTGTGCTCTGCACTGACCACAAAAGTGTTTCCATTTGGTTGTGTAATTTCCCCATAAACACAAGAGATCTGGAGCCTCCCACATCCATGTGCACGGCCTTGTGCAGCAGTGTTACTGGGCTGTAAAACTTTCATAGGTGTACGGCTGTAACAAGCCATCGCCACAAAAATGTCAATGAAGCCAAGTTGTAATAGCTCCACGAAAAATCAAGAGAAACAAGCAGCAATTAGCAATCTAAACAACCCTTTCAAATGGATGCTAATTAAATAGTGCGGGGAGGAATGGCAGATGCCAGTTTATTTATTTTTTTTTTATTTTATTTTATTAGAAGTAAGCACAGTCATATGGCACCAAAGTGCCTAATATATATTTTCATAATACATTTTATGTACAACTTCTTTTTTTTTTTTGTTACATTGAAAAAAGATGAGAATAAGAAAAAGAAGTTAGATAGTAAAGGATAGAAAAATGTGAAATATATAGTGTGTGAAGAAAGAAAACGAGTAAATGAAGAAAGTTGAGAGAGAAAATAGTGAAAAGATGCCAGTTTAAATGGAAGACATACACAAAAGGCTGGAGTAACTCAGTGGGCCGGTTCTTGACCTGTAACATCACCTATTCCTTTTCTCCAGAGATGCTGCCTGACCTGCTGAGTTACTCCAGCAATTTATGTCTACCTGTTAATTAAATAGCTTTGTTTCCCATTTCTAGTGCACTTGTAGCAATCTTTGACTTCACAATTCTTCGAAACCAGTGCCGTAGAATAAAGCATTGCAGAGTTGAAATATTGTCTCAATGCGGCATTAAGGAATTCTGTGCATGTTGTACGCTGGTTTTGTGCAAGATATTTTTGTTCCCCAGCGCTCTTTCCCTGGCATTAGGTTCGGCCAAATTATACCAACACCTGTGCAATGTCCTCAATGAGATTTTAAATACCTTTGGTTTGAATGACTACAGACACACACTGATGCATAGAAGAACCAGCTGATTCTACTGCTGAAGGCTCACAGTCAATGTTATAAAATGGGCCAAACACTCTAATCCTGACTTAGCATCAGTCTGCGGCAGTTGCATTGATCCTGCTCACAGCGTACCCTGCATGCTACTCACACTGTAGACCTTGCTTCAAGGCAGGGCTGGTCTGCAGTGTGAGTAGCGTGCAGCGTACGCTGTGAGCAAGTTCAATGAGGTGGTTCAAGGTGAGCAGGTGAGCAGGTGACCTGGACGTGCGATGGCTTTCTCCCAGGTATCAATGATTCCATCAGAATAAACTTACCCTCACTCTCAACATATGAGCTGGAGGATCATCCAGCCCGTGGAGGCTGATTTTGGCCATATCTCACAGTTAGCTGCACTAATGGGGTGAAACTTCATGCTCGAGGGCAGGAAGCTTCATCTACTTTTCCTTTGCCCTCCTGAAGCAAGTAGTGTGGGCAGGAGCATGGTCTTGCCATGCAGGCTTCCCTGAAGTGCAGGCGCTTAGAGATGATTCTCAGAGGGTAATCCATGAGGAATGTAGACATACAAACAAATGGGTACTCAATGCCTTTGGCCTGGATATGACTGTATTTTGGGCACCGAAGCACTGGATCATTAGTCTAAACACTTCAGTCTTAGCTCCTACAGTCAACAGCTTCTAAAGAAAAAAGTAGCAAATAAACATACCTCGGCTAATATTGATTTCTTATATCTACTCTAGACTGTGCTTAAACAAACTGTGAAAGATCATTCCCCACAGAAGAATACTTTAGTGGGCAGAAGTTTGTTAATTGACTAGGATTTAGTGTGCCTGTCATTCACTATTTTATGGCCCTTTTTATCTCTGTCTTTATATTTCCGCTCAGTTCCTTTAAGGTTTCAATTTAGTTGTTTTCACAGTCCAAGAGCTACCCGGGAACATAAATTTGGTGTGACCATAACTGCAACAATTAAATTGCTGTTAATAAAACAGCTTGGTCAGTCTCTTCATCGTGTCACCGACCTTTCAGTTGAAGACTACCTCACACTGATGAAATTGCCAATCAGTCTGTGGACAGACTCCATCCCGATGGTAACTTTCCTTTTTACCCAGAGATAACTAATTAAATCAGCTGCCACCGGGAGCTGGGGAGCTGATGGGTCAAAGGGTGAGTCTGGACAGCCGGCACAAGGAGACAACTCTCCAAAGTATGTGTCTGAAGAGGCCGGTGGGAGAGTAATAGGAAACAAGAGAGTCGATGACATTGTTATATAGTTCGGCAAACCTACATGTCTTTATTAAGTTGGGAGGAGGGCAATAGTAGGTTGGAAGTGCGCTGACATTATAAATGACTGGGATTTACTCCAGAATACCACATCGTAGGAACCACAACACCACAGTAGATTTTAACCCTCTGATCAGTTTAATTTGTTTTTAAATAATACTTGATCAGACCGTTGCCCCTGGGGTTCTGAGTTGCTAGACAAAGAAAATGCACAAAGTGATCAAACTTGCATTACCAGTCAGGATCTAACATGGAGGAACTCCGAGAAATCAAAGGTAGACAAAAGTGCTGGAGAAACTCAGCGGGTGCAGTAGCATCTATTGAGCAAAGGAAATAGGCGCCCGCTGAGTTTCTCCAGCACTTTTGTCTACCTTTGATTTTCCAGCATCTGCAGTTCCTTCTTAAACAAATCTGAAAATGTTATTATTCCTGGCCACAATGTTTCTCAAATTGCAGCCTTGCCCACAACACCACCTATCTCACTGTGGTTTCATTGGGCAGATGGCTGTCGTTGCTGCAGGCTATAATCTCGGCAGTGATTGCTGCAGGCTATACTACTTTGAGAAGGGGATCACATCCAAGCCCATTTGCAATGTTTTGTGACACCTCAGCATGCTTACCCTAATGGTAAGTTGACAAGGAAGAGAGACACATAGTGCTGGAGTAACTCGGCGGGACAGGCAGCATCTCTGGTTAGAAGGAATGGGTGACGTTTCGGGTCGAGACCCTTCTTCAGACACTGAAGTTAACACCACTGGGAAGTGGGAATCCTGACCTGATTTATGTTTATTGCATTTAATTGGCTCAGGGACAATGAAACTAATTGTACTGCCACCCTGACTGACAGCAATTAACTCAGTATGAACCACACGTTCAACGTGCCACCTCTCCAATCCGACCGTATGATTTATAAGGATCCACAGTAATTAAACAATGACTCATAAATAATCAAGCAAAAAAAACAGACTGCCTTAAACTAGAGGGTGGCGGCTGATGGAATAAAACACAGTAAAGAAAAAATGGTAAAATGATAAAACAAGAAACTTGATGACTCTTGAAGTAATCGGAATGGGGTAAACCTCAGAGAAATGCAAATGGCCACAGGGAAGTGAGATTTTCCCTCTCCATTGTCAACAGAGGGGGATTAGCTCCTCATCAGTGAGGGTCGATTTCACAATGAAACATTTGGGTAGGGTCAGGGTCAGGGTCAGGTGGCCCCCTCGTCCTGAGAAAGCCATCCAGAGACAAGAGAGGTGGTTGATTATTATTGTAAAGCAAAGTGAGAGCAAACACAAAATGCAACATGACTGAACCACAAAGTGTTCGTGAGGAAATCAAGAAAAATAAATAATAAAGCCAAGAGCATAATTCCCTTCAATCAGTTTGAGAGCACACTGCAATTACGGAAGTCCTCACAGAATCGGCCCCATTCAGTGACAGGGGAGAGGTTCCTGTGGTCAGACTGGGTTGGGCAGATAGTTGAAGCCTTCTGCTGCTCAGAGTGTGATCAGCTAATTCAGTACAAATTAGCAAAGCTGAAGACTCATGCCTCCCTATCAGAAAATAAACAGCAAGACAAATTTAAACTAGGTTCATGACAGGTTACCATGCAGGATCTGCACACCAAATCCGTTTCTGTTTCATTGAAACATGAAACACCATGAAATATTCTCCCCCAGGTTCATGCGAGCTGAGCTGCTCTGCTCAAATAAATATATTTGTTTTTCATGCGCTGTCTTCTCTCCTAACCAGTAGCCTCACTGACGATGTGATATAGTTAGATTCAATGTTCTGGGACCTCATTCAGGTGGGAATACTTCACATATGTAACAAGCCAGTCAGACACACCAGAGACTGCAGTTGCTGGAATTTGGAGCACAAAACAATCTCTTGTAGGAATTCAGAGAGTTGAGCAGCATCTTTGGGTGGATAGGAATGGTCCTGAGTTCTCAGTTCTGATCAAAGATATTGGTCTGAAACGTCGACCATTCCTTTTCCCCTGTAGATGCTGCTTGACCCACTGAGTTCCTCCAGCAGATGGAATATTAGACAACTCCTCAACTGGGAAGGGAATCAGGGCCAATGTCATTGTTCACCTAGCACTCTTTATTAGGAAACAATGTTTCCCATTCGGAAACGGAAAGCCATAACAGGTTGCTCCAGCCTTATACCTACTGGGGCTGGTGGTTGTTGTAAAGTTGAAGAGGTCAATTATCTTTGTTTAAGAAGGAACTGCAGATGCTGGAAAATCAAAGGTGGACATAAATGCTGGAGAAAGTCAGCGGGTGAGTCAGCATCTATGGAGCAAAGGAAATAGGTGACGTTTTGGGTCTCGACCTGAAACGTCGCCTATTTCCTTCACCCCATAGATGCTTTGATTTGATTTGATTTGATTTGATTCAATTTATTTTCATTGAACTTTTCAGTGCAACAAAATGGTTTAGCCTGCAGCCATAACATAGAATAAATAATAAACACTCAACACAGTTTAAAGTCCCAAAGTCATTGTCTCTTCCCTCCTTGCCCTCACTCTGCGCTGAGGTAATCCAAGCCTCCGATGTTGTGACCCCGCCGGGTGATGGTAGGTAAGTCCCGCAGCTGAATCCGTGCTCCGCAAACGGGCCGGTTCAAACTTCGAAGCTGCCGAAGCTGCCGCCCTCCAGTCCAGCGGACGCAGCTGTAGTTACGGGAGCTCCGGAAAACCGAACTCGAGCTCCCGATGATGTTGTCCACTGGCCCACGGCCGAGCCTCCGAGTCTCCAAAGTCGGGTCGGAGGTTGGGTCGCCCGGCAACCACAGCCCCGAAGTCGGCCAGCCTCGCGTTGGTAAGTCCTGGCTCTGACTCCGCAGCCTCGAGGTCGGTCGCAGTTGAAGGCCGCCAGCTCCGCGATAGGCCTCAGCGCAGACGGACATGGAGACGGGGGATACGGCAGGAAAGGTCGCATCCCCCCCCGAAGGAAGTGTCAAAAAACATGTTACGCCCACCCCCCCACACAGATACACAACTAAATAAACCAAAATAAACTGTAAAAACGGGACAAGTGAAAACAAAAAACAGAAAAGACAAACGGACTGCAGGCGAGCCGCAGCTGCAAGGCAGCACCACCACTTCCTCACCCACCTCACCCACCTCACGCTGCCTCACCCACTGAGTTTCTCCAGCATTTTTGTCTACCTTCGAGGTCAATTATCTTTCCTGGCTGAGATCAATTTACTCCAGAAAACACTACTTTTCTCATGGGTGATGGCTGCAGAAAAAAACATGGTTTTGAGTCTATGATGGTGTTAATGGTGAACTTTGCAATGCTAAAAACTAATTCGACTTGAGAAGTTGATAATTTGATATAGAGAAAGTAACCGTTCAGAATGATGAACTTCGGACGAGTCTTCACAAGAGCTCGGTCTCATTCATCTATCACCTTTGTTTTTATTCTTTATTTTTTCAGACACTGTATGAAAACAGACCCTTCTGCCCACCAAACATCGATCACCCGTTCACACTTGTTATCCCATGTTATCCCACTTTCTCATCCACCAGTTACACACAAGGGGCAAGTTTACAGAGGCCAATAAACCTACAAACCCGAACGTCTCCGGGATGTGGAAGGAAACCGGAGCACCCGGGGAAACCCACTTGGTCACAGGGAGAACATGAAAACTCCACACAGGCAGCACCCGAGGTCAGGATCAAACCCGGGTCCCATGTGCTGTGAGGCAACTCCACCATTGTGCACACTTTACCTTTTTATCTTTAATAACCAATAATCTGCTTTAGTTGTATAAGTAATCGGAAATTTGCTTCTGTTACATTTTTCTTGAGAACTTTCCCTGCCCCAATATTTGAAAAGTAAAAGATATCTTTTCATTCTTCTTTCCTGATTCTTTTGACCAAGATTATTGTCCCAGAGGGAATGCACAGTGTAAAATTTATTTTATTGACACTTTGAGCATCTTTTCCCAATTCCTTCTTAAACTTAATATCACAACTTATTACAACTTGTCTCATCTGCCACAACCTAACCTTCATATCTTTAGTATGTGTTGGAAGGAACTGCAGATGCTGGTTTAAACTGAAGAGAGACGCAAAATGCTGGAGTAACTCAGTGGGACAGACAGCAACTCTGGAGAGAAGGACTTTGTGACCTTTCGGGTCGGGACCCTTCCAGAAACGTCACCATTCCTTCACTCCAGAAATGTGCCTGTCCCGCTGAGTTGCTCCAACATTTTGTGTCTATCTTCATATCTTTAGTGTTATCTCTTTTCAGTACACCTACTGTGATCTTTTTATAGTGATTCCTCAACAAAATCTGAATCAGTTTCTGAAATGTTGAGGGAAATCTGCATTTTGAAGTTTAATACAGATTGTTAATGAAATAAATTCATTTTTTTGCACTGTTACAATGTTTTTTCTTGATCAAAAAGCAAACTGCTAGAGAAACTCAACAGGTTAGGGAGCTTCTGTGCAGGGAATGGGCAGATGTTGTTTTGAGTCATCATGTTTTTATGATAAGTTACATACATTTAAAACAGAAGGTAACATAGAAACATAGAACATAGGTGCAGGAGTAGGCCATTCGGCCCTTCGAACAAGCAATGCCATACAATATGATCATGGCTGATCATCCAAAGTCAGTACCCCATTCCTGCTTTTTCCACATATCACTTTATTCCCTTAGTCCTAAGAGCTAAATTTAACTCTCTCTTAAAAACATCCAGTGAATTGGCTTTCACTGCCTTCTGCGGCAGAGAATTCCACAGATTCACAACTCTCTGGGTGAAAATTTTTTTCCAATGCTCAGTTAATAAAGAAACTCAATTTGTGAAAACCTTCAGGAAAGGTGCAGCCATTTTGCTTTTTTTTCCGACTACACAGATTTAAAGCCGGCCAATAAAGGCAGCCTCACAAGCGGATTTGTAACTGGGACCACTGGCTATCGGCCCCAAAGCAGCTGCTTTGAACATAAATTGCCTGATGAGGATATAGTTAAGGCTTTTAATACACATTTATAATTTAGATTAGTTTAGTTTAGATATACAGCGCGGAAACAGGCCCTTCGGCCCACCGTGTCTGCGCTGACCAGCGATCCCTTAACACTAACACTATTCTACACACACTAGGGACATTTTATAATTTTACTTCGGAGTCACGTGAATACAATTCGTACTAAAAATAAAATTGCCGCCAGTTCAACATTCACCCCAGAGGGTATTTTCCCTCTCCGTTAAAGAAACGAGAGGGACAAGCTGAACTGGTGAGACTAATTACAAAGGGTATCATGGGAAAACATGAACCCTTGGAATTCGTATCAAATATATTCACTAAACCCAAAAAAGATGGTAGATGTCACATCATCATTGACTTAACTTCACTAAATATGTTAGTTAAGTATATACATTTCAAAATGAAAATGGTTGTTACTGCCAAACAACTAATTTCCAAAGGATCATTCATGGCAAGCATTGATCTTAAAGATGTTTACTATTTAATACCATTCACAAGGATCATCGCAGATACCTGAAATTTACCTGGATGGGGCAGCTATGGCAGTTTAAAGCGTTAGCCAATGAGTTCACATCAGCCCAAGATTATTCACCAAGATACTAAAACCAGCTCTGGCAATATTAAGAAGACAAAAACATATTGTCACGGCATATCTTGATGATATCTTAATAGTAGGCAAGACCATGGAATTGACTGTTAGCTGTATCAGCTACCAAACAGTTGTTCGAAACCTTGGGATTGTCTTACATCCAGATAAATCTAAGTTGAAGCCATCCACAATCATGGACTGCTTGGGCTTCACAATTAATTCAGTCTACGTGACTGTAATATTGCCAAGAGACAAAACAGTTGAATTGGCACAATCATGCAACAATTTAATGGTCAACAAATGACCAACTATTCGACAAGTAACAAAGTAATTGGGAAAATGGTAGCAGCATTTCCGGCTACACAGTTCGGACCTTTGCACTGTCAAAACTTACAAAGAGCAAAGGTACAGGCACCAAAACGACATACAGGTCATTATGATCGTGTCATGAAGTTACCCACTGAAGCAATATCAGAACTACAGCAAAAAATGTTTGGCATAGTTTTCAGCCCTATTATCATCACTAACCCTAGGTTAGTTATCCAAACAGATGCCAGTGCTCAAGGCTGGGGAGCAACTAACTCTATATCCAGCACAGGTAGTAGATGGACTAACCCAGAGTCATCATTACCACTTACACTGGGCATTAATTATCTAGAGATGTTGGGTGACTTTTATGGTTTAAAAGCATATGCACAAATATGCATCACTTGCATGTACGGTTACAAATAGATAATACTACGGTGGTGGCCTACATTAACCATATGGGCGGCATAAAATTGGTATCATGCGACAAGTTGGTCAACACAATTTGGCAATGGTGTGCCCAAAGACATATTTGGCTATCAGCAACTTACCTGCCAGGTAAGCTAAATACAGTGGCAGACACCAGGACCTCGGCAGTGAGTGAAGTAATAACTGTTACACGGTTTGAAATCACAGAGCTTTGAAGTCTTTACGTAATCACTCACATGACTCCGCAGTAAAATAGTAAGATTAAACGAGAACTTACCAGTTTGAAGTTTGATCTGTATTTTATGAGGAGTTACGATGAGGGATTACGTGCCCTCCGCTCCCACCCTCAATAATATGGGTCAAACTGATAAACTGATAACTCCTTTTCTTTACTATGTTTACTTCAATAACTGTGTCTATCTGTGATTCCACACCGCTGCTTTGAAGTATGCCGCGCATGCGTGCTGAGCGGGCTCTTCACGTAATCCCTCATCATAACTCCTCATAAAATACAGATCAAACTTCAAACTGGTAAGTTCTCGTTTAATCTTACTATTTTACCAAGCCAATCAGCTGATATACCTGTACATCTTTGGAGTGTGGAAGGAAACTGGAGCACCCGGAGAAATCCCATGCAGATCACGGGGAGAACGTACAAACTCCGTACAGACAGTATTGGTAGTCAGCATCGACCCCGGGTCTCTGATGCTGTAAGGCAGCAACTCTACTGCTGCACTACCATTTAACTCACTTGATTCACCTTTAAATGCTACTAAAGTTTTAGTTTTCGTGCTTCAGAACTGCCTTATACCTAACCTCAGTTCTCTGATTTCAGCCTCTGTGCGTTATTCACCAATGAAGAATGTATTTCACAGCATTCGTCCCGTTTTCTGGAACTCCCTCTCGGAGCCCCACCTCCTCTCTGAAGAGACTTCTTAAAACCCATCTCTCTATCAAGACCTAGCTCTTTACATTTCTGGGTTTAAATCAAGTATCAATGAAATGTCTTCTGAGATTTCCTTTGTTTTAGCAATGGAATGAATTTCTGAATTTTGGGAGTAAAGAAAAATGAAGAAAAGAGAAGAAATAAACAGCAAGCCATGAGCAGAGCGGTGACAATGTTTTGGGTGAAAATTGAACAAATTGGCAACTCAAACACAGAATGTATTGAAGTCATATTTGATTCAATGCTTTATGCAGAGGAATAGTGGCGAGTATGCATTAATTCTCTTATGCCATCCAGACCGTTCAGCCAAAATCTCCATACACACCTTCAAAAAAGCTTTTGAAGAGACAAGTTTTCTGAAGTTGTTTGGAATAACATTAATCATCATTTAGCTAATTTCCTATTCAAGTATTGTACAATGCCAAAACCACTGCAGGGTGAACTCATGCAGAGCCCTTGATGCATTGCAGACTTCAGATGTGCTTGAATTTGCTGCAGTCCCAACTGGAGGAGAGAGTGGGAGAACTGCAACTGAAATGAAAACAAAACATGATTCACATCCCACCAGGTTATTGCAATGAAGCAATGAAAGACAGTTCTACCAGTGAGAAACAGTGAAAGTATTTAGATAAACAGATACAACGGTACCCGGACGTGGCTCCGATGGACGAGAAGCCGAAGCAAAGAAGTGGAAGCCAAATAACCGAAAGGAAACAAAGCAGAAACGCCAACTAACCGAGAGGGCGGGACGCCTAAATGCAAACTAACTGAAAGGCTGCGTCGCCGAAAAGCAAAATTACCAAATGGCCGCTCTGCTGAAACGCCACCTACCCGAAAGGCGGCTTCGCCTACAAGTCAACGAACCGAATGCCGCTCAACAGAAAAGTTAAATAACGGACATTACATTGTCGGGGGGCGGGACTTGTCAGTGATTGGTCCAAACCCCTGCATCCATCACATCACTGTGGAGGGATGAACATTGTCCCACACCTCCGCTCCACCCGACCCACAGCCATGGGAGGGTGGCCGTGGGAGAGTGGGGGCTGCCCCGAGGGATGCGCACCATTGGCCACTTACAACTTGGTGCTTGGGTTCAGATTGCCCAGTCACCTATGGCTTGTGTGGGAAAATGACCCCCCACCCTCCCGTCTCCACCGATGCATTTGGGGGGGATTCTTCTCACTACTTTAGAAGCACGCTTAGCATCAGATTACAGGGCAGTGGTAGATTTGCTGCCTTACAGCACTCGCAGTGCCAGAGATGCAGGTTCGATCTTGTCCACGGGTGCTGTCTGTACCGATTTTGTACGTTCTCCCCGTGACCACGAAGATCTTGAATTTTGCCGAGATCTTCTGTTTCTTCCCACACTCTAAAGGCGTTCAGGTTTGTAGGTTAATTGGCTTGGGTTGTATGTTTGATATAAGTGTAAATTGTCCCTAGTGTGTGTGTGTACTTGTGTTAATGTGCGGGGATTGCTGGTCGGTGCAGAGTGGGTGGGCTGAAGGGCCTGTTTCCACGCTGTATCTCTAAACAAAACTAAATTAGATCCCCTGCTTTGTGGCATTAGCTTAGTAACGATGATGTGATGAAATACTGATGATTAAACTGGTCTGAAAGTCAAATCTATACCAATCTTTTTTTTTTTACTTGCATGAGGCTGTGAGAGAAAGAGAGGAGCCTGCCCTCTTTACTGAACACAGATCTTTAGCCTCTGCTACAATTTGAAATGGGAGAAGAAATACAAGCAGACATTCCTTGTGTGGTCTCAACTCATTCAGCGGAGGCCAGAATTCCAGTTCCAGTTGAAGTAAAAGCCAGGTTTTGTTCTGTATTAGGCTGGGTCAGAGGAATGCAGAATTCCGACTCCATCCCTTGAGATATCACTGAGCTGTGATCATGCTTCAGAGGAGAACCTGTTTGCTTTATAATCTCTTTATTATTCCCGACCATCTAGCCACCACCAGCCTCTGCAGCTTGTGCATATGTTCCCTCTCCTGTGCTGCAGTCAGTCATGTGCTTTTACTGGGGAAACAAGATAAGAAAGGTTTTGCTTGGTGGGAGGAGAGGGCAGCAGGGGCCCTGGTGGCCTGGAGTGAATTAGGTCAGCTACTGTTCTGTTCCAATCTGTGATTGATAGGAAACCTGTCCCTGGGGTCAACAGAGAACTCTTGTACTTCCTCCATCATTTATCAGCCTGGAGGAGCCATCCACAGTCCCTGGGATGGGCTGTGTCCTTGCTTGATGAGTTACTTCATCTCTGCTTCAGTTCTGCGCATGCCACGAAGCTAAAGCAAGAACAGTGGCTCACTGCAGAACCACACTCCATTTCTGCTCCACTGCTTTTTTACAGACGGATTCAAGATTGTCAACGCAGAAAGATACCTGCACAATCTTCAAAGCCCAATTCAATCAATTTTACGGACAAACACCTGAGGCTGAGGAATAAGAGGCGCTGATGAGGAGGGAGCAACACGTGGGGTTAGTTTTGGGTTGCAACAAACAAACTGCTGGAGGAACTCAGAGGGTCAGGCAGCATCCGTGGAAGGAAATGGACAATCGATGTTTCGGGTCGGGACCTTTCCTGTGACCAATGGAGATGGGCCAGCTCCCCTCAACTCTGTCAGTCCAGAGGAAGAGGATTGGCCCAAAACGCCGTCTGTCCATTCCCTTCCGTAGATGCTGCCTGGCTCTCTGTGGTCCTCCTGCAAATTTGTTTTTGCTTCAGATTTTGCCACCTTTATGTCTCCATGTAAGTTCTGGGTAGATTTAACAGCGATCTAATGTGCTGAATGGCAAACCCTCTGTGCCATACATTTCACATTACTGAATCCTTTGACTGCATTTGAAGCCATTTGTGCACCCCCAATATCTTTCACCCCCCGCAATGGCAGCTGTGCTTTCAGCTGGCTGTAGAATTCCCTTCCCAAATGTCTCCTCTAACTGATAGAATGCAAAGACTAGGCCAAGATTTGACATTTGTTAAAAAAGCAAACTGACACAAACAATAATTACAGCATCAAAGCGTCAAGGCCTTAAGGTCAAACTTTATCAGAAATACAGTTCAAACACGAACCTTATTGCGGAAACCCATAAAATGTCTGTAAATTTTGCCTGAGAATCGTAATAAATCATTAACCTAATAAACTAACGTGTATTATTTGTGTCAGGAAGGTTCAGTGGGTGAGTACTCTGCTTTATTGCCAAGAAGGTCATCCAGACCAAACTCTGGCCACTGGTTTCCGATCTTAGTTGCAGCAGCAAGTGAGTGAAGCTGATGCTGTTAATGTCAATGCTACCACATTAGGAAGGGGAGAGATCAGACATAATTCCTGCTGCTGACTTCTCACTGCTGAATCACTGCAGTGACTCTGGCTAGGAGATATGTATACATCATACAGTCAGACAAGAATGGGGTCAGACTCTGCTACAATTCTTCCCACAATCCAAAAACTTGCTGAAGCTCACTGAGTACAATATAAAGGTCAAGTGGATGCCGATTAAATCTCACCACAATGTAAGTAATACAGACAAAAAAAAAAAAAACAAACACATTGATATCCATTCTAACATGTCTTTGAACAAATAGATAAATAATTGTGGTAATGGGAATAATTGCGGTGTAATAGGAAGTATTTTTCATAAGTTAGGCTATCTACTGTAAAAGGCGCTATCACACATTAAAGCAGCAACCTCCTTTTATGGTACTAGGATTAATGTACCATGTTCCTCCAACAGCTTTGTCACTACTAAGGACATTTCGGACACAGATCCTACATGTCGTCCTCAGAGTAATCACCACTTATGAGAGCAAAAATAATCTATTTTTCTCACTGAAGTATAGATTTCTATTCCATTACCATCCAACATGCAGCATCAATTTCTATCGTTGTCTTGTAAACATGCTCCTTCTGTATTGAGGGACACTTTCCTCGGTGGATAAGAGTAGCCCTCTAATATTTTGCAATCATTGGCATCCTACACCATTAAGCCTAGGTCAGCATCACCGGCAAACCAGAAATGGTCATTGGCAAATATCTCTACTAATTTACAACCAGGAAGATTCTACACGCAGCCTCCAGATGAACTCATTTATTATTTATTAATTATAAAATTAACTAAATAATTATATAAACCAGCATCTGCAGTTTCTTGTTTCTAAGTTATTAATGAATCTATTCTGGTGTATTAATCTTGGTCAGAGCATCAGGAGAACCACCGTTAATGGATCAATTATTCATCAGTGGTGTTGTGGGCTGTTTTATGTCCACTTGGGCAGGCAACTGGGGCCTCTATTTGCTGTGACTACCCAGCTCCAGAGGTGAAATACTACCAATACGCCAAGCCAAATTGCAAACATGAAGACTAATTCAGTGGAGAGAACGCCCACTTATCTGTTGCAAAAGCCCTGTGGAAATTAAGTCTCTCAAGGAGTTTCCAATGGAAATCATTTGTTTGTGATCAGAAGTAGGAAAATCCGACTGAGTTACTGGTCCAAGGGTATTGAAGGTGATTATAGTCCTTCCGCCCTCACTTCAATCCCAACTGGGATTTGATAGTTTACCACGGATTGGCAATAACTTGGTGCCTCAGTCTGCATCACTTTGTGCTCCAAGATCTACTGTGTTTAGTCACCAACTCATCCAAAAGTGCAAAGGAAGTGGTACTCCAGGTTATAGATGACGGAGGAAACTATTATGATGACTTAGGATACGCACTACTAGGGCAATCGTTCTCAAACAGTTCCGTGTGGTAAAGAAGAGGGGAGTGGTGGAGGGGAAGGGAGAACCTGAAAACATATTGATAAGGATTAAAATCCATTCCACCTTTACCGATCATGGGTCAATTGCCCAATGGAATATTGTGTTAGCATATAAGGGGATATGATGGCTTTGGCAAGTTCTCAAGGTCTGTTAGAAAATCCCAGCTTGAAAGCCTATTACTGAAAACATCCTGTCCAGCTATGCTGCACACTGCAACAGGCCACATTCATCCACCGACTTATTGCAGGATTCCTAAATCACTTCTAATTTATTTTGTAATTATTCATAAAACCATAATTATACTCTGACGCACATGCAGTGTAAGCTGCTCCAAACAAGCCAGGGGTATTTCTTTATGGGGCTAATAATACATTGCTGTTTAGGCCTGATCCAGGAACTGTCTGACCTCACCCACTAACTCAAAACCACCCACATGAGAATATACTATGGGCATTCTGAACGTATAATTCATGGTGTGTAGTTGCAATGCTGGGCACATCTTACATACGGTCCTTTTTGTTAGAAGTTGTTGCTATTCAGCAGGTTTGGATTTTGGGGGAATCCATTTTCAGAATATTTGTTTAAGAAGGAACTGCAGATGCTGGAAAATCAAAGGTAGACAAAAATGCTGGAGTAACTCAGCGGGTGCAGCAGCATCTATGGAGCGAAGGAAATAGGCAACGTTTCGGCCCGAAACATTGCCTATTTCCTTCGCTCCATAGATGCTGCTGCACCCGCTGAGTTTCTCCAGCATTTTTGTCCACTTTGAGAATAGGCTCCCACAATCCACCCATTTAATAACCACACTAGGGGACATCCCCAACTATTTGTATTCTTAGAAATAATAAGTGCTGACCACTATCAGACTTTACTGGAGCTTATTGGCAGAAGGCACAGCCACAGTTTCAGGAACCCAGGTTCAATCCTAGCCTCCAGTGCTGTGTGGATATTTCACATTCTCCTTGCTCTCATTTCCTTCCACATTTCAAAGATAGATTAGCAGATTCATTCAATAGAAAATAGACAATAGGAGCAGGAGTAGGCCATTCAGCCCTTTGAGTCACTGTGATCATGGCTGATTATCCACAATCAGTACCCCGTTCCTGTCTTCTCTCCATATCCCTTGACTCTGTTATCTTTAAGAACTCTCTCTTGAAATCATCCAAAGAATCACACCTCTCTCTTGAAAGCACCCAGAGAACCACAGATTCACAACTCTCTGGGTAAAAATGTTTTTCCTCATCTCTGTTCTGAATGGCCAATCACTTATTCTTAAACTGTGGCCCCTGGTTCTGCACTCCCCTAACATTGGGAACATGTTTTCCTGCCTTCAGCGTGTCCAATCCCTAAATAATCTTATTTGTTTCAATAAGATTCCCTCTCATCCTTCTAAATTCCAGTGTATACAAGCCCAGTCACTCCATTCTTTCAACATATGACAGTCCAGCAATCCTGGGAATTAACCTTGTGAACCTATGCTGCACTCCCTCAATAGCAAGAATGTTCTTCCCCAAATTTGGAGGCCAAAACTGCACACAATATTCCAGGTGTGGTCTCACCAGGGCCCTGTACAACTGCAGAAGGACCTCTTTGCTCCTATACTCAACTCCTCTTGTTAGGCCATTAGCTTTCTTCACTGCCTGCTGTACCTACATACTTACTTTCAGTGACTGATGTACAAGGACACCCAGATCTCGTTGTATTTCCCCTTTTCCTAAATTGACACAATTCAGATAATATTCTGCCCTCCTGTTCTTGCCACCAAAGTGGATAACATGACATAGGCCATGTTCATGCCACTATGGGTGGCTCAGCTACACAAGGCAGCGCAGCGAGAATCCAAGGGCAATGACATTAAGAGACTCATTAGTACGAGAATGGATTGGTGCTTCTGTGGCCATTGACATGAATCAAGGATAGTTTGTTCCTCCATGGTGTCAGGGTCAAGAATGTCTCAGAATGGTAGCAAGACAACCTAAATGGGGTTTGATAAACATTCAGAAGCACTGGTTCAGTTCAGATTTAAAAACTTAGGTAAAGTGAAGGATCAGTACCTGTGCCTTGAATTTCATGAGTGAGGTAGCATACACTGTATTAAAAAAAGGACTTTTGAAGATTGTAATCTCTGAACTAGTTCTGATCAATGTATGTCTAAAGACATGGTACAGATGTGGTTTTGGTTTAGGTTTTGGCATCAGTAGGCCCAGTGGATCTGAACCAACCAGATAGGTTTTACCAGGATTGGTATGAAGCCAACAGCCTTGTAGGGAAAAACACAAAGTGATGGAGCAACTCAGCAGTCAGGCAGCATTTACAGAGAACATGGGTAAGTCACGTTTCGGGTTGAGACCTTTTTTCAGACTGATTGTAGCTTTTAATTGATACAGTGGCGGGTAAAGACCAGAGATGGAAAGAAGACAAAAAGCTGTGAGATAAGGAGAGAGGAGATCTAAAGTGTGAAGCCAGAGGAAGGTGGATATAGGTGGAAGGGGACAGGTGATGGTAAAATGGGGTTGGGATAGGAGGAGATATGGGTGGACATCCAAGTGGGACACAGGGAAGGGACTATAATTCCTTTAGTCAATTGTCTGACTGATGAAGGTCAGCATGCCAAACTTCCTCCGCACCCATCTACCTGTGACACCACTTTTAGAGAACTATGTATTTAAATGAATAGATACCTCAGTTCCACAAAATTCCCCAGGCCCTGACCATTCACTGTGAAAGTGGGGTCAAGGAATGAGTGTTCACGTCACGGCCCTGTTGCCACCATTCTTGCCGCCACCACGCACAAGAAGCACAAGAGACAAGAAGAGACAAGACAGACACCATTGTGCAGATGCCGACAAGTGTGTTTAGCTCTGGCTGAGCAACTTCTAATCTTGTGTGTGGACTTGATAAGAAGAAGACTGTGAAAGTCCTCTCTGATTTGACGTGCCTCTCACTTATCTAAATTAAACTCTTTTACTATCCTTTGGCCTCCTTGCCTAGATGATTAGACCCCAATGAATTTCTTGATAACCATTGTTGCTATCTACAATACCATCTAATTTGGTGTTATCTGCGAATGTATTCATCATCTCTTGTACATTTTCATCCAAGTCATTGATATAGATGACCAACAGCAATGGGCCCAGCATTGATCTCTGAAGCACACCACTCGTCACAGGCCTCCCATCTCAAAAACAATCTTCCACCACTACCCTCTGCTTCCTACCATTAAACCAATTCAGTAATCCATTTAGATAGCTCACCTTGGATTCCACGTGATCTAACCTTCTGGACTATGCGGAACCTTATCAAAGTCATAAAGCTCACGTTTTTGCATCTGCTTCATCAATCTTCTTCAAAAAACTCAATCAAATTTGTGAGACATGATCTCATGCACACCATGCCATACTGACTATCCCCCATCAACCCTGTCTTTTCAAATGCTTATATTTTTTTATCTCAGAGGCCTTTTCACTAGCTTTCTTATCACAGATATTAAGCTTACTGGTTTATAGTTCCTTCTTAAGTAGGTGAACAACACAAGCCACACTCCAGTCTACTGGTACCTCCTTCTTCTTAAGCCCTTTGATCCTCTGGGGGGCATACGCCATTAACAAATGTCCTCCACCTCACTCGGTTGTTGGCAGTTCTTTCGAGATCTCCCCAGTTGAGCCCACTCTCATACATTTCTGTCTGGACACCTCTTCTCCAGCTGTTCCTTTTTCCTTGGGGTTTCCATTTCAGGGCTTGCCGGGTGATGTTTGGCAGGTTTCCTGAGGGTTGTCCAATCCAACTCCATTTCCTTCTTTGAATTTGGGCTCCAGGTTTGTTCTTTTCCACGGGACAACGTTGCTTCATTTGTCTCTCCACCAGAGGTTAGTGTCCCTCGTCATCATGATGGCCACTCCCTCAGTATGCTTCACTCCCTCCTCTTCCTGCCTGGAGTAGATAATGGACTGCCCGCTGACCAATTTGAATTCCCCTGACAGTGTCCATCTTGTTTCAGCCAAGCCCAGGACTAAGAGATTGTAGTGCACCATTTTGTTGGCAATTGTGGCAGCCTTGCCAACCTGGAACATGGTTCGGATGTTCCATGTCCCCACAAGGATGGATTTCTTTGACATCAGAAGGTGTGTCAGCTTCCCAGCGGCCTTGCGGGTTTGGCTGGGAAGTGTCATGTTCCACATCGATGGGGCACCTTCTTCAACCAAGTGTAATTTGGTTTTCATTCGTCAAGGTTCTGTAACTCATACTTTTTCCCAGGGTGGGGTAGTTAACCCAACGCCCAACCCCCAACCTGGGGGACCAGGGACTGCTTCATCTGCCTCCTCATCCTTGTCTAAAACAATTTATATACCACAACTAGGACTCACTTAATGTCTTCTCTAGATTCCCACAATTTCCTAATTACCTACTCAGGCCTGAGGGATTTATCCTCCTTCATGTGTTTTAATCGGGCTTATCCAAAGACTCTGTGGGAAGCTAGAAAAGAAATTGCAGAAACCTTGGCAGAGATACATGAATCATCATTAGACATGGGTGAGGTGCCGTAAGACTGGAAGGTGGCCGAATTACCTGGAAGGGTAATAACAGTAGGGCATTCCAGCTTCCATAATATTGGCAGGGTTACTTTAATGTGAAGTGGTGGTACCTTTAAAATGCATCTAGGAGAGCTACTTGAGTCAGCATGCAGCTAGTCTTGCTGCAGAAAGAGCAATACTACTTAATCTTTGGTAATGAGTCAGCACATGTGGAAGGACCCAGCAAAGCTATCTGATCAGTGTTTAAGAAGGAACTGCAGATGCTGGAGAATCGAAGGTACACAAAAAAGCTGGAGAAACTCAGCGGGTGCAGCAGCATCTATGGAGCGAAGGAAATAGGCAACGTTTCGGGCCGAAACCCTTCTTCAGACTGATCGGGGGTGGGGACAAGAAAGGAAAAAGGAGGAGGAGCCCGAAGGCTGGGGGATGGGAGGAGACAGCAGGGGAACTGAGGAAGGGGAGGAAAGCTATCTGATCAGCCTTCTTGAGAATAAAGCCATGGAAAGCCCGGACCCAGTCCTTCCCCAAATCCTTAAAGTCCAAAAATGCAAAATTGAATTCATTCACATTATAAACTGGCATGAGTTACCATGCCTTCATATGTTTTATCAAAGGTTAGGATTAACTGGGTGTTAGCTATCAAATATTTGTAATAACATGGGTGTTTTGTGCATTAACATTGAGGAAATGTTGCATTGGGCCAAAGTGTAACGACAGGTTCATGGTTCATTCCTCCCATTTGTGCTGTAGCAGCCGATCTCAAATGATGCAATAATTGACGCTGGTGCCTCTGGATAACCGGTCTGGCAAGCTACCCGCTCTAGATCGCCAAGCAAAACCTTTGTCAGAATGTGCATGGATATAAATATCAGATGAGGTTAGGGTCAAATTTAACTGTAGCATTTCTATTGTCAAATCACTTAATGGCACTCACTGTCCTGTCTCACCGATGATGGGTTGGCAATGAAGGTTACTAATGCCACAGTATTCAAAGTCAAGGTTAGATTGTGGATCCCTCTTGCAATCTTAAGCCCCTGTCCCACTTTCACAACCTAATTCACGACCTTTTTTACTCATGGACATGTTTCATCAAGCTAGAAAAACGCCCTGACCTACTTGATGCCACGAATACCTATGATCTCCTACGACCTACCTACGACCTGATCTCCTACGACCTACCTACGGCCTCGTGACGACCATGCTGCGAGTATGAATCAAGGGCAAACTCGGCAGAGATTGTGAATTAGGTTGTGAAACTGGGACGGGACTTAATAGTCTGGTAATATTCACAGTCCACAGGTTACTGGGCACAAAGTTGAAGTACTGGAGGGATTCCTTGTCTAGTAATCATATTCTACATGGGAAGGTTGTGGGTTAGTGGTGGTAGGATTGGTCACTGCCTTCTTACCAGGTAAGGAACAAGTAAAATGGTGGAAGAAGAGTGAAAGAATTGGAAAGAGCCAACGGCTGGATCTCTGGACTATTGCTGGCAAATGTGGCTGGGCACCCCAAGCCAAGTGTAAATTTTAGTACCTTCTGATTTACATTCCATCCACTCCACTCTCTTAACATAACTGAATCGGCAAATGTTTATGTTCTTGATTGTACCGTTTCCTCTTTGCTCTCCTGATGCATTTTTTTTTAAAGTAATGTATCCTGTAAAACTAAGACACATCCCAAATACTAAGCAACAGTGGGTAACAGTGGAATTATTGTTGTGGGGTTGGTCTGGTTTTCATTAGAGAAAGTAATAGGTCCAATTTCTGAGTTATGCTGCTTAGTCAGGTCTCCTTCATCATGTTATACGTTGGCAGTTAAGTTATGTGGCAGAGGGTTACTTCCGTTATAAAATAACAAACAGCGCATTGTTAATTATTTTGGTGTCAATTAGCTCACAAGTTATAATGCTGGAGCCAACCTGCAAAAGTGAAGTCTATCACCTAACCCCATTGTTAGGAATGGAAGTCCGTTGAGAGTCCATAAGTTGAAATATTTGCATCTTACGATAATAAAATACAAGATGAAATTACTAACTGTGTAGGTCTTCATAAGATGGTGGAAGAGTATAGGACCAGAGCTCATAGCCTCAGAATTAAAGGGCGCTCATTTAGAAAGGAGGTGAGGAGGAACTTCTTTAATCAGAGGGTAGTTAATCTGTGGAACTCATTGCCACAGAAGGGCTGTGGAGGCCAAGTCTGTGGATATTTTTAAGGCAGAGATAGACGAATTCTTGATTAGAACGGGTGTCAAGGGTTATGGGGAGAAGGCGGGAAAATGGGATTAGGAGGCAAAGATCAGTCATGATTGAATGGCGGAGTAGACGCAATGGGCCAAATGGCCTAATTCTACTCCTACACCTTATGAACTTGTAAGAAGGTAGGGGAAGGAAGCAAAAATTCATTAAATCAGGTCTCAGACCTTGATTTCCAGTCAGTCAGTGCCAATGGATATCAGAACAGAAATCATGGCAATCTGATTAAAAGGTGTGTCAAGGTTTATGTTAAATATATGAATTGTGCCACTTCCCTTCATTGGAACAAAGAATAAAGCCAGGCGGTCCATCCAACGTTGAATTTCTTCATTGGAAACACCTTTGCAAAGTCCTTCTGCAGCTTAACATCTGTAGTTGGCACAGCCTCAGAAGGATGTACCTTTAAAATAGAGATGAGGAGGAATTCCGGTGATGAATCAGATGACAGTGGAGGCCAAATGATTGGGTATTTATAAAGCAGAGATTGACAGATTCTTGATTAGTGAGGGCATCAAAGGTTCCGGGAGAAGGCAGGAAAACTGGGTTGACAGGGAAAAATAGGTCAGATATGATTGAATGGCGGAGCAACTAATGGGCCAATGAGCCTCATTAAGCTCCTATAGATTATAAACATGGCATCCAACATTTGCAATGTTTCATTTTAGAATATCTTTTATTTTTGAATAAAGCTTTTGATTGTATGTGTGTGATGTACATTAGTCGCTTCAGTCTTGTAGAGGAACAAGGGGATGAATTTCTCTTTCGATCCCGTAGCTATTAAAGCTGAACAGGAAGTGGACCTGTGCTAAACAGGAAGTGGATCTGTGCTTGTGACACCAGGATGCTGGCTAATTTGTATTTATATTTCTGTTATTTATTCGCAAGTGAACCTGACCCAGGACATAACTTGGAAACACAAGAGGCTGAAGATACGAGTATCTACAACACAATGGCTAACATTGTAATCTCCAGTTTCAGGTAATCTCCTCTCCTTCTGATTGTCTGTTCTTTCATGCACGTCTTACTTTCTAAACCCCCTGGCCCTCATCACCCAGTTCCTTTCCCCTCTTCCTTTGGGTCACCATCCACTTCTACCCCTGTTCCCACCTACCTCTGTTCCCATGAAGATGAGTCTCGACCAAAAACGTCCGCCACCCATTCCTCTTCTCCAGAGATGCTGCTTGACCCGCTGAGTTTCTCCAGCATTTGTGTTCACCCCTCTTCCCATCTACCCATCATCACTCTCTCTGCTCTACACTTTACTTCCTCACCATAGATTCCACCATGCTTATTAGATTCCAACCCTTTGTCTTCTCCATTTCTCACCTCCAGCCTTCTCTCGTCCACCTGGCTGACAAATTCCGCATTTAGAATGCTTAACTTGACCCAGGTAACAAGAAAATATTGGGGATCTTCTTCAGTTTCTCTGTGGCTCAGAACTTCAATTGTCAATACAATAATGGCCACTGGAAAGTGCTCAGATCCACTTTTCATGTTCATTGCAATGTACAGTAATCTCTGTGGCAGGCAATTAAGGAGGATGGATACCTTCTTAAAGTTTCAATGACAACTTAATGCCTTTTTGGTCTTTCCCCACTGGAAACGTGCAGGTTCACCGCTGACAAAGACACTAAATGCTGGAGCAACTCAGTGAGTCAGGCAGCATTCCTGAAGAACATAGGCAGGTGACATTTCGGGTTGGGACCCTTCTTCAGACTGAGACTGCTGTCCTGAAGTAAAAGCCCACCATTGCTTTTCCTGTAAATTGGCATTGTGCTTTAAATCTATGTGTTTTATTTGGATACAACATGGAAACAGCCCTTTTGGCCTTCAAGTCCACACCGACCATCGATCACCCATTCACACTAGTTCTATGTTATCGCACTTTCACATCCACGTTCTGTACACTAGGGGCAATTTAGAGAAGCCTACAAATCCGCACATCTTTGGAATGTGGGAGGAAACTGGAGCACCCGGAGAAATCTCACGTGGTCACAGGTAGAATGAGCAAACTCCACATAGACAGCATCTGAGGTCAGGATCGAGCCTGGGTCTTTGACGCTGTAAGGCAGTAGCTCTACTAACTCTGCCACTGTTGGTTTAGTGGTATGATTCCATGTTCAGAAATAAAACCATTATATGAATTCTCACAGATGCGCCAAAGTGCTGATGGTGGCCGTGTGTGTTCGGATAGAGTAGGGACAATGGGGCTTTCTTAGAGTCCACTTCTCACAATGTTAATCTGCTAAAATCACTTGATCTAATAACACACGCAGCATGTATCAGAGTGTCTGCATACAAATATATGTCATGATCATTTGCGATTGAGTGATTACTCTTCAATATGGAGCCTATACCAAATTAGGTAAACCTAATAGATGCATAGATAAACCTGCGCTGCCTGCTGAGTGAGGAATATGGTCATTCCAGAGGCGGTGCCGACCCATTGCCATTATGGACAATACCTTGGACCAACTGTGGGGAACATCAGTCAAGGCACTTGTCCTTGGTAGTTGGTCTACGGCAAGGTTTACGTGAAAGAGACCACTTCAGTCCAATAGTCCTCATCTGTGGATGAGAACAATTGCACGTGACTAAGGCCCAACCCTGTGTGAAAAGACTGTTAACGAGGTGAACTGTAGCATAGGAAGCTCGACAAGGAGTGAGTCAATAGAATTCTTTACTCAGATTGTTAAGAATGTTATTTCATGACTACATTTAATGATTGATATGATTGACATTAAGGAAAAACTAAACAACTACATTAGGGAGATAAGAAAAGAAATGTTGACCGTTTGGCGAGACGAGTCAGTTGAGTTAAGTCAAATTCTTTATTTTAAACGATAACTCAACCTCGGATTAGATCAGCCAAAAATACAAAGCTTCTTCTAACATGGTGGAGCTTGAATGAAGTCTTTACAAAAACCCGCAAAAACACCACCGTGCCAACCAATAGCGAGGGTTCCTGATGCCCCAAGCCACCACTAGGTGCCGCTACAACCGGATGATTTGACACAGAATGCATGAATGGCCCAAGAGCATCATAAATATTGGTGAAGTAGCTGACACTAAATGGGCTATTCCAAAGCTGCAATTGAATTGAACTGAATTAAAAGGAAGCAGACTTTTCGATCACTCCCATTCCACACCGACCATCGGTCACCCGTTCACACATGATCTATGTAATCTCACTTTTACATCCGCTTCCTACACACTAGGGGCAATGTCCAGTGGCCAAATAATGTACAAACCCACTAGTCTTTGGGATCTGGGAGGAAATCAGAGCACCTGGAGAAAACCCACGGACATTGTGCAAACCCAAGTCCGGGATCGAACCCAGGTCGCGGTGAGGCAGCAGCTCTACCAACTGTGCCATTGTGCAACCCTGAATAATACTTGCATTTCTAAATAAAGCTTGCATTCATTATTCCTGTTAGTTTCCTTATGAATTGTGTTTGTCTGCCATTTTAATTCAAGTGTTAACTCACCAACTTGTACAGGGTCTTGGTGAGACCACACCTGGAGTATTGCATACAGTTTTGGCCTCCTAATCTGAGGAAAGACATTCTTGCCATAGAGGGAGTACAGAGAAGGTTCACCAGACTGATTCCTGGGATGGCAGGACTTTCATATGAAGAAAGATTGGATAGACTCGGCTTGTACTCGCTGGAATTTAGAAGATTCTTATAGAAACGTACAAAATTCTTAAGGGGTTGGACAGGCTAGATGCAGGAAGATTGTTCCCGATGTTGGGAAAGTCCAGAACAAGGGGTCATAGTTTAAGGATAAGGGGAAATCTTTTAGGACCGAGATGAGAAAAACATTTTTCACACAGAGAGTGTTGAATCGCTGGAATTCTCTGCCACAGAAGGTAGTTGAGGCCAGTTAATTGGCTATATTTAAGAGGGAGTTAGATGTGGCCCTTGTGGTTAAAGGGATCAGGGGATATGGAGAGAAGGCAGGTACAGGATACTGAGTTGGATGATCAGCCATGATCATATTGAATGGCGGTGCAGGCTCGAAGGGCCGAATGGCTTACTCCTGCACCTATTTTCTATGTTTCTATGTTTCTAAATGCTGTACCTCACCTGCTGACATACAAGGTGTTAATGTTGATAAACCTGGTCAGTGAAATAGCTATGCTTCCCCCCTCCCCCACCCACGCCCCTCTTACATAAACACACACACGCACACACAAAAGACATGGATCATATTTATGACAATAAGGCTCAAGGCAATTCTCAGGAGAAGGTCAGAGCTAAAATAATTATTAATGAGTTGAAAGAAGCAGCCTGATAATCAAGTAATTGCTGCTAGGGTTCAGCATCTCATCCAGTTTAATTTTACAGTGAAATTACTTAGAAGTAATTATTAGCAACAAAAATATAGGTTTTGATTTTGAGGACAAAGATCACTTATATAATCAAATCTGAGTCGTTCTATGCTCTGTTGCCTCTGACAAGAATTGAAACAATCTGCTCCGTTCTAAGAAGGAAATTAGTATAAAACAGGTCATCTGTACTTCCAACAATGTAACAATGATGTAAAATACTTCAACAAAGAGGGTAGGAATGACTGGCACACGGGCAACACATTTTATGGACTTGCATGTCCTAAAATACTTTATAAACCAATTATCAGCCACTTCTGTGATTCTGTTTTGTCGTAAAAGAGAAAATGTGGCCACCAGTATGTGCGCAGCAAGGCTGCATGAAATAGCAAGAATGATCAAGCTGGATTAGGGCCATTTTAATGATTATTGTGACGATTGTTATTGGCAAGATCATCAGCTCCCTTCCCCTCCGCCAATAAGTGCCATGAAATTTATCACATCTGAGTAAACAGGCAGGGAGGGCTTCAGTTCTCCATCTCACCTTGCACTTGTTAATGTATTCAGTAGTCACTGGCATCCCAGCCAGGAAATTGTAATCTTTGCTGGAAAATGCAATGCCTGGCCAGTTTCACCATATCTAAAGGCATATATATATATATATATATATAATATACCCATGTCTCTCCGAAACATCTTAATTCAACAAATTATCCTGGATCGTTGAAGTTTTGATCAAAAGACAAGCTTTGCTGAAGGAACTCCGTCTGTTGAGCAGCATCTGTGAGGGGGAGGAATTGTCAATGTTTTGGGTCGAGACACTTTATCAGGACTGTTAATGGAATGGTAAGATAGACATTATAAAGAGGAGAATGGTGCGATGAGACAGGACAGTAGACGATAAGTGGACTGAGGAGGGGTGAAGGATGATAGTCAGATGGAGCCCAGGCGGGAGAGGGGTGGGGATGGGAGGCAAAGGCAGGGGGGTGATAGGTGGAAACTGGCAAGGGGGGGAAAAAGGCAGATGAAGCAGTGAGAGGGGAGTATATAGGGTGGAGTAAGAGGCAGATGCAGGAGTGCGATCAGCAGTGACATGAAGGCTGCAGACGCTGGAATGTGTTCGCAAAAGACAATGTTAGATACCAGGGATTATTAGGGAGAGATGATGGAACCAAATTGGATCTGGTGGGTGAAATATGTGGGTAGTACGTGAATGGAGCGGGGTGAATGAGGGAGATAAAAGTGGGTGATTGGGGGCTAGAGGGGAGGAACATGGGAAAGGCATCTACAATGGGAGGTCCAGAGGTGGATCAGAAGGAGAGAGATCGGGGACCACAGGAGTTGTCTGAAATTTGAAAGACGTTTTGATATGTGGCAAACAGGGGAGCTAATTTGCCGACATTGGATCAGGATGGATTGCGGGGTGCAAGGAATAGTTTTATTGTAGTTTTAGTTTTAGTGATACAGCGCGGAAACAGGCCCTTTCGGCCCAACGAGTCCGAACTGACTAGCGCTCCCCTATCCTACACACGCTAGGAATAATTTACACTTATTCCAAGACAATTAACTAACAAACCTGTACGTCTTTGGAGCGTGGGAGGAAAACGAAGATCTCGGAGAAAACCCACACGGTCACGGGGAGAACGTACAAACTCCGTACAGGCAGCACCCGTAGTCGGGATTGAACCTGGGTCTCCAGCGCTGCAAGTGCTGTAAGGCAGCAACTCTACCGCTGCGCCACCTTGCCACTGTAGCGTCAGCTGATTTTCACAATTTAGCAGATGAGAGGAATGATTCAACATTACAGAGGATGAATGGGGGCTCTGTGACCACTACATTAGGATGCATTTTGTGCTTTGGCCCTGAGGTGGAGCTTACACTCTTCCTGAGTCAAGCGGGAATGTACGACCCATGAAACCAAGCTGACAGTCAGCCCATCTTTTTGTGTTAAGTTTACTGACAGGTTCTCTGTACATTTTCAATATCTTTTGGTACCATTTTAGATTTTGATTCACTCTGCACTCTTCTTTCTAATGCCTGTTCTGCGTGTTCTCCTGCTGAGTAGCTCACTGTGTGTCAATTGCAGCGAGTGTCGGGCGAGGAGCCAGGGCCATGAGGAGTGAATCAATTCTGAGCTCTGAGATGATGTGTGATACCCATCCACTTACACCAACATCTCGTGCAATCATCTCCGCAGGATCCACTCACAAATACCTCAGGACGTTAGGCCTCCACAGGGGTGGCCGTTTCATAAGGCCCATTATAAACACAGTGTTCAACCGTAAACATCCATGTTGAAATCTTACATAAACTACGCAAAACTGCAATAGGGTGCAGAGAAATGTGGGTATATAAAAATCTGTGGGAATATGAGAGAGAATAGTGGGATCTAGATAGGCTTGTGAGAAAGAATGCTGGAACACAGAATGACAGATTCCAAAGGATTATATATAGAATTATGGCTTACATGTCTTTGAGTGATAGCTGGGCAAGAAAACACCAGAGGTGAACATGGGAAGAGGGCCAGTAGGCCTTTGGCCACAAGTTTTTTTTCACCATTCACGAGACCTAACTCCATCTGTAGTTCTTGAGGACACTGCCCAGGTTTTCTAAGTGAGAATATTGTTGTCAGTGTGTTACCTGATGATGATGCCTTGTGAATAAACCCGTCACCAAATTCCACTCACCCTTACACTTCACATCAATATGGATTTTGGTTGCTAATTGTATGCAAAGCATGAAAGTACAATCAAACACAAATAAACTATAAAGCTGATCAAATGTAGACAGAGATCAGGCTAAACCCTTACAACATTCATCATCCCTTCTGCTCTCCCAACACTCTTTATTAGTCACCTGTCAAATGAGGGGAAATTAAAGGGCCGGTCCCACTTGGGCGTCATTTACGCAACAGTAATTGAAGTTTGAAATTAGCTACAATTTTACGCCGGTAGTGACAGTCGTGCGAAAATCGTCTAGCAGTATGACAGTCGCGCGCCAAGTGCTCCTGAGGGCCCTGCTTCTTGTGGGAGCCATTTGCGATGTCGTTCATACTTAGTTCGATCTCCCTGGCAAGGATTTTTCCCAGTGAAAACATTTCAAAACTTTGCGCGCTTTGTACCCGGGTGGTCACGTGGTGCGGCACTCAAATGACGCGCAAATGGCGTGCCGACGGCATATGGGCGGCGCATGGTTACGGACGTTGACGCACGGTGACGCATAATAAATTAGCATAGGCAATGTTCATGCGACACTGTGCGTAACCATGCGTCACCATGCGCTACACGTACGCCTTCAGTACGTCAGCGTAAGCCATCAGTATGTCAGCATGAACAAGGGATATGTCACGCAGATGGCACGCGAGGATTTTGAGCATTCCAAAATCCTGAGGCGCTGCACGATACCGCGGGTCACTGCGTATGCCACCACGCCTCACCACACGTCACGCGCACATCACCACGCGCAAACCAATTTTTAGGATGTCGTGTAAATGACGTGCAAATGATGCCCGAGTGGGACAAGCCCTTTAGTTTAGTTTGCTTTAGTTTAGAAAAACAGCATGAAAGCAGGCCCTTTGGCCAGCTGAGTCTGTGCTGACCAATCATCACCTGCACACAAGTTCTATGTTATCCCAGTTTCACATCTTTCACACGACCGGCAATTTACTGCAGTGAATTAGCCTATAAACCTGCAGGTCTTTGGAGCGTGGGAGGAAACTGGTGCACCCGGAGTAAACCCACGTGGTCACAGGAAGAATGTACAAACTCTGTAGAGAGAGCATCCATAATCACGATCGAACCATCCGCTTTAATGGACCTGTCCCACTTAGGCGATTTTCTAGGTGCCTGCCGGCGACTATGACAATGGAATTCATAGCTGGGGCACAACACAATCCAGGAGACAAACATCAAACATTTATTTTATGTCGATCTCCAAGTCCTCGAGGAAAAGAGACACAAAGTGCTGGGTGTGCATGCTGACAGACACAGCCAGAATGTGACGTTCATCTGGAGGTTGCACGGGGCGAGCGGGAGAAGTGTCGGGTCGGATGGTGGTTGGGTGGGGATAAATGTGGAGGGAGAACTCTGTCCATTTTCCATTTCTTCTGGCATTGCAGACTAAAGGTGTGACAAATACAATTAACTCATCGCAAAACTGGAAAGGCAAAGGCTGGATGCCTCTCCTAAATGTCAGCACACTCCCTACTCACTCAGAGCCACCCCTGCAAGAGTAACCCACCACGCAACACAATCATTGAAGATGATTGATCCTAATTCTGCACCAGGAATTACAATGCATAAATTGGCTTCCTCTGCATTCTCAATATACCTTTTGGAAATTGCTTGCTCTATATGCCTTAAGTATCTAACATCCTCTTTTTCTGTACTGTTTTGCAAGACAAATTAACATATCATGTCCTAAAGAGTAAACTTGAATCCCTTTACCCAGCCCACTAACAGAAACGTTCTGGTGAAAATACTGTAATTACTTTTTAACAAAGAGCAATAGAAAAATATCGATTCTCTATTGTGTAGTCATGATACATAATGATGGGATATTGGTCCAAAAAGCCCTTCTGGGCCTCATATACATGGTTCAATCATTGTCTGAATCTGAAATCTGTTAATAGCTATGCAACTCCATCTTGAAAGTTAGTTGAATCCATGCTCATTGACATTCCCTTGAATTATGTTTTATTATGTTGTTTAAAAGACAAGATGTATAAGGGGCAAAGGCAGATTAGTTGGGAGTGAGGTAGGGTCTGGGCTGAAGGGCCTGTTCTTATGCTCTACTGGAATATGACCATCATTGTGTCTAATGTCAACTTTAGGTGTTACATACAATGGCACTACATCAGCCATGATCACAACCGATCAGCCATGATCACAACGAATGGCGGTGCTGGCTCAAAGGGCCGAATGGCCTCCTCCTGCACCTAGTTTCTATGTTCCTATCATCCTTTTATTAATGCCAGAATTATACTGGATTGAACAACATTTTATCACCTCCAATAGAATAAAACCTCACAAAGAAACCCATCATTTGAACATGCAGTTGAGGAATGCAGTTGAACAGAGGGATCTAGGAATAACTGTGCACAGTTCCCTGAAGGTGGAATCTCATGTAGATAGGGTGGTAAAGAAAGCTTTTGGTATGCTAGCCTTTATAAATCAGAGCATTGAGTATAGAAGTTGGGATGCAATGTTAAAATTGTACAAGGCATTGGTGAGACCAATTCTGGAGTATGGTGTACAATTTTGGTCGCCCAATTATAGGAAGGATGTCAATAAAATAGAGAGAGTACAGAGGAGATTTACTAGAATGTTGCCTGGGTTTCAGCAACTAAGTTACAGAGAAAGGTTGAATAAGTTAGGTCTTTATTCTTTGGAGCGCAGAAGGTTAAGGGGGGACTTGATAGAGGTCTTTAAAATGATGAGAGGGATAGACAGAGTTGATGTGGATAAGCTTTTCCCATTGAGAGTAGGGAAGATTCAAACAAGAGGACATGACTTGAGAATTAAGGGACAGAAGTTTAGGGGTAACATGAGGGGGAACTTCATTACTCAGAGAGTGGTAGTTGTGTGGAATGAGCTTCCAGTGGAAGTGGTGGAGGCAGGTTCGATTTTATCATTTAAAAATAAATTGGATAGGTATGTGGATGGGAAAGGAATGGAGGGTTATGGTCTGAGTGCAGGTAGATGGGACTAGGGGAAAATAAGTGTTTAGCACGGACTTGTAGGGTCGAGATGGCCTGTTTCCGTGCTGTAATTGTTAAATGGTTATATGTTAAACACTGGTTAGCTTGTCAGGGTTCTGAAAGTATTATTAGGCAAAATGGCATAGTGTGTAAGAGAAGGCGTGCCTTTTTTCAGTCGGTCCTTGGCCAAGTTGGCTCAAGTTTTGAAGAACAGCAGCCAAGAAGTAATATTGTTAGCATTTTCCTCAACTTGCTGGTGGCATTGCCAACAACTGAACAGAACATAGAGGAGGGTTAGGTTAATACGGAGAGCACTCCCAAAAATGCTGACTCGTGCCAAAGCAAATGAATCTACAAGTTCCTGGGAAATGAAATAAAGGATTTGTACCACAGCAAGGATAGTCCAACTCTGAGGCAACACAGTACTCAAAATTAAGTGATTTGGAGACATTAGTGGCTCCATAATTAGTGGCTTGCAGTGTTTGGAAGAACACTCAGTTGGTAACTGTATTTTAGATACAGATTACTGAAATGCTTGTGAGAAGCCAAAGGGAAATAGGAGACTTTCCTCACATGGCCAATTAGAAGATTGATTGACTTAATGTTTTTTAAAGTCTGGTCCATAAAATATATCTTTGTTTGAGGAAAATATAACATTTATGGTGGACAGTTCATGAAATGTAAATTAAAAAAGAAAATCAAATATCACTAGTAACTTCTCAGTCCCAGTAAATGTTTTTGCAAATGTTTAAAAATCTATTTTTTCCCTTTTCTTCGGCTTCTTCACTTCCAGATAT
Organism: Leucoraja erinaceus; assembly: GCF_028641065.1. Classification (NCBI taxonomy): domain Eukaryota; kingdom Metazoa; phylum Chordata; class Chondrichthyes; order Rajiformes; family Rajidae; genus Leucoraja; species Leucoraja erinaceus. The sequence continues at coordinate 26,217,250 of NC_073406.1, read as the reverse complement.
ATATTGCTGTCTGTCTCCCGTTGCCACATTTTCCTGTTCGAGCTGGGAGGGCTGTTTGCTCTGCCAAGTCTCCTTGCTCTGCCTCCCTTCCCTTCCCCATACTGCATGTCAGCAGGACTGAGAGTTGGCAAGCCTCGCCCTGTGATCAGAAGGAAGTCTCAGCTCCAGGGCCCGCAGTGTTTTTCATTCCTAAATACTTCTAGCTTTCCATTATTTTTCTACGAAGAGTACCATAGCAGTTATGGTACTGAACTAGATTAGCCATTTAGAAGTTGTGGCCGCAAATCACATCATTCCACTGAATTCAATGACCAGTGCTTCGCATCAGAAACATTATAATTCAACCATTCAACTTGTAAACTGGTGGCAAAATACGTTTGCTATGCTGATCCTACTGGACTTACAGTAAATCCGACTTCCATCCCGTGTAGAGGTTTATTTTTCTGCTCCCGTTACTGACACAAAAACCAACTTGGCAGTTTTGCCGGACTAATTTAATGCTGAGCATTGCTTGAAGCTATTGCCTCCCTAACCTATGTGGCTCCGTTGTTCACCAAGTAATCTTGTTGCAGCTATTGAAGGAGAGATTTCCCATTCAGTTTTTAGTTTAGTTCAGAGGCACCGTGCAGAAATAGGCCCTTCGGCCCATTGAGCCTGTGCTGTCCGGCGATCCCTGGACGCTAACACTATTCTACACACCAGGGACAATCTACAATTTACCGAAGCCAATCAACCAACAAACCTGTTTAAGAAGGAACTGCAGAGGCTGGAAAATCAAAGGTACACAAAAATGCTGGAGAAACTCAGCGGGTGCAGCAGCATCTATGGAGCGAAGGAAATAGGCAAAGTTTCGGGCCGAAATGTTGCCTATTTCCTTCGCTCCATAGATGCTGCTGCACCCGCTGAGTTTCTCCAGCATTTTTGTGTGCTTACCAACAAACCTGTACGTCTTTGGAGTGTGGGAGGAAACCGGAGCACCTGGAGAAATCCCATGCAGGTCATGAGGAGAACATACAAACTTCCTACAGCCAACACCCGTAGTCAGGATCGAACCTGGATCTCTGGCATTGTAAGGCAGCAATTCTACCGTTGCACCACCATGCTGGCCTTCTTCAAGATTAGAAGCAATATCACAAAATGTCCTACTGGGGATCAATTAAAACCAAATCAGTTTACACCATCTGATCCTTTCAGTGTTATTATAGTCTTGGTTTTTGGGAGGTGCTCGAGTGAAGAATTGAGGGTCGGAACTGGTTGATGCACATGCAGGGTTAATGAAGGGAAGCTTATCAGATTGTCCTGTTCTTGCTGTGAAATCCTGTAGTACGACCATTTGTCTCCACGCTTTGTGGGCAGTGCAGCAGAATGTGATTACAGTAATGTGGGCCAGATGCCCCTCGCTCCTTGTCCAAACACATTAAACCCTCCTTTAATTGCCCAATACTTGAGCAGCACACTAGAAACTTGGCACCAGAAACAAGCTGCCCATCATGAAAGCGAAACAGGGAGATACACTGGGAGAAAGAATCAGAAATACCTAGTTATCATCTTACTTACTGATTGACAAAAGCCAAGAAAGAGCAGAAAAAATAAACTCTAACAGAGACGGCTGTGTATGAGCCAGTCAGCGGGGAATTCTAGTATGTGGCCTTGGTAATCTCATCTCACAGTGGTTTATCTCTCTGTCCTGGATCATTTATCACCACTTAGGCACAGAAAGTGGCAACAAAAATAAAAAGAACAACTCGATTTTAAATGATCTGCAAATGAACGCCAGCTTTGTGATCTTATATCTGGGTTTTTTGCTAACTTGGTTCTGAGTTGATATTGTTAGTTTTTGAAATCATGTTACCGTAGGCATTTCCGTAGGTGGAAAAAAAAGCAAGAAAAAATAATTTTCTTTATGAAGCAACCAAAAGGTTACAGCCTGCCACTGGACGTTCCCAGTCTGATCTACAATGAGTGGCCTCAGTGAGCATCAGAGGGGCCTAGTTGCAATCAGAGCTGAAGGCCGATGAATGCACCAGGCCAGAAAGACAACACTGTTGCAGAGGGGACCAGTGCCAGTTTAAGCAGTAGTTGGTATATGAAAGCTGATGCACCTCTGACTGCAAATGATCTACACAGCAGCAGCACAGCTGGAAATTTGGTTTGATCGACTTTATTTCCTTGACTTGGAAACTCAATGAAAGCGATAAAAGTGCAAGCCAGGGGTCCTTGGAAGATAAAAAGGAAAGTTATAACGTGCTGGAGTAACTCAGTGGGCCAGCCAGCATCTGTGGAGAACATGGATAGGTGACGTTTCACAGAGTGCTGGAGTAACTCAGCGGGTCAGGCAGCATCTGTGGAGAACATGAATAGGTGATGTTTCACACAGTGCTGGAGAAACTCAGCGGGCCAGCCAGCATCTGTGGAGAACAGGGATAGGTGACATTTCACACAGTGTTGGAGAAACTCAGCGGGTCAGGCAGCATCTGTGGAGAACATGGATAGGTGACGTTTCACACAGTGCTGGAGTAACTCAGCGGGTCAGGCAGCATCTGTGGAGAACATGGATAGGTGACATTTCACAGAGTGCTGGAGTAACTCAGCGGGTCAGGCAGCATCTGTGCAGAACATGGATGGGTGACTTTTCGGGTTGGGATCCTTCTGCATCCTGATTAGTTTAATGTAGTTTACAGATACAGCACAGAAACAGGCCCTTTGGCCCATCGTGTCCACGTCGACTAGCGATCCAGCACACTAACACTATCCCACATATACTAGGGACAATTTACAATTATACCAAGCCAGCCTGTCAGTCTCTGGAGTGTGGGAGGAGACCAGAGCACCCGGAGAGAACCCACGCATGTCACGGCGAGAACGCACAAACTCCGTACAGACAAGTCAGGATCGAACCCAGATCGCTGGCGCTGTAAGACAGCAACTCTACCTCTGAGCCTGATTGTGGTGGGGGAGGAGAAAGCTGAAAGTGAGGTGGGGCAGGACAAAGCCAGGCCAGTGATCGGTGGATCTAGATGAGGGGAGTTTTTAATAAATTACCATGGATAAACATGATCCCAGCATTGTCCAGTGACATAAATGAAGCTCCCACTGGCAAGAAATTCATTTTCATATAGAGGTTAGAAAGAATTACAACTGAAGGTTGGCAATTTTCAGTCTTCAATTTTAGTTCCAGTCCAAAAGTGCCAGGCTGCTATTTTCTTATGCTTTCTCATTTGGAAAGTTATATGTTTTAATTACAATCTCCACTGCAATTTTGCACAAAACTACATGGAGTTTCAGTGCTTGAAAGGAAGTCATGCTACTCATATACAGTTTATAGTTTCCAGTGCGGAAAAGGGCCTCTCGGCCCACTGGGTCCGCGCCGACCAGCGATCTCTGCACACACCAGGGACAATTTACAATTTTTACTGAAACTCATTAACTTACAAGCCTGTACGTCTTTGGAGTGTGGGAGGAAACTGGAACACCCGGTATAAACCCACACAGGTTACGGGGAGAACGTACAAATTACATACAGACAGCACCCGTGGTCAGGATTGAACCCGTTTCTCTGGCACTGTGAGGCAGCAACTCTATCGCTGTGCTTTTGTGCCGCTTGTCCTAACCCTAGATTGACAGAGAGAAAGGAGAGTAGAATGGAGGGAGGGAGCTACCACTTCACTGGACAAGGCCGAGCATTTCTGGCAGAGGAGGTCCAAACAAGGAGATAGATTCCTGCTGGTGATGATAGAGATGGAACCAAGAGGCCACATGCGACCACACCTAGATATAGACACATAGAAACATAGAAATTAGGTGCAGGAGTAGGCCATTCGGCCCTTCGAGCCTGCACCGCCATTCAATATGATCATGGCCGATCATCCAACTCAGTATCCTGTACCTGCCTTCTCTCCATACCCCCTGATCCCTTTAGCCACAAGGGCCACATCTAACTCCCTCTTAAATATAGCCAATGAATTGGCCTCAACTATCTTCTGTGCAGAGAATTCCAGAGATTCACCACTCTCTGTGTGAAAAATGTTTTTCTCATCTTGGTCCTAAAAGATTTCCCCTTATACTTAAACTGTGACCCCTTGTTCTGGACTTCCCCAACATCGGGAACAATCTTCCTGCATCTAGCCTGTCTAACCCCTTAAGAATTCTGTATGTTTCTATAAGATCCCCCCTCAATCTTCTAAATTCTAGTGACTACAAGCCGAGTCTATCCAGTCTTTCTTCATATGAAAGTCCTGACATCCCAGGAATCAGTCTGGTGAACCGTCTCTGTACTCCCTCTATGGCAAGAATGTCTTTCCCCAGATTAGGAGGGTGTGGTGGTGCTGACCTCCATGAGGAGTGAGTGAGTGACGCACGAGGAGTGACGCATGATGACATCTGGAGCAATGCAGTAAACGTTATAGAAACATAGAAACATAGAAAATAGGTGCAGGAGGAGGCCATTCGGCCCTTAGGGCCAGCATTGCCATTCACTGTGATCATGGCTGATCGTCCCCTATCAATAACCCGTGCCTGCCTTCTCCCCATATCCCTTGACTCCACTAGCCTCTAGAGCTCTATCTAACTCTCTCTTAAATCCATCCAGTGACTTGGCCTCCACTGCCCTCTGTGGCAGGGAATTCCATAAAGTCATAAGGAACTACGGATGCTGGTATACAAGATAAAACACAAATTGTTGGAAAAAGCTCACCTGAAATGTGAAAATTACAGTCCACAGCTGCTTTAGGTATTTACAGGTTATAAAAATCAAAGGTCTATGACCAGTCAGCCGCAAGGTAATAGTGGTGGCACAGTGGTGCAGGTGTAGAGTCGCTGCCTTACAGCGCCAGAGGCCCCGGTTGAATCCTTACTACAGGTGCTGTCTGTATAGAGTTTGTACGCTCTCCCACTGACCATGTGGGTTTTCTCAGGGGGCTCCGGTTTCCTCCCACATTCCAAAGACGTACAGTTTAGTAGGCTAATTTGCTTCTGTTAATTGTAAACTGTGCATAGTGTGTAGGATAGTTCTAGTGTATGGGGTTATCGCTGGTCGGCACAGACCCAGTGGGCCGAAGGGCCTGTTTCCGCGGTTTATAACCACAGTCCAAAGTCTAAAGTAAAATAAGACTTCCCCACACTCACAGTGACATCCATATCCTATCAGGGTCCATCTCACTAATTTGTTCCTTTGCCTTACAGATCATTACCTGGCCTTCCAGATGTGAGGCCCTTTGAATTCTGAGTTTGACCAAGCTATCTGCAGCACTATCTGCCTCATCAAACTGAATAACCAAGATGCTCGGATGTGTAGTGGAGTGCATCTCTTGAATCTCATATTCTGTCCTGTAAAGCCAGGATATTCTTGCCCTTACACTGATAATATGCATTTCCGTGCCGGCTACCATCGACATTATGGCAACGCATCACTGGTGGATCACTGTGGCGTATTTGGTCTCTTGCACTACATTGTGGACCTCAGAGAATAGGAGCATCAAGAAAACATGTATATTTCTTGTGCCAAACCAACACCTGAAATTTGGTGAAAACAATAGTTAACCACATGACTGAAAGTTACAGCAACCCCAGCACCCTTGAGGCAACGGTTGGACTTCACAGAGTATAGACATGAGCCACAAACCATCACTGTACAGATACTACTTACCCCTTAAAAACAGCATACAAATGAACATGAGTGTAGAAATAGGTGAACATCTGTACATACATTAGTAGCTTAGTCTGTTCTCAGCTTTAAGTCCGCATACATTCAAGAACTCAAATACTGTATGAAGAAGGGTTTTGGCCTGAAACATTGCCTATTTCCTTCGCTCCATAGATGCTGCTGCACCCACTGAGTTTCTCCAACATTTTCGTGTACCCTCAAATACTGTATATACTTGTACACAAGAACCTACATACATAGACACATGTTTAAACAGGCAGGATGTAGACGTATATGGTCTTAATACAAGGACACGGGAGTAGTGCAGATGGGTAAATGGGTTTTCTCTTTCTGTCCTCTACAACTGTGGCATTTACAGTCTACACAGGAGCTTCTAAATATATTGACTTGGCGATTTTTTTCCGCAACTGCCGGCATCATTGACTGACATATCAGGTCACTGAAGAAGTCGTGGCGTAATGCGGCGTGACACGGCGGTGACACGGCGTGATGAAGTATTGATGCGCGGTTTTTCCTCAACTGCCGCAACATTTTTTTTGTCCCGCTGGATTTTGAAATGTTCAAATCTTTTCGCGACCCTGATACGTCAGTCAATGACGCCTGCAGTCGCCGAAAACATGGCCAAGTGGGACAGGCCCTTGTGTGTCATCTTAAATCCACTTTCTGCTTTGAGTGATTATGAGCTGGGAATCTCCTGGCATTGGGGATTGCACTTATTCAAGCAGGTAACATGAATGGGCATGAATTTTGTTTCCACTATTAAACTGGTAATCACTTCCCAGAGTTCAGAAAAAAAATTATGTTTTAGTAATCTAGTGTTCCGCACGCAAAGACATGGCCTGCTCAGTAGAACCAGGGTGGCACGGTGGTAGAGTTGTTGCTTTACAGCGCTTGCAGCGCCGGAGACCCGGGTTCAATTCCGACAACAGCTGTTGTCTGTACAGAGCTTGTACGTTCTCCTCGTGACCACGTGGGGTTTCGCCGAGATCTTCGGTTTCCTCCATCACTTCAAAGACGTACAGGGTTGTAGGATAATTGGCTTGGGTTCGTATACTTGGTATCATTTTAACTTGTCCTTTGTGTGTGTTGGGGGGATCATGACAGAAGCGTCGTGGCGATCCCCGGAAACAACGACACGAAGCATTCTGTGACGCGTCAGGCAACCAATTCTGTCAACATGTTGGACAACGACAGAAGCCAACAGCGAGTTACATGTTGTCTGACACACGAGTGAACAATTGTGTGTAGGCTTGTGTTAATGTGTGGGGATCACTGGTCAGTGCAGACTCGGTAGGCCAAAGGTCCTGTTTCCCCACAATATCTCTAAACTAAACTAAACTAAACTAAACTAAACTAAACTAAACTGGGTGTAATCAGGGTGCATTACAACATCTTACTGGATGTTGGGCTGGGAGAAGATGCTGATATTGGGTGGCTTATCCCACCGGTGGATTTGTCACATTTGAGAGACAGGATTATCCCCACTGTGCTTTGAGGTGTTTGCTGAAAGAAGTCTAAGTCTCAAAGACACATAGGTGGGCAGGGATTACTGCTGTCTGGATGACCATGAGTTTTGTGCCATGTTAGAGGCCTTGATCTTCGAACATCCTTTTCTTCAGACAACCAAAGGCTGCTAAAGGGGAAGATGATGAATTTCAAAACCGATGTCTGCCTTTGCTGAAGGCATGAGATATGGAAATTGGCCTACATCTTAGACTATCTACGACTATCTTCAACTACCTTCGACTACCCTCGATTACCTACAACTAACATGCCAACCTACTACCACCTTCTATGACTAAACCTACGAGTAAAAAAAGTATCGATTTTTTCCATGGTGACCTTTTTTAACTCGCGAGCATTTTTTAACATGTTGAAAAAACCGCCGCGACCTAGCTGAGGCCTTGAGTACGCGGAGACCACTCTCGGGCATGAAGGAGAGTTACGAAGACCCCCTACGACCTCGTGTCCACCATGCTGCGAATATGAGTCAATGGCAAACTCGCCAGAATTCGCGGATCTGGTCGCCTAAGTGGGACAGGCCCTTAAAACCCAACTAATTCGACTATGGAATCTATTTCCTATATCATATTCAAGGCACCCCTCTGGGTTTTCTCTACATTTTATTTCCACTGCCTGTGAGGCATATGCAGATTTTAGCTCTCCACACTCACTGCATTCGACCTACTGTTGCAAATGTTTGACTTTACTGTGATATAATGAGCATTTTAATGGAACAACTGAGGTTTTGTGCTTTCCCTGGCATAGCGAGCAAATCCTGCATTTTGCAATCATGTGAGCTGCTGTTTCTCACCCGTTGGGACCACGTGGTTTGCTGTTTCTGCTGCCAAGTCACCCTTGGGACATGGTGGCCTGGTCTTTGTGAAGTTGACACAACTTGTTCCACCTTTGGTGTCTCTGTAACACTGCACTGTACTCTCCTACTTACATCTTGAACTGATCCAGGTTGAACATATGTGCTCATTAGTGAACCTGCACAGTGTGCTCCATTGCCAGAGGGAGGCCACACACAAACTGGAGAAACACCTCATATTACATGTGGGTCGCTTACAGCCCAAAGTAAGCATGCAGGTACAGCAGGCAGTGAAGAAAGCCAATGGCATGTTGGCCTTCATTGCGAGAGGATTTGAGTTTAGGAGCAAGGAAGTCCTACTGCAGTTGTACAGGGCCCTGGTGAGACCACACCTGGAGTATTGTGTTCAGTTTTGATCTCCTACTTCGAGGAAGGACATTATTATTGTTATTGACGGAGTTCAGCGTAAGTACACCAGGTATTGACCGGGACGGCGGGTCTGACATATGATGAAAGAATGGATCGACTGGGCTTGCATTCACTGAAATTTAGAAGGATGAGAGGATATCTTATCGAGACATATAAAATTCTTAAGGGATTGGACAGGCTAGATGCAGGAAAAATGTTCCCGATGTTGGGGGAGTCCAGAACCAGGGGTCACAGTTTAAGAATAAGGGGTAGGCCATTTAGAACAGAGATGAGGAAAAAGAAATTGACCCAGAGAGTTGTGAATCTGTGGGATTCTCTGCCATGGAAGGCAGTGAAGGCTAATTCACTGAATGTTTTCAAGAGAGAGTTAGATTTAGCTCTTAGTGCTAAATAGCAAGGGATATGAGGAAAAAGCAGGAACGGGGTACTGATTTTAGATGGTGCTGGCTCGAAGGGCCGAATGGCCTATTCCTGCACCTATTTTTCTAAGTTTCTATGTTTCTATGGTGAGAACAGTCAATTCTACAAGTTTAGGTAACTATATTCTGACCGACATACACTATAAACCCACTGACTCCCATGGCTATCTGGACTACACTTCTTCCCACCCTGCTTCCTGTAAGGACTCCATCCCCTACTCCCAATTCCTCCGTCTACGCCGCATCTGCTCCACGGATGAGGCGTTCCACACCAGGACATCTGAAATGTCCTCATTATTCAGGGAACCGGGGTTCCCCTCCTCCACCATAAATGAGGCTCGCACCAGGGTCTCTTCCATACCCCGCAACACTGCTCTCTCTCCCCATCCCCCACTCACAACAAGGGCCGAGTCCCCCTAGTCCTCACCTTTCACCCCACCAGCTGTCACATACAAAAAGTAATCCTCCGTCAGTTTCGCCACCTCCAACGTGACCCCACCACTCGCCACATCTTCCCATCTCCCCCCATATCCTGCCTTCTGTCGCAAAGACCGCTCCCTCCATAACTCCCTTGTCAATTCTTCCCTTCCCTCTCGTACCACCCCCTCCCCGGGCACTTTCCCTTGCAACCGCAAGAGATGCAACACTTGTCCCTTTACCTCCCCCCCCCCGACTCCGTTCAAGGACCCAAGCAATCGTTCCAGGTGCGACAGAGGTTTACCTGCATCTCTTCCAACCTCATCTATTGCGTCCGCTGCTCTAGATGTCAGCAGATCTATATCGGTGAGACCAAGCGGAGGTTGGGCGCTCGTTTCGCCGAACACCTCCGCTCGGTCCGCAATAACCAAGCTGACCTCCCGGTGGCTCAGCACTTCAACTCCCCCTCACACTCCGTCTCCGACCTCTCTGTCCAGGGTCTCCTCCATGGCCACAGCGAGCAGCACCGGAAATTGGAGGAACAGCACCTCGTATTCCGTTTGGGGAGTCTGCATCCCGGGGGCATGAACATCGAATTCTCCCAATTTTGTTAGTCCTTGCTGTCTCCTCCCCTTCCTCAGTCCCCCTGCTGTCTCCTCCCATCCCCCAGCCTTCAGGCTCCTCCTCCTTTTCCCTTTCTTGTCCCCGCCCACCCCCGCCCCCGATCAGTCTGAGGAAGGGTTTTGGCCCGAAACGTTGCCTATTTCCTTCGCTCCATAGATGCTGCTGCACCCGCTGAGTTTCTCCAGCTTTTTTTTGTGTAACCTAGGTAACTATATAATCCTTCTTCTCCCCGTGTCCCACCTGGACTTGTACCTATAGCCCTCCCCCTTCCCCATCCGCCCACATTCCTTCCACTAGCTTCACAATTCGCAACTCTTTGTCCTCCCACTCCTCCCCTCTAGCTTCTCCCCTCCCTCCCCCTGACCCACAATCAGTTTGAAGATGGGCCCCAACACAAAACGTCACCTGTCCTTATTCTCTAGATGCTGCCTGACTCACTAAATTACTCCAGTGTCTTCTTTGGTAAACCAGCATCTGCAGTTCCTTATATCTGCACAGTTATCTGTGTTTGGACCAGAAATGTTCCAACAATATAATGTCTTGCAGTTCACACAGTTATCTCCCATCGCCGCCCCTGCTACACCATGACACGGACTGAATCCTTGTAACAGTGTAACATTAAAGTGTATCATTATTGAGAACACACCTGGAGTATTGTGTGCAGTTTTGGTCCACTAATTTGAGGAAGGACATTCTTGCTATTGATGGAGTGCAGCGTAGGTTTACAAGGTTAATTCCCGGGATGGCGGGACTGTCAAATGCTGAGAGAATGGAGTGGCTGGGCTTGTGTACTCTGGAATTTAGAAGGATGAGAGGGCTGGACACGTTAGAGGCAGCAAACATGTTACCAATGTTGGGGGAGTCCAGAACCAGGGGCCATAGTTTAAGAATAAGGAGTAAGCCATTTAGAACGGAGACGAGGAAACACTTTTTCACACAGAGAGTTGTGAGTCTGTGGAATTCTCTGCCTCAGAGGGCGGTGGAGGCCGGTTCTCTGGATGCTCTCAAGAGAGAGCTAGATTGGACTCTTAAAGATAAGTCAAGGGATATGGGGAGAAGGCAGGAACGGGGTACTGATTGCGGATGATCAGTCATGATCTCATTGAATGGCGGTGCTGGCTCGAAGGGCCGAATGGCCTACTCCTGCACCTATTGTCTGTCTATTTTAAAATGTATTAGTAATTTGTTAGATTTTACATGGATTGTTTAGTGCACGAAGGTGGCAGCAGGAGAATGATGATCTAGAATACATGATGACAAGAATGTTGAAGTAACAACTGCAGAACACAATGTGAGAACAGATGTGTCTGAGTCTTCCCTGGGAAAATAATCCACTGAAACTATAAGTGACAGGTGGAAACTTTAGAAATGTCAAATGCAGTTTGGAGCACAGAGCATGAACAAAACACAGATGCAGAACCAGCCGAATGTACAACTGTTTATTACAGCAAAGACACTATGTTCTACTATTTCATCTGTGACAGTGGTCAATTGTGTGGATTTGCTTCTTCTGTTAAGGGGAAGCAGTGTGATGTACATGTTTAATTTAGTTTAAGGAGGAACTGCAGATGCTGGAAAATCGAAGGTAGTTAAAAATGCTGTAGAAACTCAGCGGGTGAGGCAGCATCTATGGAGAAAAGGAAATAGGTGACGTTTTGGGTCAAAACCATTCTTCAGACTGATGTGGGGAGGGGGAGGGCGGGAGGAAGAAAGGAAGCGGAGGAGCCATAGGGTTGAGGGAGAGCTGAGAAGGGGAGGAGGAAGTAAGGACCACCTGAAATTAGAGAAGTCAATGTTCATAACGCTGGGGTGCAAACTGCCCAAGCGAAATATGAGGTGCTGTTCCTCCAATTTACGGTGGCCCTCAATGTTTAGTTTAGTTTACAGATACAGCGTGGAAACATGCCCTTCGGCCCATCATGTCTGCACCTACCAACGAGCATCCATATGCTAGTTCTATGGGGACAATATAAGAAGCCAATTAACCTAGACACCTGCACGTCTTTGGTAGTCGGGTGTCTTTAGGAATTGGTTTGAATAATATGGTACGACACTTGATAGAAGTGTTGTTTACAGACTGCATATTTATTCTGAGTTAAGAGCCTGTCCCATTAACGCAACTTTACAGCGACTGTCTTCAACCTTCAAGCTCGAGGGCACTCGCATGAAAAACCTCGAGTTGGATCGACCGTCAACACACACACACACACACACACACACACACACACACACACACACACACACACACACACACACACACACACACACACACACACACACACGCGCACACACACACCTGACGCACACACGCACACACAAAATACACACACACACACACACACACGCACACAAACACACACACAAACACACACACACACACACACACACACACACACACACAAACACACACACACACAAAAAACAACCAAAAACACCAAACACACCATACCACACACCAAAACCAACCACAAACCACACAACCAACCCAACTACAACAACACAACACACACACCACAACACACACAGCCAGGGAAAGTGGGGCCAGGGAAAGTGGAGGAGCGCTGTCTGAAATTCACGCCCGCGACGAACATGAAGGTAAAGGACGGCTGTGACAGTTCTGCAAGTCCTTTAGAGAGCACGGAGAGGAGGGTAGGAGAGAGAGGCGCTGGGAAGGGGAGAGAACGGGAGAGAAGGGGGGAGTAGAAGTGGAGACACTTTTAAGAAGCCAGATAACTTTTAATAAAGTTTAGCGGGCATTTAACATTTCTGGTCGGTTTTCCGTGGTTCTTAAAACTCCAATGAGCCAATTAAAATGCCCGGTCAGCAAAGGAGATTGCCTATGGCTACCTCGACTGCCTAATAATAATAATAATACATTTTATTTATGGCCGCCTTTCAAGAGTCTCAAGGACACCTTACAAAAATTTAGCAGGTAGAGGAAAAACATGTAAGGGGAATGAAATAAATAGTAGAGACATGACTAGTACACAAAGTAAAGACAGAATACAATTCAAAACACAATATGAGGCAATTAATGCACAGATGAAAAGGGAGGGGGACGTGGGGCTAAGGATAGGCAGAGGTGAAGAGATGGGTCTTGAGGCGGGACTGGAAGATGGTGAGGGACACGGAATTGCGGATCAGTTGGGGGAGGGAGTTCCAGAGCCTGGGAGCTGCCCTGGAGAAGGCTCTGTCCCCAAAACTGCGGAGGTTGGACTTGTGGATGGAGAGGAGACCGGCTGATGTGGATCTGAGGGGCCGTGAGGGTTGGTAGGGGGAGAGGAGGTCAGTGAGATATGGGGGGGCCAGATGGTGGAGGGCTTTGTAGGTGAGGACCAGGATTTTGTAGGTGATCCGGTGGGAGATGGGAAGCCAGTGAAGTTGTTTGAGGACTGGAGTGATGTGATGCCAGGATTTGGTGTGGGTGATGAGTCGGGCGGCTGCGTTCTGGACCAGTTGGAGTCGGTTGATGTAGGTGGAGCTGATGCCAAGGAGAAGTGAGTTGCAATAGTTCAGTCGGGAGGAGATGAAGGCATGGATGAGCCTTTCAACAGCGGGAGGAGTGAGAGAGGGTCTGATTTTGGCGATGTTGCGGAGATGAAAGAAGGAGGTTTTAATGACATGGCGGATGTGAAGCTCAAAGGAGAGGGTGGAATCAAAGATCACGCCAAGGTTGCGGGCCTTGTGAGATGGGGAGACAGTGGTGCCGTCGATGGTGAGAGTGGGGTTATTGATTTTGCTGTTGAGTGTGGCTTTGGAGCCTATGAGGAGGAATTCTGTCTTATCGCTGTTGAGTTTGAGGAAGTTATGTTGCATCCAGGTTTTTATAGCTGACAAACAGGAGTTGATATGGGAGAGGGGGGGGGGTTGTGGGGGGATTTGGTGCCGAGGTAGATCTGGGTGTCATCGGCGTAACAGTGGAAGTCCAGGTTGAAGTGGCGGAGTATCTGACCAAGGGGGAGGGTGTAGATGATGAAGAGGAGGGGGTCGAGTACGGAGCCTTGGGGAACGCCTTGAGTGACTGTGGCTGTAGCAGAGGTGTGGTTATGGAGAGAGATGAAGCGGGATCTGTTGGAAAGGTAGGAACGGAGCCAGCTGAGTGCAGAGCCTTCAATGCCGAGGTCTTTGAGTCTGGTGAGCAGGATGTTATGGTTCACTGTATCGAAGGCTGCACTCAGGTCGAGGAGGATGAGGATGTTGAGGGAACCAGTGTCAGCAGAGGTGAGGAGGTCATTGAGGACTTTGAGGAGAGCAGTTTCTGTGCTATGGAGGGGGCGAAAGCCAGATTGGAGGGGTTCAAGTAGGTTATACGCAAGGAGGTGGGAATGAAGTTGCGACGCAAAGATACGCTCCAGGGTTTTTGAAAGAAAGGGGAGGTTTGAGATTGGGTGGTAGTTAATGAGAGAGGAGGGATCAAGACACTTGTGAGAGAGAAGTTGTCAAGTTAAAAGGCGAATTCAGATGCGTGCTTGCAGGTGGGGGAGTCCATGTGAATATTTAAGTCACCAAGTAACAGCAGACGTGGGGAGAGGGATGAGGCAAGTGTGAGGAGTTCAGTGAAGTCAGATAGGAAGGAGGGGTTTGGTTTAGGTGGCCGGTAAATGAGGATGACTGTCATGGAGGAAAGGGTTTTGAAGGCGAGGAATTCAAATGATGCTACTGGGGGGGAAGGTGAGTTCAGTGATCCGAAAATTCTGGTTGAAAATAACAGCGAGGCCACCTCCATGGCGGGAGGGGCGGGGTTTGGAAATGTAATTAAATCCAGGTGGGGATGCTTGATTGAGGGAGAAGAAGACATTGGGTTGTTGCCAGGTCTCTGTGAGCAGAAGGAAGTCCAGAGTGTTGTCAAGGATTAGTTCATGGAGGACAAGGGCTTTGTTGTTGAGCGACCTGGTGTTGAGGAGGGCAAAGTTGGCATATTGAGAGGGTGGAGGGATGGGGGCAGGCTGGAGAGATGTGAGGTTGTCCCGGTTGACAGTGCGTGCGGTCAGCTGGGATGGGGGGTGACGCAGTTGAGGGGGGGTAGAGCGTGGTAGTGAGCAGATGGATGGAATGGAATGTCCGGGGTTGAAGTAAACAAGCTTGCGCCGAGAGCCTCTGTGGATGAGACGGGGTCGACGTAGAAGTCCAAGCTGTTTAATGACTTGGATGCAGGATGGGATGTAGTTGTTGCAGAAACCAGTCATCTGCAGAGTTGAGTATTTGAGCATGAAGGTGATGGGGGCAGAGAGGTGTCCAGTGGTGCAGGTGCAGGTGCAGAGAGTACCCAGCGGTGAGGGAGCAGAGAGGTTGTCCAGCAGAGCAGGTGTGCGGGTGCAGAGAGGATCCAGCTCCCTCACTGGTGCAGGGAGGTGTCCAGCGTCCAGCATCAATGATGACAGGCACAGGTAAAGGCACGGAGGTAGGTAACAGGTAACAGGGGGGGGGGGGGGGGGGGGGGGGGGGGGGGGGGGGGGGGTGGGGGTGGGGGGGGGGGGGGGGGGCGGGCGGAAAAGTGGCGAACAGTCAACGCCAGCATCCTCTCCGGGCAGCGTGCAGGGATTCTAGCGGTTCAGGCGGCTTGCAGCTAACAGCTAGCAATATAAGCCGTAGGGGGACGATCAGTCGTCTAGCGACCCCACTCCACTGCACAACGAGTTCAAAAGAACCATGCCGGCCAATTTTTACTTGCTGAAAATGTTTCCTCGACCAAACTGCGGCCGCGAGTATGCGGGATCTTCCCTCGAGCATGACGGAGAGTTACAGTGACCTCATAGGACCTCCTAGGACCACGTGTCGACCATGCTGCGAGTTTGAGTCGAGAGTAAACTCTTCTAAACTCGCAAATTTGGCCCTTTACCGCCTTCAATAAAGAATGTTATGGTTACAGCTCTGGCTATGTTTATTTGCTTGCTCAACAACAATACAAAATAACCGATAAAAGTTATGCATGGTAGACAAAAATGCTGGAGAAACTCAGCGGGTGAGGCAGCATCTATGGAGCGAAGGAATAGGTGACGTTTCGGGTCGAGACCCTTCCTTCACTCCATAGATGCTGCCTCACCCTCTGAGTTTCTCCAGCATTTTTGTCTACCTTTGATTTTTCCAGCATCTGCAGTTCTTTCTTAAATAAAAGTTATGCATGTCAGTCTTGAATACGACTTAGTTATTGCTGTCATCACATTGCCCATTATTTGTTGCAGGCACTATTGGCTATTATTTCATGAGAGTTCAGAATGTTACCAACGTTTAGATGGGATAAAAGTGTATGCATATTGATCTGATACTCGGTTGGTGAATAGTGAGGCTTCAATCAGGAATTATCTTGTTTTGGCTACAAATCTATTGAGCACAATTGACTCCAAACAGCTTTTGAATTATCGCATCCAATGCATCAAGCTTGAAGGAAGAATCTGTTCGTCACAAGAGGACTTGACCACCCGGAGACTGGTACAAAAATCTACCCAGTCTTATTTCCTGAAACCCGCGCTTAGAAAGTGCCTGATCGAATTTCCACGGCCATGCAAATCAATCCAGAAATTACTATTGTCATGTAGCACGCAGAAAGAAAAGTCAAATTTCATTGATTCAGGGTTTAAATAAATAGACACAATCTAATGTCCAAGCCGATGACCTCCATTGTCCAGGCTTAAACCCCTGTCCCACGATACGAGTTCATTCCAAGAGTTTTCCCGAGTTTGCCCTGATTCAGACTCGGAGATTTACACTAATGGCCGCTCGTCGGTACTCGGGGCTCTCGTGGACATTTTTCAACATGTTGAAAAATCTTCATGAGGCTTCCCGGGCTTAGCTGCCGTTAGCGAGTCTTCCCGAGTACCTGCCGTTAGCGCTAAGAGACGTCCCCGAGCTCCGACGTTCCCACTACGTTCATTCTCCGTGCTTACCCCGAGTTTGATTTCTTTTAAACTTGAGAGAGCTCTTGGAATGAACTTGTACTGTGGGACAGGGCTTTAAGTCATCTGCCAATCAATACACTGCAATACTCTCTCGCTCATTAACATTCAATACAAGTGTGTCCACTCTCTCCCTGTAGCTCATGCCACCTGATCTAGGCATCATTCTAGTAGACCTCTGCTGCACCCTTCTCAAAGCCTCCACATCCTTCCTGCATAGGGTGACCAGACATGCACGCAATACTCCATATCCGGCCTCACTAAAGTCCCATAAAGCTGCACCATGACTTCCTGACTCGTGTACTCAGTACTCGCGCCGACCAATTGAAAGCAAGCAAACCACCTGCGTTCTTTACCACTCCATCTATTTGTCATGACCCACAAATAAAATAGCAACTGCCCACCAAGCAGGGAGAAATGCATGGATTACATTACATTGCTCTACAATGGAAGCTAACCACAATATTGATTTCCTCGAGTAAGGCTGAAGCAACTTTAGGACCTATATTCAGTCTTAGTGCAATAAGCAGCATCCATTTTGTGCAACTCAAAACGATCTGTTCATTGTGGCAAATGTCTGCCATGGAAGTGAAGAAGAAAGAAGAGGGAATGTGGAAGACACGTGGGGGTGGGGGGCAAATGGAGCTAATGACACGTGACTCACCCACATACCTTCCCGTCCCTCTTTTTCACACAGATGTTGGTGGTTATATGGAATGAGCTGCCAGAGAAGATAGTTGTGGCTGGTACTATAACACCATTTAAAGGGCATTTGGACAGGTAGATGGAAGGGAAAGGTTTAGAGGGATATGGGCCAAAGACGGGCCAGTCGGACTAGTTCAGATGGGCACCTTAGTCAGCAAGGACAGGTTGGGCCGAAGAGCCTGTTTCCATGCTCTATGCCTCTACGACTATCTAGGGCGCATGCCCAATGGCATCCTGTGAACTGGGATGACCACATATTTTGATGGACAACAGCAGCAGAAGTGGCCGATTTAGAAACTCCAAGCTGCTGAGAATGTTCTTCCGTTCCTACATCGGTGTTCCGATCATCCCGGCGAGAGGGCCTGGACACCGGGCCGCCGTAGCGGCGACTGCGGAGGGCTCAAAAGGCCCAGACCACGGGTGAACAAGTAGGACTGAACTTTATTGCCTTCCCTCACAGTGGGGAACGTTGATCCCGCTGTGTGGGGATGTACATGTTAAATTCTATCAAGTATTGTGTTCTTTTTATTCGCATGGCTGTATGTTAACTCAAATCTCACTGTACCAATTGGTTCATGTGACAATAAATGAACTTGAACTTGAACTTGAGCATCAGTCGATGAGCGTGCCAAAGCCTATTTCTTTTGGAAGATGTTTTAGTGGAAGGACCATTTGAACATAAAGAAATAACCCAGGGGTTACTTGAAATCATGCATAGTTCTCTACTTTCAATCAAATGTACTCACATTTTATTAGAAATGAATTACAAAGGTTATAGATTGTGGCCTTTCAATTTATATTGTTAAGTAACTCTTATAATGTCCACAGCAATGGTATCATCATATGCTTGGAACATGATGGGCAACTATCACCTGTTGGAGGTCGAATGATGTTTGAATGTGCCCCGTCCTACTTCTTGTTGGGCAGGGCTTCTGCTGGGAATGGGTGCAAAATCTTCAAAATTATATTTCGATTCATTAAATTAAAAAATTAAAAACCAGTAATTGACTCCCTATTTACATCCTCTGAGACAGTGCATCCATATTCTCACAATGCTGTATGTGCCCGTTTATTATTGATATATTTTAAATAACAAAATGTTAGAATTCTATTCTGTTATGAATTCCCCCACTGGACAAAATCGATAACATGTTGAATTTCTGAGTTTCCCTTTTTTTTAATATCTATCGTTCTCATTTATTAGTGTAAATGTTACAGCTTTTTATAACTTCTCCAACCTTTTGTAATGAGAACCCACTAGGCTAGATTGCCCTCCAGTACCTCAACTGCACGGCTATTCTTCATGAGTGGGTTAAGGAAGTGTCAGCTAGCTATTTAACAGCTTCGGGCATCATAATCTGGACTGTACACACATTTCAGACAAATATTTGGTTATTTTCCAGCAGCTTCCACTGGATGACACACGATGGTGCAAATCTCTTGCCTCTGGTTAGTAGATTGCAAGAAAATGATTACATTTCAACTGAACCTCTGTTGATGAAATGGGAAGTAAATACAGAATGCGACCATTATGAATGGTCCTGTGGTGAGACAGAAGTAAAGAGATAAAAATTAGGTCAGGCAACAGCAACAGAAAAAGAATAACAAGATTAACATTTCTGGTCAGAGACACTTTGTTGATACAATGAGGTTCTGACTTGGAATATTAACTCTGCTTCCCTTCCCTCAGATGCTGCCTGTCTGAATGAGTGTTTCTAACATCGATCATTTTGATTTCAGGATTTCCAGCATCTGCAGCTTTTAAAAATATTTTCAGATTAAAAGTAGCTTTGAAGAAGGTGACTTGTTCATACCACATCAAAAATATCCAATACATGGATGAGTGTTATTTTAAATTATATTCAAAGCAATATTCATAGAAACATAGAATCATAGAAATTAGGTGTAGGAGTAGGCCATTTGGCCCTTCGAGCCTGCACCGCCATTCAATATGATCATGGCTGATCATCCAACTCAGTATCCTGTACCTGCCTTCTCTCCATACCCCCTGATACCTTTAGCCACAAGGGCCACATCTAACTCCCTTTTAAATATAGCCAATGAACTGGCCTCAACTACATTCTGTGGCAGAGAATTCCAGAGATTCACCACACTCTGTGTAAATTTTTTTTTCTCATCTCCGTCCTAAAAGATTTCCCCTTTATCCTCAAACTGTGACCCCTTGTTCTGGACTTCCCCAACATCAGGAACAATCTTCCTGCATCTAGCCTGTCCAACCCCTTAAGAATTTTGTAAGTTTCTATAAGTTCCCCCCTCAATCTTCTAAATTCTAGCAAGTACAAACCGAGTCTTTTTTCATATGAAAGTCGTGACATCCCAGGAATGGATCCCAGGAAAGTCCTGCCCACATCAATTCTTCTGATCCCCATCTTACCCTGAATTGACATCAAAATGCATGCCTTCTGTTGAAAACATCTCAGGTTGCAGCATCCTCCATGCTCTAGTTTGTATCTACTGACTCGAATCTATAGTCTATCACAAATCTACAGGCTGGTAATAGTTTATAAAGATCTTATGGTCTAACATTCAGTCATTCACACTCTTCTTGCTACCTTTTCCCAAACTTACAAAAGCCTTCTTCATGGCATCACCTTCATTTACCCGTTCATAATTCTCATTAAATGTTTCTGTCTGTTCAACTGTGGTGGGCCCCACAGCCAAGGTCGCTCCAGTTGCTGTGATAACAAATGCTTGTGTTTAAGAAGGAACTGCAGATGCTGGAAAATCGAAGGTAGACAAAAATGCTGGAGAAACACAGCGGGTGCAGCAGCATCTATGGAGCGAAGGAAATAGGCAACATTTCGGGCCGAAACGTTGCCTATTTCCTTCGCTCCATAGATGCTGCTGCATAACACATGCTTTCCGACTACTATTATTGGGAGTCGATGGCTGAGCTTGCTGTTCAATTGAATGAAGGTAGAGGTTAGAAAATGGTTAGGAAACGATGCACAAAGATGCCCAAAATAGATTAAAACCATGAAATGAAGAAGGGTTTTGGCCCGAAACGTCGCCTATTTCCTTCGCTCCATAGATGCTGCTGCACCCGCTGAGTTTCTCCAGCATTTTTGTGTACCAAATGAACACTCATCCTTGATCCCTGCACAAAATGACTGTATTTTCACATTTCCTCAAGACATGGAAAGAGACAACTTCAGCCCATGAAGTGTACGCCTCTTCACAAAGCAACAACATGTCCATGGGCAGATGTACATATGGGGAATACGGATGTCTGTACATTCCCACCAACTCTTCCCAGGTTCTACTATTCATCCTAGGGACTATTTACAGTGGCCAATTGATTTGCCGACTTGCATATTTTTTGGATGAGGGAGAAAACCAGAGGACACAGGGAAAAATTTTCAGTCACAACGAGAATATGCAAACTCCACAGAGACAGATCCAGAAGTCAGGATTGCATCTAGCTGTAGGAGGGGACTGCAGATGCTGGTTTACACTGAAGACAGACACAAAATGCTGGAATTACTCAGCAGGACAAGCAGTATCTCTGGGTAGAGGGAATGGGTGAGGTTTTGGGTCGAGACCCTTCTTCAGACTGAGAGTCAAGGGAGAAGGTAATGAGAGATATGGAAGGGTAAGGTGTGAAAAGGAGAAATCAAAAGGGCCAAAGTTCAAGGAAAATGTAGAATAGATGATTGTTAGCGAGAGGGTGACAAGGGGGGCAGCACAGTCAAACTAGTCATAGAACTGGGATGGGGAGAGAAGGAGTGAGAGGGAAAGCAGGGGTTACTTGAAGTTAGAAATTTATTCCACTGGGTTGTAAGATGCCAAGCAAAATATGCCAAGCAAAAAAAGATGCCAAGCAATGCTGTTCCTCTAATTTGAGCCGGGCCTCACTCTGACAATGGAGGAGGCTCAGGACAGAAAGGTCAGTGTGGGAATGGGAGGGGGAGCTAAAGTGATTAGCAACCGGGAGATCATGTAGACCTAGGAGGACTGAGCGGAGGAGTTCAGCGAAACGATCGCTGAACCTGCGCTTGGTCTTGCCGATATATAGGAGCCAGTTCTGCCCCATCCGGAAATCTGCTGTTATTGAAATCATGTGACAATAAACTCTTCACTATATCTTGTTACACATGACAAATGATAAACTAATTTTCATATTGGTCCGCGATGCTCCAAATGATCAGAATACGTGGCCAATCACTACCAAAATATGGAAACCTGTGTTGTGAAGTAAAAATATTTCTCCTGCACATTCTACTCCTTGAAATGAAGCCCTTGCATTTGTATGACTTCCAATAAACAGTTTTCCAAAAATTGCCGGTTTAAAAAAAAAAGGCAATTCCTCAAAGGTAATTAGTTGACTTTCAAGTGATGAAGATGTCCAATTTTACTTCGGAGTCACGTGAGTGACTACGTGAAGACCCCGTCCAGTACGCATGCGTGTCCATATCGTCTATCGCATTGCGTGACGACTGGCAGGGTGTACGTGATTCTCCTGCCAGCAACAGACATGAGGTAAGTTTTTTTTTAAACTTTCAGGCTTAAATCTTCTTGCAGGAACCTCTACTCAGAGGTCCTGCTAAAAGTCTGGGGTGAAGTCAGGACAGAGGGGAGACCCCAGTCACGAATTTCAGGGAACCCCGGTCACGGGGAATCCCGCCCACGGACCTAGGCACTCGGAAGACCGTGGAATACGGGGAGCGGACGGCGGTGGATTCGCCTTCGAGCCGCTGGCAGTAAAACCAGCGGCTTCATATTGGTGTCAGGGGCACCTGGAAAACCGCTCCGGAGACTGTGGAATACGGGGAGCGGGGGGCGGTAAGTCGCCTTCGAGCCGCTGGCATTGGAGCCAGCGGCTTCATATTGGTACCTGAGAACTCGATCCGTAGACTGTAGGATGCGAGGAGCGGACGGCAGTAAGTCACCTACTGTGCCGCTGGCAGTTAAACCAGCTTCATATACCCCCCCCCCCCCTCCCCGAAGCAGGATACCCCTCCCCCCAACTTTGTAAATCGCGGCTATCCCTTTTATAGGGACCGCGGGGATATCCCGGCTGCAGTTACTGCGGGGATACCCAGATGGGGGGGGGGGAATGAAAGCCCCGACTGCAGAACACCGTGGAGAAGCCCTGTTATGAGGGACCGCGGATAAAAAGCTCGGGGGAGAAATAACCGCAATGGAAGTGTTTCTACATGGACCACAGAGGAACCACCGCTGTAACAAACCACGACCACGAGACCAGGCTCAGGAGGAGCTTTGCCCTGCAGCAGAAGGTTTAAAAAGGACATGCAGGTAAATTCCTTTCTTTTGTGAGAATATGTTACAGGAATGGACCGCATCCAGACTGACTGCGGAGGACCGCGGAATTGTGGGCAGTCAGCAGCTGTAGACTGCACCTGGATCGCTATTGATCAGCAGTCTCCGACCTGGCACCTGCACAGTCGGAATCGACACCTCAGACTGGTGGGAAAGCCAAGCAGAAGTCGGACAGGCCGAAGACTCGGACGAGTCGGGCTGTGAAGACTCACCGCCGGCGGGAGCAACTGTGATCGCATATCCCGCATGGAGCGGTTGATGGAGCAGAAGCTCCAATGTGACATGCTCCGGTATATGGAGTCTAGTCACCAGGGGGTCCTGGGATGCCCATGGCAGCACCTTATTGAGGGCTGCATAATGCATCTCCCTCGACAGAGGGGAGCATTAGGAGTCACTTCTGGGCTGACTCTGAAGACAGGGGTTTGGCTGAAGAAACCACAAGTGTGCAGGGGGTGCAAGAACAACACTACCAGCAGCAGGAGCTTGATGAGTGGCCGTCGGGTTCAGGAAGGCCACATCATCACGCAAGACCTCACATCTTCGACGGCAGCACCCCTACGCACCAACCAGCAAACCACGATGAACTGAAGCTGGTGAAAGCTTGAAGGCCGTACAACCAGGACAAAGGTCTTTTTTAGGCCACAGCCCAGAACGGCCTTCCTGGAAGATGCGCCAACCTCGTACTCGAGCTCCTCTACCTCCCAGGAGCAGATGTAAAATCATGCACACATGTTTGAGGCAGCTCCTGGGTCGGGTTGCATAAGTCCCCCCATCCGGATAAAGGTATGGAACCACATCGATGATGTCTCCCGTCACGGATACAAGTTGGTAATACTTAAACTGGTTTGAATATTTACACTGGTTTGGGATAACACAAGATTAGTTTATACTGCACACAGGTATGGTTGGAGTTGCCTTTCAAGACAAGGCTCACAATAATAGGATGTGGACTGATCATTGTCAACAGCCTCAACCCGCATGTGCAGTATAGACTTTTCTGAATAACTTCCATTTGATCATTTCCGCTCACAGGGTTGAAGATATTTGAAATTTAACTGGATGAGGCAACGATACACTCAGTGCGTTGCAAAATGGGCTAACTCCAGTTTCCAGATTATTTACCAAATCACTACTACCAGTGCTTCAGCTGCACAGAGCTAACAAATAAGTAGCATGGCCAATCTGGATGATATTGAACACACTGTATTTTACTAAATTAGCCTTATCAGCCACATAGCTATATTTGAGGAATTGGTTCTCACCCGTCCAGTTAAATTTAAATTAAGTTCATACCAACTGAAACTATTGATTATTGGGATACAATCATCCATTTATTGGTCTGGGATCAGCTCTGAGACAAAAAAACAAAAAAAACAAAATAAATTAGACCTCTGCTATTTTTAGCTGAAACAATCAAAGTCACAATGATGGACAGCTTTGCTCCACTAAAACCTCTTATCCGTAAATCTTCAGTCATTTCCAAACTGATGCTATTGCCCAAAGATGTGTAATTTACTAATACCATCTCTAGTTACGGAGGCAGATGGGATTAGCATGAGTTATCAAGTGTTCAGTCATGGTATCAATTGCCAATGGACACCAGGTGCATTTTGTGCATTAAAGGGTGTGGGGATATGCATATACGGCATGCACAAGTCCAAGGTGATACACTTTGGTGGTGGTATATGTTAATCACAAAGGTACAATCAAATCAAAGATAGTTTTACCAAACCGGATTTAGCACTGGTGTATTATTATGCAAAATCAATGACAACACAGAATGAATGTGTGATCACAAAGTATTTAATGACAATGTGGATTGATAGAACACTAACTATTGAGTTGCTTGCATCCAGTTTCAATCAACAGTGAACGAGGCATACAGTGGCGAAGGGTGCATTCTCGCTACACTAGGAAGGAATGTTCTTTTATGTCTTCCTCCATTTGGCCTCAATAGACGGGTCTTGCAAAATTCAGCAAGATTCCCGCTTCCGGGTTTTCATAGTGCCTGCCTGGGTTATATACCTATGGCTCCTGCTGAGGCGAAGAATGAACATAAAACCTTACATGGTTAATTCCGGATAAAAAGATGCTGGTTCAGTTGTGATGTTGAAACCATCCTCTGCATGATATAATCAATTCACAGACTTACAGACTCTGAGAGATCGTTTCTGCGGCTCGGGTTGTCAAACCATAAGCGTTAAGAGTGCTCACTACAGATTGCAGGGATAGCACCAAATAGCAGCTATCTGCATAGGAGATGGGAAGCATTGTTTATGCTTCCTTACGTTTAACTTGGCACGGATGACTGACACATTAAAATTCAGTTTTATGGGATTATAACATTAAGTTACTATTCCATTACTGTGCCTTAAGTAGCTCCTCATCATTTGGCTGAGGAGTACATAAACCACTCTGTCCGATCTCACCCTCTGACATCCAGAATATGAAGGTACCGTCAGCTTAAAACCTCCCAGGCTTAGGGACGCAGAGATATGGGTTGTTAACATTGTACTACGTCACTTCACCGATGGGCACCAGCAACATCCCTGTCCATGGTCATACTCACGTACTAGTGATTATGCCATGGCACTGAGTACAGGGCTATGGATCCAGTCATGGCTACACTGGATAGGATGATCATATCTGCGGGCTATAATAACATGTTTTGTTTAAGATTAATGAAGCAGATTAGACAGGGACACAAGACCAAACTAGAGTTGCATATCCCATGGACCGCATTTACACCAGTATGTCAAGGTTCCTAAGAGCCTTATAGACTGACAGCAATATTATTAGTTACATAAAATCTTGTTAGAAGGAATCACTACGAACCTTCTCCAGTGGTTATATGGGTCTGGCATATACAGGAGTGTACATTGCATTGAGTCTCACTCCACCAGGACCGCTATACCTCAGCAGCAGGGATGGACCACATCCTAGCGGTTGCAGGTCAAACTATTGATCTGTCCAAATATTCAGAATAAACCTATTGCCAGATCAGGGGTATTTGCCAACTCTATGTTAGATATGGTTCATACTTCCTCCAGATTGACTATTGCCACTATTATTCATTAATAGCATCAACATGTCTATATCTACGTCATGTCTGAATACATTCTTAATGTTCACTCATCATTGGCCTACTGATGTAGTGTATGACGCCTGGACTCGGTTCCACGGCATGAAATCACAGAGCTTTAAAATCATCACGTAGTCACTCACGTGACTCAGAAGTAAAATAGTAAGATTAACCGAGAACTTACCAGTTTGAAGTTTGATCTTTATTTTATGAGGAGTAACATTGAGGGATTACGTGCCCTCCGCTCCCAGCCCTCTATCATAAAGTTCAACTGGTATTATGGTTCTCTTATCTTACTATGTTCAGTTCAATAACTGTTATCTGTGATTTCACACCGCTGCTTTGAAGATTGACACGCATGCGTACTGGACGGTGTCTTCACGTAATCCCTCAACGTTACTCCTCATAAAATAAAGATCAAACTTCAAACTGGTAAGTTCTCGTTTAATCTTACTATTCTCCAGCCCACGATCTCTAAAACTATGACACAAACACTTGAACTTCCTGAACCCTCCTCAGTATTGACGATCAGTTCTCACAATACTTCAAAAACAAGGGCTGATGTTTCACAACAGTGCTCTCCAACCCATGTCGGCCAAATGACACAAACGCAGTTTCGAGCAGGATCCAATATTTTATGATCAGGAGCCAGAACTGCAGCCAATTTACTTAATCTCTCCTGTTCCAATTTGCTGAGCCAGATCATAGTAGTCCAAGAATTATCCATCTGCGATCACTTAAACAAACACAGACCAAAAATTATAATCACCATTCTATAAAAATAGAACTTCTCTCATGTGTTTCATCCATCTCATTATTAAAATGTGGGGAAAAGGGAAGCAATACACAAGAGAGCTGCAGTGTGTGACCAGAATATATTTAGTACATTAATATAAATGACCTTTGTCACTTATTTTGAAGTGGAAGTTCCCAAAGTTTGCTCTGCAAAATGCCTTGGCAGTGGTTTCACGAGATAGATCTTACTTGTTTCAATATGATCATAACTTGTTCTAAGCTTCAATGAGTATAGCCCCAACTTGTTCAACCTTTATACATCAATGAATCCTTCAGTCAGGGGTCAACCCACTGTACTTAATCTGAACTACCCCAGAACAATTTAGGGGATCAAAATTTCAATATGATTACACTTAACCCCCTGAAAATGTCCCAAGACTTCCCTTGTTGTACACTCTGTCTCCTTTGATACAGCCCACCATTCTATTTCCCCCACCTACCTGCTGTATCTGCACTAGCCACTAGCCGTCTGACCACCCAAATATTAAAGGAGAAGATAGCCAACTGAGCGATAAGCGAGGTATAAAAGTGAAACAAAATGTTGTGGTGATGATTGCAACAGCTGTTGGTTTTCAAAAGAAAAATCTCCCCACCATAAATATATCCGAGTAACAGAGGCAATCCTCTGGAGAGGAACGCACTGAAAGCAGAAACACTATTGTGTAGCAAACACAACTTGGGAAGGTCAACAATGATTATGGGGAAACAATAGCAAAGAAGCAGGAAATGCTAGGTTCTCTGCCAAATGGCGACAAACACGGCTTCTCACTTAGATGGCAGCTTACAGTGAGGGGTGAGGAAAGTGTTTAGAATTTTTCAGTATCCCTATGTCATTTGTCACATTAGGTTCAGGCTTCAATCATTGTCCTTAACCCTCTGAGGACCCCAATATACCATTTCTGCAGTGACAATGCATTTCTTGGTGTTTGAATTTAGATGGAGTGGGTTATTGTTTGAAAGGACCAATTCCCAGTCTATATTGCATTTGTGTTAACACACATAGAAAGCTCATCTCTTTATATTGGTCGCCTGGGCATCCTTTAATTTTGCATATTTCTCTGAATTTTGCTGCATGGTTTTCAAATCTGTGAATGTTCGGGAAGTTAAAAATAAACAGGTCAGTGGAGGTGATAGTAGAAGAGAAAGACTTCAGAATTAAGGGACAGAAGTTTAGGGGTAATATGAGGGGGAACTTCTTTACGCAGAGAGTGGTAGCAGTGTGGAATGAGCTCCCAGTGGAAGTGGTGTCGGCAGGTTCATTGGTATCATTTTAAAATAAATTGGATAGGCATATGGATGAGAAGGGAATGGAGGGTTATGGTATGAGTGCAGGCAGGTGGGACTAAGGGGAAACATATTTGTTCGGCACGGACTTGTAGGGCCGAGATGGCCTGTTTCCGTGCTGTAATTGTTATATGGGGTTATAAAGGTTTGGGGGGGGGGGGGGGTGGAGCAGTGACTGGTGGGGGGGGGGGGGGGGGGGGGGGGGGGGGGGGGGGGGGGGGGGTGAAGGATGTAGGGATGGCCAGGTGGCCAGTCAGGCAAGGATTAGACACAGAGGAGAATGTGCGTTTACAGGAGAAAGGGGGAAACGCTGAGTAAAACTGGTGCCAATACAGCACTATTAACAATAAAGATACAATCTCTTATATAAGCAAGGAATAAACTGCTGCTTCAAATAATTATTGCTCTTTGTTTCCCCAGTTCTGCTTCTGACAATGCATGCTAAACATACCAAATCCTAACAAACTCCATTCTCTGCAAAATAATATTCTCGAGTTCAGCGGAGGAAACCTGTTCTCCTGCGGCCAATGTTTCCATGGGCCACACACCTTAATTTCATCAGCCATGAAAATAATGGAATTATTTGTACTTCCAAAACCGTCAGAGTTCATTGCATCTGATGGGCTCCGTTGTACGATGCCTCTGGCAATCCGATCCATCCTATTACTGCTGTGTCCTGAGTTTACAGTTGGGTGAAAAGCCGGATATCAATAAAACCCTGAGCACCTGCCTGTAATTGCAAATGGACCTCCACAGTCCTCTGAATGCCACAGTCTCTCTACCTTGGCAGTGACGGGATTTAACAACATGCGGTGTCAGGCTAACGTTTATTAAATGATGATAGGCACCATCTTGATTGGTCATAAGTAGGAAAAGAGGCCCACAAACAACAAAATGATTAAGAACAAACAGATCACTCCCTGAAACAAAAACATTTTTTTAGAATATATCATCTGATTGAGCTTTTATATCAATAATTCCACTTTCACATTGATAGCTTTACAACAGCAGAGTTCTTCAGTACCCATTCATTCCTATAATAAACATTTGTCCCATTCACCTGAAGCTTAACATTGTTGCTTCCTGAAAATATGAACACAGATTTGGCGAGAGTAGAAACCTGATGGCCATGGCTTTGACCATTTTGGGAAAATTTGTGCAGTTAATCTGTGGAACTCATTGCCACAGAGGGCTGTGGAGGACAAATCAATGGACATTTTTAAGGCAGAGATAGACAAATTCTTGATTAGAACGGGTGTCAAGTGTTATAGGGAGAAGGCAAGAAAATGGGATTAGGAGGCAGAGATCAGTCGTGATTGAATGGCGGAGTACACTCGATGGGCCGAATGGCCTAATTCTACTCCTGTAACGTGAACTTGTGAAAATGTGAATGTAGGCCTTGACATTTTTCTACATTCATTAATTTGCACTGAATGGAAGTTGATGCAGGTGTGAATAATAATGTTGGCCTCCAGTTGCAAACTTCTATTTTGTCCATAGTCTATGGTTAGTTCTGAAAATGGGTTTACAAAAGGGTCAGGAGGGCCCAATTCTGCCTTTGTTGTGCTGAGGATGGATACATGAGGGCAAGGAACCAACGCTTGTACTGTTGCTGCACTAGTTGGAATAGGAGGGAGGGCATCAGAACGGTCGGGCATGGTGGTGCGTCGTGAGGGAAACACTGTAGCCTGCACAGACCTTCATAAGTGATGGATGCAGAATCAGGCCATTCGGCCCATCAAGTCTGCTCTGTCATTCAAACATGTCTGATCTACCATTCCCTCTCAACCCTCTCATGGTCCAACTCATGTTTGATCTACCATTCCCTCTCAATTAAGGGACAGAAGTTTAGGGGTAACATGAGGGGGAACTTCTTTACTCAGAGAGTGGTAGCGGTGTGGAATGAGCTACCAGTGGAAGTGGTGGAGGCAGGTTCATTGGTATCATTTAAAAATAAATTGGATAGGCACATGGATGAGAAAGGAATGGAGGGTTATGGTATGAGTGCAGGCAGGTGGGACTAAGGGAAAAAAGTTGTTCGGCACGGACTTGTAGGGCCGAGATGGCCTGTTTCCGTGCTGTAATTGTTATATGGTTATATGGTTAACCCCATTCTCCTGCCTTCTCCCCATAACACCTGATACCCGTACTCATTTCAAATCTATCATTCTCTGCCTTAAAATATCTTCACAGCCTTCTGTGCAATGAATTCCACAGATTCACCACCTTCTGACTAAATAAATTACGCCTCAAGGGTCAAGGAATTGGAATTGGAACATTCAGGTCCTGGGCCTCAGAGGATTCCATTATTGGGGCTTTGGGATAGGGATTGAGTAGTAGTGGGTGGTTACGGTGCCTTTGGGTCAAAAAGATAGAAGTCCAAAGGATAAAAGCTGAGAAAAGAACTTAACTGAAAGGGTCCCACTCCAAAGCAGCACTGGGAAAAACAAGCTGCCCCAGTTATGCCCAGCAATATTTGCTTCCAGAAAAAATATCTCCACGTTTCTTGGCAAAGCTCAGGAATGCAAGGTTGATTCATGTCTTGAGGTACAGGTAATGCAAAACAACTTGAAAATGATTGCCATTATGTCTCACTGCAGCTAAAAAATATATATTCAATTCCATAATGCTGAATAAAATAGCGGTTTGAAATTTAATTCTGAGATGACAGTGTTTGAGTACTATTCATTATTTATTGCTGATTTTTATTGGAATGATGACATCCTGTAGTCCTGAGCCGCACTGGGCTGCACCTTTCTACGAGATTGATCCCTGGGATGGCGGGACCGTCATATGAGGAAAGATTGAAAAGACTAGGCTTGGAATCACTGTAGTTTAGAATGATGAGGGGGGATCTTATAGAAACATATAAAATTATAAAAGGACTGGACAAGCTAGATGCAGGAAAAATGTTCCCAATGTTGGGTGAGTCCAGAACCAGGGGCCACAGTCTTAGAATAAAGGGGAGGTAATTTAAGACTGAGGTGAGAAAAAACATTTCCACCCAGAGAGTTGTGAATTTATGGAATTCCCTGCCACAGAGGGCAGTGGAGGCCAAGTCACTGGATGGATTTAAGAGTTAGATAGAGCTCTAGGGCTAGTGGAGTCAAGGGATATGGGGAGAAGGCAGGCATGGGCTATTGATAGGGGACGATCAGCCATGATCACAATGATCACAATGGCGGTGCTGGCCCGAAGGGTCGAATGGCCTCCTATTTTCTATGTTTCCATGTTTCTCTGTTTCTAACGATGTGCATTACTTGCCAACACTGAGGGCAAAACTTAAGATGAAGGGAGATGTGTACATAACATATTGTATGTCAGATTTCCTGTAAATACTTGATTTATTTGAGCATCTGCAAAGCCTGCACATGTAAATAAACTTTATCATTGTTAAACCAAATAGCTGAAGTAGATAATTCTGCGTGTAATTTAATCTTTCTTTCTTCTGAAATCTGTCTCCTTCTTGTGGGTTACTAGACGGTCACATTTTTTGCAACCATTCATCCAGAGTAAATGATTTGACAGATCTTGATTTTCTTTTCAAATGCGTTGCTGTTAAAATATCGCTCGGTACATTGAAGCTCCCAAACATTACATTTGTCCCTGGAACATGAGATGTGCACACACCAGATCTCCTGGAAGATCAACTGAACCAGCTTCTCTTAGACCTCTCATGTTCAGTCAGCATCCTGGATTAGCCTCAACAAAGATTAACTAAAATATAGTCTTCAATTTACATTAAGAAATCCCACACTGGCTCCAAACTGCTTTGGGTTTAGGAGATTTCACATAAACTATCCGAACATACAAATGATCACTAAATGGTATAACATTGCTGTTTCAATCCTTAATTTCACAAGTTGTAGTTTTCAGGGGCAGCGTGGTGGCACAGCTGAAGAGTTGCTGCCTTATGGTGCCAGAGACCCGGGTTTGATCCTGACTACGGGCGCTGTCTGTACGAAGTTTGTACCTTCTCCCTATGACCCGCGTGGGTTTTCTCCGGGATCTCCAGTTTCCTACCATACTCCAAAGATGTACAGGTTTGTACATTAATTGACTTGGCATAATTGCTCCTGGTGTGCAGGATAGCGTTAGTGTGCGGGGATCGCTGGTCGGCGCAGAGTCGGTGGGTTGAAGGGCCTGTTTCCTCGCTGTATTTCTAAACTAAACTCAAACTAAACACTCAGGTTTTCCCTTTGGCAAAAGATTTGTCCGAGATTTATAACTTACAAATGAAACTTATCACTTCATGTAGCAGGAGTCATGAGGAGAGCAGAATGACCGTGAAATCAGTGGATGGTTATTTCCAGCAATGTAACATCCTCAACTAAGCTTCACTATCATTGCGTTTACAGTATATGAACCAAATTACATCATCTGTTGGGTAGTGATTTTATTTGTGTCAGTTAAAATGATTTTGTTTGAAAGATGATAAATATCTTCATACTGTATGGGCATGTGGAGTCGAATGAATCTCTGGGGAGAGAAATTGGATAGCACCAGAAATCACATTCTGCAACCACGGACCATTTGATAACATTTGTGCTGTAGTTTTATTATCATGATTGTTGCAGCCTTAAATCCCAGTCACGACAATCTCAGATAGATGAAATTACCATCAATGTAGTTCTCTCAAACCAATCAATCTCTGCATTACGAACAAGCCTGCAAGTTGTTAAGCATCCCTTTAAATTACATAGAACATAGAACAGTGCTGCCTTCAGCCCACAATGTCTGTGCCGAACATGTTGCCGCTAAACTAATCTCTTCTCCCTGTATATGACCCATATCACTCCATTCCCTGTCTGTCCATGTTCCAATATAAAGGCTTTTACATGCCACTAAAGTATATGCCTCCACTACCATCCTGGCAGTGTATTCCAGGCACCCACCGCCCTCTGTGTAAAAACTTGTCATGCACTTCTCCTTTAAACCTTGCCCCTCTCACCATAAACCTATGTCCTTCTGTTTAACCATAAAACCATATAACAATTATAGCACGGAAACAGGCCATCTCGGCCCTACAGGTCCGTGCCGAACACTTATTTTCCCCTAGTCCCATCTCCCTGCACTCAGACCATAACCGTCCATTCCTTTCCCATCCATATGCCTATCCAATTTATTTTTAAATGATAAAATCGAACCTGTCTCCACCACTTCCATTGGAAGCTCATTCCACACCGCTACCACTCTCTGAGTAAAGAAGTTCCCCCTCATGTTATCCTAAGCTTCTGTCCCTTAATCCTGAAGTCATGTCCTCTTGTTTGAATCTTCCCTATTCTCAATGGGAAAAGCTTATCCACGTCAACTCTGTCTTTGATATTTCCACCCTTGGGGAAAGGTACTCATGGTCTAACCTCTCTATACCTCTCATAATTTCAATCATGCTGGCAGAAGGGCTCTTGTTTCTGTTCAATACCACATTACCTATAAATGGCTTCAGTTGGATTGTTGGGGTTCAGGCCGGTGTCAAAATGAGCAATGTTCCATGGTTGATGTCACCAACTACCTAATTTGCATACTTCTGGCACAGGCACCAGTTGATTATGATTAGGCAGGAGGTAGTTGAGGCAGGTACTATCAGTCCAGTTAAGAGACAATAGGTCAGATCAGATACATGGATAGAATAGGTTGAGAGGGATATGGGCCAAGCACAGACAGATGGGATTAATGTGGATGGAGCATGTTGGTTGGTGTGGGCAAGTTGGGCCAAAGGACTTGTTTCCATGCTGTATGACTCTATGACTCTATTAGAGATACAGCTCACCGAGTCCATTGATTACCCATTCACTCTTGTTCTATGTTATCCCACCTGCACCCTACACATGAGGTGCAATTTACAGATGCCAATTAACCTACACTAGCACACGTTTTAGAGATGTGGGAGTAACCCAGAGCACCTAGAAGAAACCCACGTGGTCACATAAAGAAGGTGCAAACTCCACAGAGACAGCGCCCTAAATCAGGATCAAACTTGGCTCTCTGGTGCTGTGAGGCAGCAGCTCTATCAGCTGGGCCGCAGTGCCTGCACAGTTAATGCAGGTCAATACAAATCTTATTCTTGTGCTGCCCTTTGTGATTAAGAGACTGCTTCCACTTTTGTTTTGTCAGTTCTGAGGTGGTTGATGAGACCATTGTGGAAATCTCAGCCTCTTGACCACGATGGGGCTGGAGGTGGCTGGTGAGCCGAGGGTTCGTCAGTGGGGATGTTGCAAGGAAATATTGGATCTTTTCTCTCCATTGTCTTTGTGATATCTTTGACACAGCTTGGAACAGGGTATATATTTATCAATACTACTAACATACACACAATGTTGCTCATCCAATGAGCTGAGTGTAACCAGGGCTTCAATGCTGGGTATATTTTCCATGAGACATAGATTCACTTGTCCTCCCCGTGAATGTAGAGCTGAGGGCGGCTCTGGAGATGGAGGAATGGTCCACACTTCACAGGGTCTTGCCCGGATCCTCTATTGTTAATTGTAGACTATGTTTCCATATTGTGTTGTGCTGTTGCAAGTAATGCCCCTGTCCCACTTAGGAAACCTGAACGGAAACCTCTGGAGACTTTGCGCCCCACACAAGGTTTCCGTGCGGTTCCCGGAGGTTGCAGGTGGTTGCCGGAGGTTGCAGGTAGTGGAAGCAGGTAGGGAGACTGACAAAAACCTCCGGGAACCTCCGGGAACTGCACGGGAACCTTAGGTGGGGTGCAAAGTCTTCAGAGGTTTCCGTTCAGGTTTCCTAAGTGGGACAGGGGCATAAGTATCTCATTGTTCTATCTGGGACATATGACAATGAAACACTCTTAACTTGACTCTCTTGACTATTATTGGATGTGTAATGCAGTGGGGTTAGGTTGGCAGGGGACCTTGATCTTGAAGCTTTTCCCTGAGAGTACACAATCATAAGTAATGTCTGCTGCTCCAGCTTGTGCACAGAGAGCTGGGCATCCTTGACTGAACGCCATAGACTGAACAATCTCCTTTACTTGTGAAGTTTAGCTCAACCCCCATGGGGGCATGATAAGAATAGGCACCAGCGATTCACATTCACCATTATAAGCAAATAGAACCTGAAGTACGGAGACTAATAGCCCCCCACAGCCTGATTTCATGGTCTTTATCTGTTAGCTGCTGTTTGCTTTAAGCAGCTGAAATATATTAGTGTCAATTCTGGAGCATGCAAGAATAACAGATGTTGTGTTAAAAGATTCCTTCAGGACTCATGTCAAAGTAGCATTGTGCCTATATAGTAGGCGCAAAGATGTATACGTTTGTGTGGATTACCACTCAAGACGGAAGCATCAGGAGTTCCAGCATGAGAGGGGTAGCCCTGTGTGACTTTTATCCATCCATTCAGTAAATGGTAAACCATCACGCCTTCCCTGCTCCAACAATCAGAATGTACCCCGACCACATGAACCATGGATTTGTGAACTTTAATAATATAATGTTCATCTTTAATAATATCACGGTAGCTCAAATACTCAATGTTTCAGTATTGATTTGTTGACGCTTACCATTGAAAGCCGTCCTGCTGCATGGAGCCAAATTTCCTTTGTGAATGTGAGTTACAGTAGGCGAAGGAATTTTGTGATATGTAATGGGATGGGCGAGAAGGGCGAGAGGTGGGGAAATAGAGGGCTGGAATCACAGGCCTAACCCTGGCAGTGGAGAAGGCCAAGCATCGACATGCTGGTGTTGGGTGGGAAGGAGCATTGAATTGGTCCGCCACTGGGATAGTAGCATGGCAGTTATAGAATAGAATAGTTTCACTACCCAGGTGCGGTGCGCCCCAACAAATGGTCGCTTGGCGTGGCCCTTGTAAAGGAGATCACATCGAGAGCACCAAACGGAGCAGATGCGGTTGGAAGAGGTGCATGTGAATCTTTGCCGCACCTGAATGGAATGTTTAGATGGCAGTGAGGGGGATGGTGTAGGGAGAAGTGTTGTAGCAGGGGAAAGTGCCAGGTGCAGGGAGGAGTGGGTGGAGAGGGATGAGCAAGCCAAGAGTGATTGCTGCAGAATACAGAAAGGGATGGGAGGGGAAGATGTCTGAAGGTTGTGTCCAGTTGCAGCTGAGAGAAATGATGGAGGACGGTGTGCTGGATGTGAGGCTGGCCAGGTGAAAGGTGAGGACCAAGGCAACTCTATTGCTGCTCTGTCTGGGTGGAGACGCGGTGAAACCAGAAGTCCAGGAAATACAGGGAATGCGAGTGAGGTCTCTGTCATCCTTGGTAGGATACTGCAGTTAGTGTTCTGTTTACAGGGAAAGAAGGGCAACAATGGAATTGTAATGGACTGGCCTAAGAGCCACACAGTAGGAAGGACTGAAATTACCTGCAAAAGTGATATCTGTCCAGAATTCTGTCAGTCTGGAATGTAATTATAGCAAATTAGGCCACAGTCTGAAACACAAAGGTCGCGAAGAATTGGCAGGGTCAGGTTGGGTCATTAACAGGCATCTTGAACTCAGCAGGGTAGGCTGCATTGTTTTCCCTGAGCCGGACTATGTCATACCTGGAGGATGCAATTTTAAGTGTTTTTTTTAAATGGAGAATTTTTGTTGATACTCACTGTTTCACAGAGTGTTAAAAGACCACAATGACTTGTTGATGCACCTCAGTGAGTGCAAGTGCCTGTGTTCCTGTATAGGATTCTTCTCAATTCAAATGCTTTTTCTGTATCTCTTAACTCTTTTGCAATTAGGTACCACTGTGTGTTGTTGTTTGGTTGGAGGGTTGGGAGGCAGGGTCCAAAAAATGTTATGCAACTCAAATTGCATTCAATTACATTCTATACAAATGATCTGGAGTTTGTACATCAGATGCATAATCTGAGATTCCCGCTGATGTTGATGAAGATGTTATTAACCTTGGCAGCAATGCCATTATTTATCAGTCTCTCTATTCCCTCACCTCATAAATGACTGCCCATAAAATATCCATGTAGATGAGATATCGGATGCCTAACATCGTACACTCAAATGAACCACAGCAATGAGAGGGAAGACAGAGCGAGAAAACCTTGAACAATATATCTTGGCCAGGCTATCAATTTAACATAACACTTTGATGCAGACTGATCTATTTATTCCAGCTATTAGCCAATGAAACAAGACGTTCCAAATGCCTATTTTGATGCACAGCTTTTGTTCTGTATATTTCCATTATAGATATTGGAAAAAGCATGCGTTCAAATGTGATATAAAATCATGACTGGAATCCCACCACATTCAATGGTATTGGGAAAAAGACTCTGCCAGCAAATTTCACAGAATCCACAAGAACTATGAACAATCAGACAGTAATTGCTTCAGCCGTGGGAAGATCCAGTCCCAGCATCTGAAGAAAATACAGTGGGAGTCATAGAACATAGAAACAGGCCCTGCACCCCAACTTGTAAATGACACCCCAGATGCCCATCTAAGCTAATCCCATTTACCCATGTTCTGTGTATATCCCTTTCCAATCCATGTACCTGTCCAAAAGACATTTAAATGTTATTACTGCATCTGCCTCAATTACCTCCATCTACCCACCACCCCATTGTGTGCATAAGAAGCCCCTTGGTGGCCTGAGGCCTATATGGCATTGATGTTTCTGAATCACCAAAGCCCATTGTGGAGGACAGGATGATTTTGTAAGTTAAACAACTGTGATAAAGGGAGACTAAAGCATGCAGCGGTAGAGTTGTAGCTTCACAGCACTGACTACGCCAGAGATCCGGGTTCGATCCTGACTACGGAGATTGTACCTTCTCTCCGTGACCGCATAGGTTTTCTCCGAGATCTTCCGTTTCTACCACACTCCAAAGACATACAGGTTTGTACATGAATTGATTTAGTATAATTGTGAATTGTCCTAAGTGTGCAGGATAGCGTTACTCTGCAGGGATCGCTGATTAGCACGGAGTCGGTGGGCCAAGGGGCCTATATCCTCGCTGTATAACTAAACTAAACCGAACTGAAGTTAAACTTTGATTGTGGGAGAGAGGGAAAATAAAGCATGGTAGGTAATGCTCCTATCTTGTATCATGAAGTAGAATTTTATGACTCTGAAATCTGTTCTTTTTCTCAATCTTTCATTCCTAAACTTAAATCAAAACTTAAATTTGATCACAACTAATTATTGTTTCTTCACTTATCGGATCTTGTTTGCCACATTTTATTTATTAATTCACTAGTTCACAGTTTGCACATTATTGTTATTGCTCTCTCATTATGGCTGTACACAATTAGATGTGAAAAGGAAGTTTGAAAACTTTCAAACATGTTATACATTTCCCTACAGAAAATAATCTGGATTTCATAAATCTTCAGTCCTCGATTTCATGCAAAATAATTAATATTGACGATTGGTAGATCTCATTCCAAAATAGCTCAGATTTTAAAGAGAGTAGGGTATATTTTACTTTCTGTCTGTGCTTCAGCTGGATTTTTAAAAAGGCACACAAGTTTAAAGTTACTTTTTTAAAGTCCTTTTGGCAGCACACAATGTTTTTCACAATCTTTGTCATTATTCTTTTGAAGAAGATGGTCACAGTACAAAGATGTTTGAATTGCTCTATTGATCTTAATTACACAATGTTTTGAGATCATAATTTTCCTGGGAGCTTCCACACTTTTTTAATTAATTCAGAAACCTCTGTGCAATAATGTTCCGAAAAAGGAGGCTGTGAATGATCATGAGACAACAATGAAATAGCTGAAAATTTGTGCTTGTCAGGCTGAGGTACATTTGTATTGTTGAATAGGAAACATTATAAACTATAATTCAGGCATCACCACTCTCATGGAAGGTGCCACACGAGTATAAAGCTCCTTCTAGACACTCCAGGGCAGGTACAACACGATTAGATCCAAAGTACCTTCTATACTTCTTGTTAAACACTCCTAGGGCAGGTTCAGAGTGGGATAGATATAAACTTCCTGCTAAATTGTCCAATCAAACACTTGTGATGTAGCCAGGGGCTGAGTAGGACCAGAAGGTAAATTATTGTTGAATCTGAAGTTGGATGTTTCAACATTCTGGGTCAACCAGTTGCTTCACATGGCATCCCACCAAGCTTCTATCTGTAATTTTTTTCTGATATACCTGATTAAATGTATTTGTAATTTTCTGCTCGGGCCACTCCTCTGGCCTACTAACAGGTCCTCTTCATCACCATAGATCGCCAATGGCCAACTAAGTTTGAATTTCATTTCTAATCACACTGTTCTATGTTATTACCAACCACTGTATCAATTGCTGAAGAATACGGAAAGATTTGCGTTGACATATCTCTACATTTAAAGACAAATGTCACACTGAACTACAAATTTGCAAAATATTTCTATTATATTCCACTTCAGGAATGTAAAAATTGATGAACTTTATGTCCCTCAACATCTTTTGTCTGACAATCTAAAGGGTCACCTCCTGCTCATTTGAACCGTAGAAAGGAATCCCAGCCTCAGCTGAGTTTCGATGACATCAAGCGCAGAGTGTGAAGCAGTACCCACCCAAAAACCAGGTAAGTCAACGTCATTGCCCAAAGAAAATATTTACATAACTTTAGACTGGCATACTTTCAGAATATTTACCTATTCATACTTTATTTGATAAGAACAAAGTTCTTAGTTTGTTCC
This sequence comes from Leucoraja erinaceus, assembly GCF_028641065.1. Classification (NCBI taxonomy): domain Eukaryota; kingdom Metazoa; phylum Chordata; class Chondrichthyes; order Rajiformes; family Rajidae; genus Leucoraja; species Leucoraja erinaceus. The sequence continues at coordinate 26,177,694 of NC_073406.1, read as the reverse complement.
AACAGAGAATGCATTCCAATTGAAGACAATTTGCATATAAGTATGATGCAGAACTCCAGAAAACAGCAATTGATTAAACTGTAATCTAGGTCACTTCTAATGATGCAGAATTCAAATAAAGGGCAGATTCATTCAGAGGGCAAAGTCTTGTACTGTTGCTATGCAAGTATTTGTTTGCTCAACTATCAGCACATTTCAATGCCAAATAGCTTCAATATTGAAATTCTGATGACTGAGCCGTGTCGTAATCACGGTCCAAGATGAAATCTGCTCTTATAAAGCCTGATTAAGAACTCAATTTGAACTTTGGCTGTGTTCCTTTAAGATTAACTTTGTAGTCTTGATGATACAACGTAAGCTGCCAGTCCAGTACAAAGCTGGTCTCGTGCTGTAAATGGGAGGTGTCACCATTCAGATGAAACATTTTTCTAACTTCAGTCCTCTCAGATAGCTGGAAAGAATAGTAAGGTTAAATGAGAACTTACCAGTTTGAAGTTTGATCTTGATTTTATGAGGAGTTACGATGAGCGATTACGTGAAGAATGGCCGTCCGTCTGCGTGCGCGTCAATCTTCAAAGCAGCGGTGTTAAATCACAGATAAAAAGAAGACCTGAGAATAGTAAGATTGTGAAGAAACTAGAACTTCCATCTGACCTTGATAGTATGAGGGTGGGAGCGGTGGGCACGTAATCGCTCATCGTAACTCCTCATAAAATCAAGATCAAACTTCAAACTGGTAAGTTCTCGTTTAATCTTACTATTTTACTTCGGAGTCACGTGAGTGACTACGTGAAGATTTCAAAGCTCTGTGATTTTACGCCAGTTACGAATCCAGGCGTCACACACTGAATGGATTGACCATGGATGAGTGTAATCATTAAAGCATTCAGACATTACGTAGTTAAGTAAAGACACTGATTCTTTAAATGAAAGAAAAGTTTTTAAAAAATAGTTACCCCTCCCAACCTTGGGGGGAAACTAGGGGACAGAACTTAAAATGGTACGTGCAAACACCCCCAGTCCAGTTATGGGTTTGTTATAAAACCGTTGGACCGTTATTTCATTCGTCCATCCTGCAGCCACTAGGATGTCGTCAAGGGGCACGTCCATACCTCTTGCTGCCGACGTAGATGCAGCCCTGGTGGAGTGAGATTTAACGATATAAATGTTCACTCCTGCTACCGCCATTACCTCCTTTGACCATCTGGAGATGGTTTGAGTTGACACCTTCTGGTGTGGTTTTTTATGGCTGATGAGGACCGATTGTTCTGAGCCTCTGAGGTTCTCCGTAACTCTCGGATAGTGGTGTTAGTATGTTACCACACACACAACCGTTGGTCCTCTGGATATGCCAAGAACTGGATCTTCACCCCTGGCATTCCTGGCCTGCTCTGTTTTATCAGGTTCCTGATTACGAATGTTATGTTGTTCATATTGGTGGTCATGTAGTCCAACCGTAGCTTTTGCAGTGTCTGGACTTTTTGTCAGCATACCACCGTCAGGGTTAGTTATAGGCGGTCCCCACTGTCAAAGTAGGGTTAGTACCACACTCACATCCCATGTGTCTGTGTACCTTGGCTTTGGAGGTATTAAATTGTAAATTTTCTTCATGAATTTTGTTGTAAAGAGGTGCATTCCTATCGACCCGTGCCCTGCTTCCAGCATCAGATAGGAGGAGAGTGCGCCTCTGGCACTATAGATTGCACTATAACTTTGTTTATAGTTATAGTACAGAGTTGATAGGAACTCCAAGACAAAAAGGGAAGAGGTCCTGAAGGGAGGATTTAGGGAGTTGGGAGGAGAGTTAAGGAAAAGGACCAAAAAGGTAACAATCTCAGGATTACTGCCTGTGCCACGCGACAGTGAGAGTAGGAATGGAGCAAGATGGAGGATAAATGTGTGGCTGAAAGACTGGTGCAGAGGGCAGGGATTCAAGTTTCTGGATCATTGGGACTTATTTTGGGGAAGGTGGGACCTGTACAGAAAGGATGGGATGCACTTGAACCCGAGGGGGACCAATATCCTGGTGGGGAAATTTGCAAAGGCTACTGGGGAGACTTTAAACTAGAATGGTTGGGACGAGGGACTCAAATAGAGAAAGCTAGTAGACAGAATGTGAGGGAAAGGGAAGCACTCGGACACGAGGAGAAAGAAGAAAAAGGAAATAAACAGAGAATAAGAGGCTGTGATCGCCACAACATCATACTTCCAGGTGTCTATCCAGACTCTAAGCTCATCCACCTTTCTTACAATGCTCCTAGCATTTCTTAAATGTGCATATTTTAATGCTAGGAGCATTGTAAGAAAGGTGGATGTGCTTAGAGTCTGGATAGACACCTGGAAGTATGATGGTGTGGCGATCAGTGAAACATGGTTGCAGGAGGGCTGTGATTGGAAACTAAATATTCCAGGATTTTGTTGCTTCAGGTGTGATAGAATTGGAGGGGCAAGAGGTGGAGGTGTTACATTGCTTGTCGGGGAAGATATTACAGCAGTGCTTTGGCAGGATAGATTGGAGGGCTCATCTAGGGAGGCTATTTGGGTGGAACTGAGAAGTGGGAAAGGTGTAGCAACACTTATAGGGGTGTATTATAGACCGCCAAATGGGGAGTGAGAATTGGAAGAGCAAATATGTAAGGAGATAGCAGATATTAGTAGTAAGCACAAGGTAGTGATTGTGGGAGATTTCAACTTTCCACACATAGACTGGGAAACACATTCTGTAAATGGGCTGGATGGTTTGGAGTTTGTAAAATGTGTTTGGCGTACTGCGCATGTTGTTCCATTATTTAAAAAGGATTCTAGGAGTAAACCTAGCAATTATAGACCTGTTAGTTTGACTTCAGTGGTGGGCAAATTAATGGAAAAGATACTTAGAGATAATATATATAAGCATCTGGATAAACAGGGTCTGATTAGGAACAGTCAACATGGATTTGTGCCTGGAAGGTCATGTTTGACTAATCTTCTTGAATTTTTTGAAGAGGTTACTAGGGAAATTGACGAGGGTAAAGCAGTGGATGTTGTCTATATGGACTTTAGTAAGGCCTTTGACAAGGTTCCTCATGGAAGGTTGGTTAAGAAGGTTCAACTGTTGGGTATAAATGCAGGAGTAGCAAGATGGATTCAATAGTGGCTGAATGGGAGACGCCAGAGGGTAATGGTGGATGGCTGTTTATCGGGTTGGAGGCAGGTGACTAGTGGCGCGCCTCAGGGATCTGTGTTGGGTCCTTTGTTGTTTGTCATGTACATCAATGATCTGCATGAAGGTGTGGTAAATTGGATTAGTAAGTATGCAGATGATACCAAGATAGGGGGTGTTGTGGATAATGAAGAGGATTTCCAAAGTCTACAGAGTGATTTAGGCCATTTGGAAGAATGGGCTGAAAGATGGCAGATGGAGTTTAATGCTGATAAATGTGAGGGCTACACCTTGGCAGGACAAATCAAAATAGGACGTACATGGCAAATGGTAGGGAATTGAAGAATACAGTTGAACAGAGGGATCTGGGAATAACCGAGACCAAATCTGGAGTATGGTGTACAATTTTGGTCGCCCAATTACAGAAGGATAAGGGGGGACTTGATAGAGGTCTTTAAAATGATGAGAGGGATAGACAGATTTGATGTGGACAAGCTTTTCCCTTTGAGAATAGGGAAGATTCAAACGAGAGGACATGACTTCAGAATTAAGGGACAGAAGTTTAGGGGTAACATGAGGAGGAACTTCTTTACTCAGAGAGTGGTAGCGGTGTGGAATGAGCTTCCAGTGGAAGTGGTGGAGGCAGGTTCGATGGTATCATTTAAAAATAAATTGGATAGGCATATGGATGAGAAGGGAATGGAGGGTTATGGTATGAGTGCAGGCAGGTGGGACTAAGGGAAAATAATTGTTCAGCACGGACTTGTAGGGCCGAGATGGCCTCTTTCCGTGCTGTAATTGTTATATGGTTATAGGTTATATTGTTATCTGTTATCCGAACTGTGTTGTATTTGTTCGGACAGTCCTATGCCTTGAAATGGCCTCCTCAGAATCTGCAGACCAACAAGTTAATACGTTCATGTAGTGGATGATTGCTCCCTGTAACTGGGTTCACTAGGAGGTCCCTGCTCTTGCGTACAGCCATAACTGGCTGGACTATAATTCCCAAAACTTTTTGGGAACCAGGCTTGAGTAGGCCAATCTGGCACTACCAATATGCCTGTGGCTTAGTCTTGCTTGATTTTGGTCAAGCATCGGTTTGTGAGACAAATTGGCGGAAAGCATACATAAACATTCCTCCCCAATTGAGGGAGAAAGCATCCACTGCCTTTGCTCCTGGATCCAGCTCGCAGGACACATATCTGGGTAACTGATGGTTTAGTCTAGATGCAAACAGATCAATAACTGGTATGCCAAATCGTGTAGTTATTTTGTTAAATACTGCCCGATTCAACATCCATTCTGTGTTGTTATTAAACATTCGTGATCCAGCATCTGTCACCGTGTTATATCTTCCTCGTAGATAGACCGCTGTAACCCAAATATTCCTCTCGATACACCAGTGCCAAATGAGATTCGACAATCTGTTGCAAGATACAGATTTTACACCACCCTTGTGATTGATATATGCCACCGCTGTGGTGTTATCAATCTGAATTTGAACAAGCACAGGTTGCATGTTGCTACAGAAACCTTGAGTCCATATTGTGCCCCCAACAATTCTGGGTCATTGATTCCATGTGTTGGGGAATTACAGACTCCTGCTCATTCCATCTGCCCCCACAGCTCTAGACTGTGTTTGTGGCTCCTCATCCTTAGCCGCTTGCATTGGTCTGAAGAACCACCGATGGTTTTCGAGCAAGATTTCCCTTGAGCTGTCTCACGTTCGTTATCCACCATAGTTATAAAAGAGAAATTCAACAAGGGCCTCAATTGTTTCAGTTCAACTTTCCTTACCTGCCCATCCCGACGGCTGGGAGGATGCAGACGTAATGACGTGCACACAGACGGACGGCCCTTCTTCACATAGTCACTTACGTGACTCCGAAATAAAATCCCATAACATCATTCGATGTACCTTTGCGGAGTTTTTTTGATCAGCGTTCTCCCCTCAAACAATATGTATTTAAAAATAGTCTCAGCAGTGGCTTCCATGGGATGTTTGTGTCCTGATCAGTAGCTTTGATGCAAACTATTGTATACATCACTAATATCACATTGGTTACGGTAGGTGACCTGGAAACTTTGACAGAATTGTATCTGGGATTGGCTGATCATAAACCTCAAAGCAAATGTTTAGTCTCCCTATACAAAACCTGGTTGCCATGTTCCTTGGATTACAACCGCGCTACCCTTCCAAAGTAATTCTTCAGCAGAAGAGCGCATTTGCCACTTTGGTGCTGTATGAAGTCATAAAAGATGCTCGGACATCTGTTCTGCTTTATTAAAATATGAGACAGCAAATGCTTGCTGCTGACCATAATGTTTGACCTGCTGGTGCCTTTCTGGACAAACTTCATCTTCTAAGCCTAACTTCTGAAAACAGATGTAAGGAACATAAAAAAAACAAAACTCTAGAAATATTACATGGTTCCTCGGTGACCAATATAGACTCGTGTTTCTGCTCACTTTCAGCTGCTGAGGGAACAATTGTGCATTTGAAGCTTTTGATGCAGATTCCCAGCAGACTAAAAGTAGATATTTAAATAATGAATATATTTTCATTTCAAGGGTGCAAACATGAGAAAGAAAAGATAACTTTGATGTTATTGATCTATTTCGAGGGGCGGATTGCAGCACCATCCAGGCACTGATCAGATTCAGTTTAAATGCTATTCCATTACTTTGTACATCTTTGTTGAGAAGAAACCACAGTGTATAAGTGGGACACGAGGATTATTCGATTGCTACTTCCCCACACAACCTGTATATTCCCATAGGAAAGCTAGTACAATAGAAAACATGGCTAGGGTCAGCTCTGAGATGTGGCTGGCAGGGATTTTTCAATTCATAAATATTGATTCACAGATATCCAGCATTTTTAAATCAAATTTAAAGTATTTCTTGTTGAATTTTAACTTATCAAATTTAAAGTCATATCTTGTGGAATTTTAATGTTTCTGTAATATTTCAGCAACAAGATATAATTTTTTTAATTGATAGAAATCAATCACATCGTAATTGTTTTTTTATTTTTAGGATTCACTTATTTTAAACAGCAAATTTTGTTCTCCTCCAGTGTCAACATTATCACATCTTCAGGCAGAGCCATCCGTTTTGACCACATGTGTTTTTCATTTCCTTAACCATATATTTTTTCCCTCTTGTGTGTCTGTATTAGCCTGCTTCAATTACTATCTCAGCACAGTTCAGGAAGACTGCCTCCTAGACAGGAATGGATCAGTATCTGTGAATCTGGTGTGCTAACAGGAGTTGTGTTACATGTTTACAGAACGGTGACTCCTTTACTTTTCACGTGGTCAACTAATTACCCTTTTAGTACAATGTACTATATCTTCATGTACAGATTGGTGAGTGTGGAAGTGATGGGGACAGCTAGAAGCAGTGCATTCACATTGCTTGTGTTTTACTGAACGATTTATTTTATTTGGTTATCCCCTTAAACTGATCTGCTGCATGCAAGACTTCCAGTGGGGGAACATTTCTGCTATTTATGGAGGGATGATAGGGTCAGTGGGACCACTAGGTCAGCAATTAGCAATCAATAGGACAACTTGAAAGACAGTGTGGTATACAATAATGTTGCAAATGCCCGTGCAGTTACTAATCATATAACACTCAGATAACTGAAATAAATCTCAAACATTCCACGCACAGTTTGACAACTTGCTTCAATATTTTATTCTGTCATTGGCTATAAAAATATATCATTAATAGCCTCTATATAATAGTTATGATGTAATATAGATACATTTTAAAGGCTCTTCTGCCACTTTTCATCAGGAATAATTCTCACGTCATATTACAGAAGCTAATTTCAGTGGCAACTTTTAATGGTCTCATTTACCATTTGACATTTACCCAGATCATGAATGTTATGCTAACAGACACAGAAGACAAGTATTTTTAAAGCAACACTATTAACAAAACAAAAATCATTAAAGGTCCTTTGCTTTAGTTTGACTCAATTAATAGTACTTTCCTGTCTCAGGCAGAAAGTTTCAAACTACTGCAGAGTAAAATTTTTAAACTAGGCTAATATTTCACAGGAATGCCACAGTAAAATTATCTCTACTTAATTATGGCATATTGCTCCTTGCAGAAGTCAGAGAGTATTGGATCTTTAACATATCTCTTTCAGCGATATTACAAAATGTTACACACACCATAAAGCATTTTGAAGACTGCTGAGTAAGAAAACAACAGAGGCAGATACACTGCACATTTGGTCCAAACAGCAGTGAGACGTACAACATGCAACCTGTGGTTGCTGGAGCTGGTTATGGATAGTTTGGCCAGGAAATCGCGGACCAACCAGTACATAAGATGCTTACTGTCTACCTCAACCGTTGAAGTAAACTTTGGACATGAGGCTGGATGTCTCATTCCTTTGCAGTGCCTTTCTGGATGATGCAGACAACACTCTAGAATAGGACTTCAACCAACAAATATTGTACTAGAGATAAAAATGGTGGTACTGAGATTGCAACAATGTGGTAAATGACATTGTAATAATGTGAACTGATCTCCGATGTTCTGCACTGATTTTAATCTTCAGCTACTAACCTGGCCTGTCCCTTTAAGGAAACTGCTCACATTCCCCCTGTGGGAATTCAGGTAATTGTGGCTGCGTCTAAATTCCTATGGTCAATTAGAGGTCAGCAAATCGCTTGCAAATTTTAGGCTGCAGGATAAAATACATTTCTCTTTTCTTGAATTGTGGTCCATTTACAACAGAGTGTGATATCGGGGTGTGATATTGTGGACTTCCAATGTGCGCTGGTATCAATCTAGCTTTTGCTCTCTTTTTACAAGCAAGAAGTCAATTAGGGTTTGATTATTACTTTGATATTGGGAATCTATTCAATATTAATATTACAACATATTTTAATTCCCTTACTATTATAAGACATTTCTGAGTAAACCAGGCAGGTGGGAGCATGTGGAATGGGATTATCAGCTCCAGCCTCTGGTGTAAGATTTGAACACAGACATTTGTTTCAATAGATAGGATATTTAATGATCATTGGGATATGTACTTGGAGCCTTGCGTGAAGCAAGAAACCACTGTGTTTTAGAATATCAGCCCAGGATTACTCATTGAAAACTGGGCTGCAGCCATATATCTCCTGTACATATTTAGAATGGTTTGAGATGAATTCCACGAAGTTGAGTCATAATTTAACAACCAGCTTTGATGTAGAACCTTAGAGTGTGGAAACAGGCCCTTCGGCCCAACTTGCCCTCATTAGCCAACATGTCCCATCTGGGCCCATATCTTAGAAACATAGAAACATAGAAAATAGGTGCATGAGTAGACCGTTCGGCCCTTTGAGCCAGCATCGCCATTCAATATGATAATAGATCTTGGCCCATATCCCTACAAACCTGTCCTATCCATGTACATTACCTGTCTAAATGTTTCTTAAACATTACAATAGTCCCAGTCTCATCTACCTCCTCTGGCAACTTATTCCATACATTCACCACCCTTTGTGTGAAAAAATTCCCCCTCAGGTTCCCATTGTCCCCCTCACCTTAAACATATGTCCTGATGTGAGCATAGCCTAGGAATGAGCATAACTTGACATTCACCTGGCCCCTCGCCATTATGTTGACAATGTCATTAGTCCAGTGTCCAGAGCTTTAATAGCACACTTCTCAGCACCAAGAGCTGGATATATCTCTCCAGCTTTGTGGGACGGGCACACTCAATTCAGGGTGAAATGCAACAAGTGTTTTAAAGAACATGTAGGAAGGAACAGCAGATGTTGGTTTAAACCGAAGATAGACACAACAAGCTGGAGTAACTCAGCGGGACAGACAGCATTTCTGGAGGAAAAGAATAGCTGATGTTTCAGGTCGAGATCTTTCTGCGGAATCTGAAGAAGAGAAGACTCAGTCTGAGGAAGGGTCTCGACCTGAAACGTCACCTATTCCTTTTCTCCAGAGATGCTGTCTGACCCAGCTTTTTGTGTATATCTTAGGTGTTTTAAAGAAATAACTGTAACATGCAGAGCGAAATCTGAAGCACCACTCCAGTAAAAACGCAGGCCTTCACAACAACCGGCGTTAATCCCAGCGGCTCAAAACTCAAAGAAAAATATCTGGGCCCTATGAATGCCTTACTTCAGGAATGCCTGATTTGCCAACGCTGTCATCCACTGACTAATTTCCTTGAAGGTACTGATTACAAAATGAGCTGCCACATTGCTGACTGGGAACAAGCATTTCCATGGCAACACATTTTCAGAACATGATCTGCCAGTTTAACTTGGTGCAGTTGTTTAACTAAATTATCACTTTTTTTTTCAAAAGAAATTTAACTGCCAGTTGCAGCCAATGTGTTGCTCCTGTAACATGTTGCTAATCACAGCAGCAAGGCTGACATCAGTGCTGACACAGACCACACCAGACACAGACACAGCCACATATTTAACAATATGGCATGATTGATATCCATGGTACTCTCTTCATTTAGTGTCAGGATGGAGTGGAATGGGCTCTTTATTTCAATAGATACCTAAAAACTGAAAATGCAGATTCAATTCCCACACTGGCTTGATTAAAACCAGCTGGCATTATGGTTGGATAGTAGTTTGCAATGTCACTGGTTAGTGTTGTTAGGTTTAATGGCATAGTACAGTAAAATTAGTGAGTCATTGCCATCATCAATTCAGAGATCACTCCAGTGAGCTCCTCTGACAAAGCTGTTGTGTCTCTTTGTTGTCAAGCTAATTGGGTGTTGATGGCGTCATTCCCAAATAACCATTGCACATGCAATTCCAGGCAGTGAATATGAAGATAGTTCAATAGTGGGTCAGTCAATGGCAGAAGTCAATGGAGATCGGTCAGATCTGGAGTGCATTCAAAGATGGTGCCAGTTCATTGATTGGATTTGTTTAAGCAACATCTAGGTGGCAGGGTGGTGCAGCGCTAGCGGCAGAGACACGGCTTTGGCCCAGTCTACGGGTGCTGTCTGTACGGAGTTTGTACGTTCTCCCCGTGATCGCGTGGGTTTTCCTTGGGTGCTCCAGTTTCCTCCCACACTCCAAAGACGTACAGGTTTGTAGGCTGAAGAAGGGTTTTGGCTCGAAACGTTGCCTATTTCCTTCGCTCCATAGATGCTGCTGCACCCGCTGAGTTTCTCCAGCACTTTTGTCTACCTCAGGTTTGTAAGCTAATTGGCTTCGTAGAAATTGTAAATTGTCCCAAGTGTGAGGGATATTGCCGGAGTATGGAGGTCACTGGTCAATGTGGACTTACTGGACCAAAGGACCTGTTTCCACAGTACAGTATCTCTAAAACTAAACTATACTTTACTGTCATAGACAATAGACAATAGACAATAGGTGCAGGAGTAGGCCATTCGGCCCTTCGAGCCAGCACCGGCATTTATTGTGATCATGGTTGATCATCCACAATCAGTTCCTGCCTTTTCCCCATACCCCTGACTCCGCTATCTTTAAGAGCTCTATCCAACTTTCTCTTGAAAGCATACAGAGAATTAGAATTAGAATTAGAATGCCTTTATTGTCATTCAAACAAACAAAGGTTTGAAGGGTTTCGGCCCGAAACGTTGCCTATTTCCTTCGCTCCATAGATGCTGCTGCACCCGCTGAGTTTCTCCAGCTTTTTTGTGTAACCAAAGGTTTGAACAAAATTGGCCTCCACTGCCCTCCGAGGCAGAGAATTCCACAGATTCACAACTCTCTGTGTGAAAACGTTTTTCTTCATCTCCGTTCCAAATTGCTTACCCCTTATCCGTAAACTGTGGCCCCTGGTCCTGGACTCCCCCAACATCAGGAACATGTTTCCTATGTCTACCCTGTCCAAACCCTTAATAATCATATGTGTCAATAAGATTACCTCTCATCCTTCTAAATTCCAGAATATACAAGCCCAGCCGCTCCATTCTATCAATATATGACCCACTGTTGGCCATTTTGCATTTTCGAAACAGATCACGGCCAGGAAAACTGACAGAATTTCCCCTTTCCAACTCAGAGGAGTATTCTTGTCAATCAAATAAACTTCCTTTTCACGTTTCTTGCTTATATATTCCGGCAAAGAAGGGAAGGGTCAAACTATGTTATAAACCATAAGGTGTTTAGAAATTGAATCACATTGCATTATGTTATTGTGCATACACAATTCAATTTCAATGAAAAATTTAAGTGCATGTTATTAAAATTTCAAATGGATACCTTCAAACAAGCACCTCATTGATGTATGGTAGGGGCCAAACTACCTATCCAGCTGCCCTGCCAAACACTTATTGCCCCAACAGTGGCCGATGGTCTGCCAGTCCCCCACTACACTAGTCTGATTCCACAGACCTAAAGTAAAAGCAAGTCATTCTAAACTCCGAGAGAGCCGATGAAGAGTTTGCCCAAAGGAGTTGGGATAGTTGACGTACTGTAGAAACATAGAAACATAGAAACACAGAAAATAGGCAGGAGTACGCCATTCGGCCCTTCGAACCTGCACCGCCATTCAATATGATCATGGCTGATCATCCAACTCAGTATCCTGTACCTGCCTTCTCTCCATACCCCCTGATCCCCTTAGCCACAAGGGCCAATGAACTAGCCTCAACTACCTTCTGTGGCAGAGAATTCCACAGATTCACCACTCTCTGAGTGAAAAATGTTTTTCTCATCTCGGTCCGAAAAGACTTCCCCCTTATCCTAGATTACATATGAAAATGACCTGCTCTGTCTGTGGTGTGCAAGGTGCTGTTTCATTCCTGTGGGCACTGTTAAATGTCAGTGAGTTTTCCTATATCTAGCCCAACTTTGCACCCTTAGTCAAACATAAAAATAGATTAACTGTCCATATATTTCATTGCTGCTTGTTATGACAAAAAGGCTTGCTGCATTTGTCTGCACTGACAGATTTAAGACATAATGCATAGCATGTAAAATGAATGAGATAAGTCTTTGTGATATAATCATGAACATTATTATTTTAAATTCCTTTCGAATAAAACTTTACTGTTGCCGGGATTTTTCTATACTACACACTTTAGAGGCATTATATTTATTTTCACTATCTAGATGACCATCGGACTGTAAATGATCTGTAAGCCGACACTACAGGTGATTCACTGGTATTCGACAAATGAAGTCAACGACAATTAGGAACAAGTTCGCTTTGATTACTGTTGCAGCTTTTATGAAATACAGGAAAACAAGTAGAAACAAATGGATTTTTTTCTATCAGACACTTTCTCAATTTGCAGATCAATGTTGTTTTAAAGCTCTCTCCACTTTCCTCATATCCTGGCAGCCTCTATTTTATTCCTATGGATTCCATACCCTTTAAGGCCACTGTCTCATCTATTTTTATGAGTTCCAATGACAGCACTGAACAACAGTCAACAAAGAGGATGTCAAGGCCTTGGTGCCCAAAAGGCAGTGTGTTTAATGATTATAAACACGATGGCGGCAGATTGACTCCACTATGACTTGTGGCTGTAAACAGTCTTCAGCCAGTTATAATAATGACTTATTGATATAAAACAATGTTTATTACAAACAGTCAAAGTGCTGTCTGCCGTCTTTATGGAAACTAAGCATGTCCTCTCAATGAGACAGGGATCAAGGGTCTTCAGTGTTGTCTTTCGTTGCTCTGACACTATTACAGACACACAGCAGTGCCTCCAATGGGTGAGATGTACACTCACCACCCACCCTCGAAACCACACAGAGCTGCAAAGTCGTTTTTAACTATCCCAGAAACAGAGTCACTGGCTACATTTTGGCCATCTCTTTTTTCCCCTTCCTGATCCACTGCAATCTGCAATCTGGGTGAGGAAATTAAATATTGCCTATGCTGAAAATCTGAAATAAAAACAGAAAATGCTGGGAATACTTAGCAAGTCAAAGACCAATTAAGGGAAAGTTGACAGTTCAGATCATTTTCCTGATTGATTAACTTTTCATTGCCACAGATGTTGCCTGACACTGAATTTTCCTAATATTTTCTGTTTCTAAGCACACAATGCAATCATAAAGGAGTTACTGTACATCTTGTGAAAAGGAAGTAATGGTATTATATGTGTTGGTCAGGATAGTGTAGCTTATGTATGATCCATGTCACTTCAAAGGAATGAGCTGAGGTAGCTTGTCGCCACAGCTGCATGGGCTACTGTCATGGACTGAAAGCTTCTGAATTGTTACTCCAGATTACTGCCTGGTTATTCTTGATAGAAACTGTACGCAGGGAGAACATCATTTGACCACCAGATTAGTCTAGGTGTATAATCCCCTTTAGCCTGGTTTAATAATCATTCACAGCGTTAGTTACGAATATAACTTGGAAATGGTTACTGTATGTGCGTGTTAAATGGATGGTATAGAAACATAGAAACATAGAAACATAGAAAGTAGGTGCGAGAGCAGACCACCAGGTCCATCGAGCCCGCACCGCCATTCGCTCATGGCTGAACACTAAACAGACACACTTACCCACAAACAGTAGACACAAGACACAGAACACAAGACACTACCCTCCCCTTTATACCGCTATCACCCCTCTCCACCCCAAGAACCTCGTGATCTCCTGGGGGAGGCAAAAAACCGGATAAAAACCCAGGTCCAATTCGGGAAAAAAAATCCGGGAAATTCCTCTCCGACCCCAATCTAGGCGATCGACACTTGTCCAGGAGATCACTCAGGTCTTACTATACTAACCATACCTAGGTCCATATCCCTGCCCTCTCCCCGTAGCCCCTTATCCCCTTGGCAGCTAAAAAAACATCTATTTTAGTCTTAAATATATTTAACGTTTCTGCTTCCACTGCTCCCTGGGGCAGTGAATTCCATAAATTAACCACCCTCTGGGTGAAGAAGTTCTTCCTCATCTCAGTTTTAAAAGAGCCCCCCCTTATTCTGCAACTATGTCCCCTAGTTCTAGTTTCCCCGATCATTGGGAACATCCTCGGTGCATCCACCCGATCAAGGCCCCTCACGATCTTATATGTTTCAATGAGATCGCCTCTCATTCTTCTAAACTCCAAAGAGTAGAGTTCCAGCCTACTTAACCTTTCCTCATATGTCAATCCCCTCATTGCAGGAATTAATCTTGTAAACCTTCGCTGCACTGCCTCCAGGGCTAGTACATCCTTTCTTAAGTATGGACCCCAGAACTGTACACAGTATTCCAAATGTGGTCTCACTAATACTGTGTACAGCTGCAGCAAGACCTCCGTGTTTTTATACTCAATCCCCCTAGCAATAAAGGCCAAAACTCCATTGGCCTTCCTAATTGCTTGCTGCACCTGCATACTAACTTTCAGTGATTCATGTACTAGTACCCCTAGATCCCTTTGCGTTGCATTACAACGCAGCTCCTCCTCATTTAGAAAATAACTTGCCCTATCATTTTTTTTCCCAAAGTGAATGACTTCACATTTATTAGTATTCAATTTCATCTGCCAAGTTGTTGCCCACTCACCTAGCTTATCTATATCCTTTTGCAGACTCTTCCTATCCTCCTCATCCCCTACTTTTCCTCCCATTTTTGTATCGTCCGCAAATTTTGATATATTACACTTGGTTCCCTCCTCCAAATCATTTATATAAATTGTGAACAACTGGGGTCCCAGCACCGACCCTTGCGGAACCCCGCTAGTTACCGGTTGCCATCCCGAGTATGAACCATTTATCCCCACTCTCTGCTTCCTATTTGTTAGCCAATCCTCTACCCATGCTAATATATTACCCCCAATCCCATAATTTTTTATTTTTAGCAATAGTCTCTTATGTGGCACCTTGTCAAAAGCCTTTTGGAAGTCCAAGTATACCACATCCACCGGTTCCCCTTTATCCACCCGGGTTGTTACTTCCTCAAAGAATTCGAGCAGATTCGTTAAACAGGACTTCCCCTTCACAAAACCATGTTGGTTCTGTCCGATGAAGTCATGTTTATCCAAGTGCCCCGTTAGTGTTTCTTTAATAATTGTCTCTAACACTTTACCCACCACCGATGTTAGACTAACCGGTCTATAGTTACCCGCCTTCTGTTTACTTCCTTTTTTAAATATAGGTGTTACATTGGCCATTTTCCAATCCACTGGGACCGTTCCTGCCTCCAGGGAGTTTTGGAAAATTATCACCAATGCATCCACAATCCCCACCGCTATCTCCCTCAAGACCCTTGGATGTAATCCATCAGGCCCAGGGGATTTATCCTCCTTCAGTCTCATTAATTTCCCTAATACCACCTCCTTGGTGATCTTAATAGTATTAAGCTCCTCCATTCCTACCGCCCCCTGTTTATCCAGCGTTGGAATATTTTTTGTGTCTTCTATGGTGAAGACTGATACAAAATACTCGTTTAATGCCTTTGCCATTTCCATGTTCCCCACCAACAACTCTCCAGTCTCACCCTCCAATGGACCAACGTTCACCTTAGCCACCCTTTTTCTTTTTATATAGCTATAAAAACTCTTACTATTAGTTTTTATGTTGTTCGCTAAATTCCTTTCATAGTCTATTTTCCCCCGTCTTAATTAATCTCTTAGTTATTTTTTGCTGACCTTTAAATGCTTCCCAATCCTCTACCCTCCCACTATCTCTGGCTACCTTATATGCCCTTGCCTTCAGCCGAATACTATCCTTTATAGTTTTACTGAGCCATGGCTGACTGTTCTTACCCTTACCCCTTTTTTTCTTCATAGGAATAAATTTTTCTTGAAGGTTATACAGTATACCCTTAAACGTACACCACTGCTCATGTACCGTCTTATTCTTGAGTCTGCTATCCCAGTCAACTTTGATCAGCTCAGTCCTCATACCTTCATAATCCCCCTTATTTAGACTAAGCACCCTAGCCTGAGTTTCAACCTGCTCCCCTTCTATTTGAATATGGAATTCGACCATATTGTGGTCACTTGTTCCCAACGAGTCCCTAACTATGACATTTTTAATTAATCCTGCTTCATTACACAGGACCAGATCCAAGATTGCCTCCCCCCTTGTCGGTTCTGTGACATACTGTTCTAGGAACCCGTCTCTAATACTTTCTATAAACTCTTCCTCTAGTCTACCCTGCCCAGTTTGGTTTGCCCAATTAATATGAAAATTGAAGTCCCCCATGATTACAGCAGTTCCCTTTTTACATGCGTCAACTATTTGCAGATTTATGTTCTGACTAACAGCGTCACAGCTATTTGGAGGTCTATAAATTACACCCACTAGTGTTTTTTTCCCCTTATTATTCTCTATCTGTACCCAAGCTGTTTCACTATCCTGATCCTTCAACGCAATATCCTTCCTCTCTATTGCCGTTATTCCCTCCCTTATTAAAAGGGCCACCCCTCCTCCCTTTCTTTCCTGTCTATCTTTCCTAATTGTCGAGTACCCCTCTATATTTAACTCCCAGTCCTGATCCCCTTGCAGCCATGTCTCCGTAATGGCCACGATATCATAACTATATATACTTAATTGCACCGTTAATTCATTTATCTTATTACGAATACTCCGTGCATTTAGATAAAGCACTTTCAGATGATTTTTACTACCCTTCCTTTCCGTTTTTGCCCCTTTTACATCTAAAGCTTTATCTTCACACATTCTGTCTCCTGTCACATTTTGACTTTCCGCTTCCCCACTGATACCCTGCTCTATTTCCTCTACCCCTGCCGTTATTACCCCCCTTGATACCTCCCCCGCTACTTAGTTTAAAGACCTCTCTACTGCCCTAGTTATATGATTTGCCAGGACCCCAGTCCCAGCACCGTTCAGGTGAAGTCCGTCCTTACAGAACAGATCCCCCCTGTCCCAGTACTGGTGCCAGTGGCCCAAGAAACCAAACCCATTATTCCCACACCAGTCTTTGAGCCACGCATTTAGCTTCTTAATTTTACGTATCCTCGCCGATTTGGCCCGTGGCTCAGGTAGCAATCCGGAGATCAGTACCCTCGAGGTTCTGCTTTTTAATTTATTCCCTAACTGCTCAAACTCCTTCAGCAGATCCTCCTTCCTCGTCCTTCCTATGTCATTGGTCCCCACATGGACCACGACCACTGGATCCTCCCCCTCCCACTGCAAATTTCTCTCCAGTATCGCAGAGATATCCTTAACCCTAGCACCGGGTAGGCAACACAGCCTTCGGGACATGTTCTGCTGGCCGCAGAGAACCCTATCTACCCCCCGAATAATACTATCCCCTATCACTACGGCATTTCTTCTAACTCCCCCCTCTTGAATGGCCTCCTGATCCACGGTGCTGCAGCCAGGTTGCTCATCCCTCCCACATCCCCTGATCCCGTCCTTACATTGAGTAAGAGCCTCGGTCATGCTCGTCAGGGACAAGGGCTGTGGCTCCTGCCGCATCTCCTCCTGGTTCCCCCTACCTGCCTCGCTTATGTCATGCACCAAAGATTGACAGAGTTGAATGTATAGAAAATTGGTTTCAGGGAAGGAAGTACTTGGTGATGGTAGAATATTGTTTCTCGGCCTGGAGTCCTGTGACTAGTCGTGTGCCTCAGGGTTTGGTGCTGGGCCCTTTGCTGTTTGTCACATAGATCAGTAATTTGGATGAGCATGTACAAGGCATGAGTAGCAAGTTTGCAGATTACATTAAGCCGGGTGCTGTTGTAGATAGTGTAGATGGTTGTCAAAAATTGCAGGAGGATCTTGATCGGTTGGGCAGGTAGGCTGAGGACTGGTTGGTGGAAGTTGATACAATCAAATGTGAGGTGTTGCATTTTGGGAAGTCTAACAAGAGCAGGACCCACACAGTGAATGATAGGGCTGGGGAATGTTGTAGAGCAGCGGGATCTAGGAGTGCAGTTACATAGTTCCTTGAAAGTGGTGTCACAGGTAGATAGGGTGGTCAACAAGGTGTTTGGCACATTGGCCTTCATCAGTCAGAGTATTGATTATAGAAGTTAGAAGGTCTTGTTAGTTATATCAGACTTTGGTGAGGCTACATTTCGAGTATTGTGTTCAGGTTTGTTCACCATGTTATAGGAAATATGTTGTCAAGCTGGAAAGGGTGCAGAGAAGATTTATGAGAATGTTGCCAAAAGTGCCTGAGCTATAGGGAGAGGTTGAGCAAGCTAGGACTTTATTCCTTGGAGAGCAGGACGATGAGGGGTGCTCATACCACCAGGGATGCTGTACGATTGGCAGCCTCGCCAAAAGTCTGTCTGCTTTTTCATCTATTTTTTGTTATTTTTAGTGTGTTTTAAAAGTTTGTGTTAATGTTCTCTGGTTTGTTTTATGTGGGGGGAGGGTGAAACTTTTTTTCAATCTATTACCCTGCTGGAGATGTGATTGGTTTCCGTATCGTATCTCCGGTCACTCTACGGGCTAATATCGTGGAGCTGGAGGCCTCACTCGTGACTGACTTTGCGCCCCACCGCGGGACGTGGACTTACTATCAGAGCCGATCCCTTGCCTGGGATCGCTCCAACCGCGGCCTGCGGACTTTACCATCGAGAGCTCGCTGTCTCGGGTAGAGGCCGTAGATGTTAGGAGCTCCAACTACGCAGAAGGTTCGACAAGCCACGACCCTGGGTCAGATCACTCAGTGCGGGGAGTTGAGATTCTCCCCGATTCAGGAGCTTGATTGCCCCGACGCGGAGGCCCCAACCGCCGGCAACGGAAGGATCGAGGCCCCCGACCGCGGGAGAACAAAGAAGGGAGGAGATTGAAGAGAATGACTCCTCCACATCCATCACAGTGAGGAATGTG
This sequence comes from Leucoraja erinaceus, assembly GCF_028641065.1. NCBI lineage: Eukaryota > Metazoa > Chordata > Chondrichthyes > Rajiformes > Rajidae > Leucoraja > Leucoraja erinaceus. Next base: position 26,158,824 of record NC_073406.1, on the reverse strand, counting down.
GAGGAGTCACTGTGGTGGATGTTTATGTTAAAATGTATTTTGTGTATTCTGTTGCTTTTTGTTGGTATGACTGACTTGACAAATGACATTCCTCGTATGTTTCAAAATCTACTTGGCTAATGAAGTGTTATTGTATTATATTGTATCTTAAAGAGGTATACAAAATCAAGAGATGAATAGATCAGGTAAATGCTCAGAGTTTTTTGCCCAGAGTAACGGAATCGAGATTCAGAGGACATAGTTTAAGGTGAGAGGGGAGAAAGATTTAATTGTAACCTGTGTGGGGTATGTGTGGGGTATGGTTTTTACACAAAGGGTGGTGGGTGTATGGAATGAGCTGCCTGAGGATATAGTTAAGGCAGGTACAATCGCAACATAGAAGCAACATTTGGACAGGTACATGGAAAGAGAGGTATCAGACAAATGTGGGCAGTTGTGACTAGTGTAGATAGGCGAGGACAAGTTGGGCTGAAGGTCCTGTTTTCATGCTATATGACTTGAAAATACAAAATACTAACGCCCATGAGGCCTAAATATATTTGTTTTAATTGCTGTTTGTTTCCCTTTTTCCTTCCGCCCACAATATTTAATATGAAAAAGAATGTGTGATTCTGTTACATTATGTTTGTTAGTTTGTTTGGTTGTTTGTTTGTTTGTTTGTTTGTTTGTTTGTTTGTTTGTTTGTTTGTTTGTTTGTTTGTTTGTTTGTTTGTCTTTTTGCACAAAGTCCGCGAGCATTGCCACTTTTCATTTCACTGCACATCTCGTATGTGTATGTAACGAATAAAGTTGACTTGACTTGACTTGACTAGTGTCAGGGCCTTGAGTTTTTCTCTGCTATTGGATCTATGTGACATTATTTGTCTTGTCTAGGCACCTTTTTGCTTCGGTACATCAGGAGCACAGAAGATATGGAAGGAAAATCATGGGCTTTGCAAATTGAAATGTCTCGACTTCAATTCACGAGTCATGTGGCAGACATTACAAGAGTATTATGCAATATAATTTCTAAGCCACCGTGAGATATTGGATGGTGCTGCCTGTTTGTACACAACACATTTAGAGCAAGCCAAACTGGGCAAAAACCAAATATATAAATGAAAATGATATTGGCCTTCCACACTATAAATGAATAGTTTTGTTTCAATTCAAGTAGGGAATAAGATTCGGGAGAAAGATATTTCAGCACCAGCATGTGTCCAGAACCTGTAATAAATTAGTGATGGCTGTCAGAGCAATTTGGAGCGAGATTTTCAGCGAGAAACGCACAACCAGAAGTCTTGGCAGTGGGAAGTAAGGTTTCAGCAGAGGAAATGTACATCCTATGCATGTTGTTAACTGTCACATAAAGAACATCAGAACCATGGAACTCTAACCAACAGCTGTGCTTCTAACCACTGAATCACTATGTTGTGGGTTCATCTGATTCCAGAGATTTGAGCATCAGACCTAAGCTAACACTCTGTTGAGATTAATGAGGGAGAACAGCATTTTCTTTTTAGATTCGTTTAGTTTAGAGATACAGTGCAGAAACAGGCGCTTTGGCCCTGAGTCTGCACCAACAAGCAATCCCCGCACACTAACACTATCTGACACACACTAGGGACAATTTGCACATACCAAGCCAATTAACCTACAGACCTGTACATCTTTGCAGTGTGGGAGGAAACCGAAGATCTCGGAGAAAATCCACGGGGTCACGGGGAGAACATACAATCTCCGTAAAGACAGCACCCGTAGTTGGGATCAAACCTGGGTCTCCCCGTTGCAAGCGCTGTAAGGCAGCAATTCTACTGCTGTGCCACCGTGCCTCCCACCAAATGGATGTGAGATTGGACCAAAGCTATACTTGCTTATGGGTGGGCACAAAATGCGCCACTACGCTATTTTGAAGAACAGAATAATGCCTGATGCCCAAGTCATCCAATGAATATCTATCTATTATTACACTGCCGTTTGTCCAGGGTTGCTATGTGTATATTGACTTCCACATACTGAAACTGGGAATATATTTGAAAAATACATAATTGATTATAGTGCCCTGGGATAACGAGGTCATGAGAGTTGCTGTACAGATGTAAGCTCCTTATCAAAGAACATACAAAGACAATGCCGTTGCCTCTGCCTTGCTTCACTGTTGCGACAATGCAAATTAAATCCTTTTACCCAGTGTTTTACCCAGATTTCCTTCTTGAGCATTTATATTTTTTTTTATTTGTCTTAATGCACATGGACTTCTGGTATTCAGAGTCATGGGGCTGTGCAGCATGGCAGCAGGCCATTCAGTCCACCTTATCTATGCTTACAGCACCAGAGACCCGGGTTCGATCCTGGCCATGGGTGCTGCCTGTACGAAGTTTGTACGTTCTCCCCGTGAACTGTGTGGGTTTTCTCCTAGATCTTTGCTTTCCTCCCACTGTCCAAAGACGTACAGGTTTGTAGGTTAATTGGCTAAGTATAAATGTAAAATGTCCCTCGTGTGTGTAGGATAGTGTTAATGTGCGGGGATCTCCGGTTGGCGAAGAGGCTGTTTCCGTGCTATACATCTAAACTAAACTAAGCTACGTTTACAATCACAAGGCATTTTATACGTACATTAAAAATAAGGGGGTAACCAGGGGGAAGGTAGGACCATTGAAGGATCATGGACGGAATATATACTTGTGGTCAGAGGATGTACTGTAGGTCAGGTATTTTGCATTCACCAAGGAGAAGGACATGGAGGACAGTGAGATCAGTGTGGGGAATGCTAATATGCAAGGGCAGCTTGAGATCATGAAGCTCTTTTAGTGCATTAAGGTGGATAGATCCCCATGGCTTGATGGGAACTATCCCAGTTTTTGAGAGCGGCAAGAGAGGAGATTGCAGGAGCCTTGACACAGATCACGGCATCATCTCTAGCCACATGCGAGGTGCTGGAGGACTGGAGAGTAACCAATGTTGTCAATTTGTTTAAGAAAGGATGATGGGATAATCCAGGAAACTAGATGTTTGTGAGCCTCACGTCTGTGGTAGGAAAGCTAAAGGAGCAGATTCTTCAGGATAACATAGTCAACACATCTGTGACATGTCATTTCTTACCAACTTGATTGAGTTGTTGAGGAAGTAATGAAGGTGATTGATGAGGGCAGGCCAGTGGGTGTAGTTTACATGGATTTTACTGAGACATGGTAGGCTGGTCAAGAAGATTAAGATGCACGGGGGCCCCTGATGATTTAGTGGTTTGGATTCAGAACGAGGTTACGCAAGGAAGACGGTGGGCCATGGTAGAAGGGTGTTACTCTGGTAGGAGGTCTTTGCCCAGTGGAGTTCAGCTGGGACCTCTGGTGTTTGTGACACATATAAATGACGTGGATGTAAATGTAGCTGGGTTAGTTAGTAAGTTTGCAGATGATACCAAAATTGTTTGAGTTCCGGACAGTGAGGAAATGTACAGCGGGATCTAGATCGGAGAAATGGCAGTCGAGGTTTAATCAGGATAACGTTTGATCCAAACAAGGTTGAGCTTGTGCAATAAGGGAGGATGAGACATAGTCCCAAGCTGTAGTGCTGATGCACAGCAAATGCATCTTCTTTGAAGATACAAGGGATGATGAATGGCAAACCCTTAACAGCATAGATATGCAGAGGGATTTGGGATCCATGTCCATAGCTCCCTGAAAGTGCCATTACAGGGAGATGGAGGAGTAAAGACATTGTATGGTCTACTTGTTTCATTGGTCGGGATATTGAGTACAAGAACAAGCGGTCATATTTCAGTTTTATAGGACTTTTGTAGGCTGGAGTATCATGTGCAGTTTTGGACGTCCCTATACAGGAATCAAGTTAAGGCTTGCGAACGGGTACAGAAGACCTTTACCAGAATGCTGCTTGGATAAAAGGATATTCGATATAAGGAGGGGTTGGACCAACTTGGATTGTTTTCTCTGGAGGGTCGGAGGCTGAGAGACCTGGTAGAGGTATATAAAATGATGAGATGCATGGATACGATAGATAGTCTGGACCTTTTTCCCAGGGTGGAAATGTCAAAAATAAAAGGCCATAGCTTTAAGATGTGTGGGGTAAACTTTAAAGGAGATATGTATGCCAAATAATTTTACACAGGGATTGCCTGGATCACACTACAGGGTGGTGTTGGAGGCAGATTCATAGCAGTCTTTAAGAGGCTAGTGGATAGGCACATGGATACACAGGGAATGAAGGGATATGGGTCACGTGCAGGCAGAGGAACGTTATTTAATGTCATGGACATTGTGGGTCGAAGGGCTTTCATATGTGCTCCACTGTTCTATTTTGTATGCACCTGCTTCAACTTAAGACATCCTTCCTATAGCTGGATGAGCGAAACATCACAGGGTATTTCAAGTGTAGTCTCGCCAATGGCTTGTACATCTGCATCATGATGTCCCTACTTTGTATTTGCCGTCCCAATGAAGGCCAGCATGCCAAATGTCTTCTTCACTTTACTGTCCATTAACTGTAGTGAAGAAGGGTCCAGACCCAAAATGGCACCTATCTATGTTCTCCAGAGATGCTGCCTGACCTGCTGAGTTACTCCGGCAATATGATTTTTTTCTGTTCTTCTAACTTACCATTTTGTGGGAAGCATGCACTTGTAGCCCCAGATCCCTCTGTACTTCAACACTCTCCAAGCCTCTACACTTCCTGTGTAAGTCCTGTGTTGGTTTGGCATACCAAAGTGCAGTGCCTCACACTTAACAAAGCTAACTTCCATTTGCCATTCCTTGGCCCACCTTCCCAACTGATCTGGAACTTAGAGATACGAGGGACTGCATCTCTGGAGAACATTGATAGATGATGTCGGAACCCTTCTTCAATCGGAGGTGACGTTGCGGGTCGGGGTACTTCTTCAGACTGGCACCTGTTGAAAAACTCGAAGGGCCAAATGGCCTACTCCTGCTATTGTCTATTGTCGACCCTTCCTCACTGTCCAACATTACACTCATTCTGTTGTCATCTGCTAATTTACTAACAACGTGAACTATTTCAGTTCCAGCATCATCAGAAATAGATTAATTGGTTCATTGGATCTGTGTGCAAGTTCTTCAGGCCCATATAAGCCCATATAATAAACATAGTCAGGACTCCTTTCAAACACTGCCCCAACTTGATTGAGGTGTAAGACAACATGCTGTGATTTGAGGCATTAGTAATGTGGCAGTCTACACAAATTGTTGTAACACACAAAAATATATATCTCCAGCAAGAACAACTGTGCCGGCATATTTGAAGATGTCCATTCATATCTGCAGTTACCACAAGACTGAGCAGGGCATCGCACAGCACTGGGCCAGCTGAATCAGTTTTTGTTTCAATTAAACATTAATGGCAATGCCGACTGTAATCCCAAAATCTAAAAATCTCAACCCTTCCCAAATCCAACCCTCATGTACTGAAGTTGGAACTTTGCCTGTACAGACACTATAAATCAGTGGCCATGCTGACAACTTGTTTGGCACTGAGAGCTATTATTCTACTTATTGTGTTGTGTCTCAGTCGTGTTAAAACAAACAGGAGAGGTGGAAGAGTTAATGAATGCTGACCATATAGTGTTTGCCAACTGACTGCTCCACCCGCCCACCCCTTGAGAGCATGAGTCAGACTACAACTGCCAAACCAGTGTTGTAAGGGAAGCCTCGTCTGCTCATGCTGTAGTAACAACTCTACTGCTTAAGGCTTGACATGATGCTGTCATTAGAAAACAGATAGAATCAACTATAATTGTCAGCTGGAAAGTATTACGTCTGTGAAAGAGGTAGCAGTACAAGTGGGAATATAACGGTACAATTCACTGACTATGCAGACGCTATTTTTAAATACATGTATATACAAAATATAACATTTATAACTGGCGTTGTGGGGATTCATTTTGCAAAAAGTGAATTAAAAAATCTAAATGTTCCCAAACAACGTCATTGTGTAGCGGCCCGCGACATAACACAGCAGTCGACCATGTGTGCAAGCTGCAGACAGAACCCAATAAAACGGCTCAACTTTTCTTCACTAGACTTTTCTCTCCATCTCCATGGAAGATGTTTCATCTTGCTGAGAAATGGAATCAGGGGCATGAGCAGACCTTTCACCGTCTCTTTCCCTGTGAAAGACTGTGAATGCTTTTACAGTTGGAGCTTGCCTGTGTTTCTCTGTTAAGCGTGTTAAGGATTATAGATGAATGTAAGGTAGACAAAAGTGCTGGAGAAACTCAGCGGGTGCAGCAGCATCAATAGGCGATGTTTCGGGCCTGGAACATTGCCTATTTCCTTCGCTCCATGGATGCTGCTGCACCCGCTGAGTTTCTCCAGCACGTTTGTCTACCTTCGATTTTCCAGCATCTGCAGTTCCTTCTTGAACATAGATGAATGGAAGGCAGGTACAGACGGGCAGTGACCTAATTGACGGGAGGAGTTGAATGATTTTCTCCTGTTCCTAACTTCCTCAACAACTCTTTGAGTCCGTGTGGTCGGGCTTTGCAGACTGTTTTATCGTAGAAGGCAGAGTGGCATCGCCTGATGGGATCGGGTGTGATGACTTGAGCTGAATTATTCCAGACAGCAAATTTGTGGCTATAGTTGAAATCAGTGTCCAGGGAATTGAATATAGCCTTTTATTAGGCACCAAACAGGTAGCTGCTTTGTCCCAAAGAAGCAGACAGAGGTCAACTCACATTGATCAAAGCATCGACAAGAAATCAACTGTGCCTGGAGATTGTGTGATACAGCACAGAAACAGGCCCTTTGGCCCGACTTGTCCCTGCCGACCAAGGTGCCCAACTAAACTAGTCCCATTTGCCTGTGTTTGACCCCTGTCCCTCTAAACCTTCCCTATCCATGATCTTTCTTAATAGTTATAAGGGTTTATTTCCCCATTCAAAGATGATTTTAGTTTCCACGTTATATCTCGTTACAGGACAGACTGGGGGAGATTTAATATTAATCAGGTCGAGTTTCGAATGGGATGAGCAACAATTATTCCTTCTACTGGAACTTGGTTAAACACAATGTGAAACTTGGCCAACTTAAAAATGGACGTGTTTTTGACAAAATACGGACATTAACAGGCCAAAAACAATTGCCTGAGAAATCCAGCCATTGATGGGGAATCAAGAAATGACAGTAAGAGACCTGGCTGACAAGGTACCAATCCATTTTGTTCCCCCCATGAAGATCCAGTTGTCCCAGGGGTACCCAGCAATCATCGCCTCTGAGATCACTGACTTAATCTACATTTTATGGGGGTGACATGATCCCCTATGCTCTATTACAGAAAATGCATCAGATGAACAAGGGTAATTCAATCTAAGAAATACATGGGTGGATAAAATATCCCAGAAGTGACATTTCTCTTACGGAAAAAAAATCTCCAATAACATTAAGCTAAAAGAAATGTCTTTATTTTCAACATATAAACTAACGGAGATGAATATTAATCATAAATTAATATAATTAGATTTTAAACAAAACAAAATCCAATGCAGATTAAGCTTTTCATGGTCAAAAGCCCAAAGCTAAAGGTTGAGAACTTTAAGACCAATTCTCCTTAACAGCGGATGTAATCAAGATGGAGTATTCTGACGTGGACAACAGAGGGCGCATTGAGCCAGAGATACTCTCCCTTCCTTTTGTTCAGGGGAAGTGTGTCAAGGTGAGCAGCTACTGATTTTGTCACAGGTTACACGTGCGTCTTGAGCCCCTTCTCATCCATTCCCAGTAATGAGCAACAGTTTCCGAAAGTATAAGTTTGTCTGAAGAAGAGTCCCGACCTGAAACGTCACCCATTCCTCCTCTCCGGAGATGCTGCCTGTCTCGCTGAATTTCTCCAGCATTTTGTGTCCACCTTCTGAAAGTGTAAGTCAGGATGTGTATCTCATGTAGCCACAGAGAAACTATAATCCAACCTTCTGGCTACTTGGATCAAGAACTACAGCAACGTGCAGTGTAATTCAAGTTCAAGTGAGTTTATTGTCATGTGTCCCTGATAGGACAATGAAATTCTTGCTATGCTTCAGCACAACAGAACATAGTAGGCATTTACTACAAAACAGATCAGTGTGTCTAGAATGGGTGACGTTTCGGTTCGAGACTCTTCTTCAGACAAACTTACACTTTCGGAAACAGTTGCTTAGGATTGATCAAGTGTCATGAAAGGTTTAGGCCAAATAAATCCATTTTCTGCAGCATTACTACGATACTGTTGCTTAGGTGAGACTTTCAGTCAAGGTCACATCTGTGTTTTTTGGTGCTGTTTTAGATCCCTCCAACAGCAGGGATTTTTCTCAGGGTATTGACCAATATTCCATCCTCAACCAATAACACTGAACTGCACATATTTTTTCCTCACTGCTATCTGGAAGACCTTGTTTTGGATTTGGCAGCCATGTTTACTCACCTGACTGCTTTGACTGTACTATGAAGACATTTAGGAACTGCAGGTTCTGTTTTTTCCCAAAGATAGAAACAAAATGCTGGAGCAGCTCAGCGGGTCAGTCAGCATCTCTGGTGAAAAATGGCAGGTGACGTTTCATGTCTGGACCCTGCTTCAGTCTTTCTGACACAAAAGATCACCTAGCCTTTTTCTCCAGAGATGCTGCTTGACCCGCTGAGTTACTCCAGCACTTTGTATCTATCTTTGCAGAAACTCATTGTTTGTGAAGTGCTTTGAAGCCAGGTGGCTAATGTGGAACTCTGGAAAATTAGCTCGTTCATAAGAAGATTTTCCAAATACAAAAGACCTCACTGATGCTCAGTAGGAAGACGTAAAGGGCATATCTATATCACGGGGAAACACATATGGTCTGTACAGACCCGGGCACTGTGCGCTATGGAAGACAAATACATGTGTTTAGAGTTGCTGCTTCTCATCAGTGGCCCTAAATATATCTCAACACTGAAGAGCATTGGCTACTCCGGATCTCTCATCTCCTGCAGAACTCAGACCAAGGGTCTTATGCCCACTGGAGTTGGGCAGTATTAGAAAAACCTAAACAATGCATCTTACCTTCCTTCAGCCACACCCCCTACTAATTCTCCCCTGTAAAACCATGTGCGAAATAGGAAAACCTGGATATATATGGATGTGCAGGAATGTCAGTGATGGCCTTGGCATCATGCATGGCCTATTGACATGTATGACATTGTGGGCCTAAGGGCCTATTCTTATGCTGCACTGTCCTATGTTTCACGTATGTATCATTTAAGTGCCATTGTTTCATCATTGGGAAGAAAACCATATGAAGGAGGATGAAGTTAACGTGTACTGCAAATTTTGGCTTTATCTATGGTGTATTTTATATTAATCTCAGTATTCACTTCCATTGATCAGGCAACTGGTCTGATATGCTGCATTACGCTATCGACTAAACTCAAGTTCAGCGTCTGGCCCAACGTAAAGCTTCAAAGTGGCCAAAGCACAGGAGAAACAGCCCACATTCGACCAGAGGTGGAAAGGCAACACAAGAATGTTGTAATCTGTGAGACATGTTCTGGGACAACCAGCAATTAGTGTGTGTCATGACCCCTTGCACAATGTTATATACCATGACCGTGCTCTACCCATATGTTTGTGATGGTGATCAAGGCCCCTATTGCAGCTGATGGCAAACCATGGGCTCTGTCTGCAAATACTTTTCTCATTTCCTATGTCACAGAGGGCTGGTTTTCTGTTGGTGCTTCCAGCCTTTTGCCTCTGAAGGTAATAGGCTCCCTCAGACTTTGTTTACCGTGGAGGTTTTAAAAATGATTCTCACAGCTCTCCTGAAGGCTTGTGCCATCAACTGTCTTCTTCTTGCGTATGGCGTGCACAGCCTAAAGTTGTAGAACAACTTATTCTATTTGATCTTGTTTGAGTGTGTATGCTGGGTTGATTGCATTCGTTGAAACGGGGCAGACCACATGAAGGTTGCAATCTCCCACCCCCATTAACTGTCCAAGATATCAAAAACAAGACCCGAACTTCACCAATAACTTAACCATTCTCTGGTTGTAATGGCTCGAAGATCAATTGAAAACCTACAGCCCAAATCCCAACCATGTTCGTGGTATTTATTGATTCGGAATATTCACAATAGAGTGCAGTGTGTAAAAAGAACATTTAGTGCTTAAGTCTGCATTGCAGTTTTATCTTTTAAAAATATCAAAGATTCCAGTTTCTGACAGAAATAATGACGGGGAAGATTTTCTTCTGATATTTCCCACAGCAGCAATCTGCTTAAACATACAGACGGTGCTTGTGGTTTCAATCTTGCTGATTTGGCCAATCCACAATTGGGGCGCTCAAAGGCAGGTAAGGACTCCATGTTGCTGAATGGATTCTGATGTGCCCCAGAGGACAGGTGGGCACACAGTTGTGGGTGGTCAGATTAGCTTTGACTTTGGCCGTGGTGCCTCCTTGACTGAATAGGCCGTTGTCACTTATTTCATAGGAGAACAAATGGACGGAGGCCAATTAGACTAGGTAACAAAAGTCTATTGTTTGTTGCTTTAACAAGTCAGTGCCTTAAGGAATGGAGTCTGTTAGGAATGCCAGGGTTTTTCTAAGCATTCTATTAAACATGGCTATGCAACACAGGTCGACAAAAGGATAGGCGGCTGCAAGAGGTTGTTCTACACCAGAGAAATGATTCTACACAAGTACTCTCCCTGGTGGTAATCTGACTGCTGATATAGCAGCGAGCTCGGCAAACTACAATATAATGAGACATTGATTTATCTGCCCTTTGGTGGCATTTATTTTTCTCAATTAGATGCAACCTTGGGTGATCCAATTCTAATCCACATATCAGGGTCAACATGAACACTGATGGCACTCAGTGCTCTAACTTTTCAGATTTCTCCCACTTATTGGCTGATGTTGAAAAATGCTTGATCAATATTGCTTTATCATTAATGTTTTATTATTATTAATGTTTAGTGTTTTCTGAGTCCTCCGTAACTGTCACTGTATGTCATGTTGTTACTTGTGGGCGGAGCACCATGGCAAATTCCTTGTATGTGAATACTTGGCCAATAAACTTACTTACTTACTTACAACTACTGGGGGCAGCTGAAACCAGTCTTTGGGCCTCACCACGCACCTAAGCTGCCATGTCAACCAATCCCATCCCAGGAAACTGAGTCACACGGTTCCTAACCACCACTATTTTTGGTCCTCACATTAATAGGTTAACTCATCATTTAATAATTTCAGTTTGTTGGGCTTCCCGTTAACTAACTAGGTGCCGCATATATTACACCAGTAGCTGCATATCAAGGGTGTGTGATCAAAGAGATAGCCTGATCTGATGAAGGGTGATAAACTAGGGCTTGCATTGTGCTTGACCTGACTCACCACCTATATTTGGCCTCTAACCTAAACCCAAAGCACTTGTGGCATCCATTATGTAAGAGACCATTACTCTATGGCCCTTCATTAAGAGATGTATGAAGCTTCATTGATTTTAAATGCCTTTATAATTATTGAATCATTTATATCTATTTTAACATTTAAAAATATTAAAAATAAATGTGAAAATACATGAAAACTCTGAGTCAAACATATAAATGTGAAGCAAAGACATAAATAATTTAACCTGAACTTGCCTTCCCAGTGACCCATTCAAATGAAAGGAGCTGTTCCTTGTTTATCAGCCATATCTTGGGCAAGTCTCCAGGGTCAAATGTAAAGTGCATGTGCCCTTCAGCTGAGTACAATCTGAAACCACTGCTGAATTCAGTGGCCAGTCTTTTGAGTGAATGAGAGGTTGTATGCCTCTTCTGTATTGCAGTGCATTGGTGTAAGAGTTGAAGTTGTGCTGAACATTGGAGAGGGAAGCTGCAATAGTTACCTGCCAGGCGGCTGGCTGTCCACATTAGAGTTTGGTCAGGCCCCTTAGTTCAGCTCACTTCCATTCCTCTAAATGAAAGTTGTGATATAATCTACATACCAGCTCATTGCGGTTGCTGGTTTGTGAGTAAACATCTTGTTATATTTCCCACCTGGAGTCCATTCACAGTCAGGAATGGATAAAGTTTGTTTTTTCAAAGTAAAGCCAATCGTTCTTTGCGCCTGAGGGCATGTGAAATGTGCATGTGTAAATGGAAGTCAAAGTTAGAAAGATTTCCATTTCTATCACCCTGTTGCAACCATTTGGAGGCCTAGGAAGAACAGGCCTGCAGCAGCTGGAAAGGCAACCACAGGCCCACCAACTGGGTATCCCTGAGAGATCTATTAAATTACGGAAAACAAACAAGCTGTTTGAAGATTGAAATGAACTGCCATTGACAGTGCACAACGCAAAGCGAACAATCCTAGAGTGTAATTTTGTAACCTCAGGGATCTCTCTGTGGAAACACTGACACGACTGTCTGTCTCACTGCTCAATGCTGAGCGTCATAACAAGGCTCTTTATCCGAGCTGAGATTACAGACTTTGTAGGAGAGACTCTGGAGGTTAAAAGAATTGAGAAGCAATTACAGCCTCCTAGAGACCAGGCAGATGATGTAATTGGAATGCAACATTTAAATTAACATCCAGAATTTCTGGTAAAAACGGTAAAATAACTGCACAATAAAATGTAATGATTAATTGGGTAGTGGTGTAGAAGATGGTGGGAATTTGTCTATGGGAATTACAAAGTTACCTATAATTTTATGGGGAGAATTTATATATCCACCATGGTCACCATATCTCCTATATTTTACATAAATTAAAATTAACATGAGTTTACTTAATTACAATGAAATCTGCCATCATATCAACAGGGCAAAATACTGTTTTTTAACAAATCGTAAATTATTTCTTCTGGAGATAATTTTAAAACTTGTTTTTGCATCAGAAGTAGTGAGCTATTGCTAAGTGACAGCGTAGTTATGTAGAGTGCCTTTAACATAGGAAAATACATCAAAGCATCAAGGGCCTGTCCCACTTTCACCACCTAATTCACGACCTCTGCTGAGTTTGCCCTTGACTCATACTCGCAGCATGGTCGTCACGAGGTCGTAGGAGGTCGTAGGTAGGTCGTAGGAGGTTGTGGTGTTAGTCGTAGGTACTCATGGGGTCAAGTAGGTCGGGGCGTTTATTCAACATGATGAAAAATGTCCACGAGTAAAAAAGGTCGTGAATTAGGTTGTGAAAGTGGGACGGGCCCTTTAGCAACTTTTGACAATAAGCCTCTTGAGGAGAAATGACATGATGTGACCAAAATCATGGTTAAACAAATAGGTTTAAAGAAAGTGAATGAAAGGTGTAGGAAGGAGAGTCTAGCGTTTAAGGCCAGACTGCTGAAAGGAACAGTCCCATGAACGGAGTAAAAAAAAACTTGAGCATGCACAAGAGGCCAGGATTAGAGGCCTGCAGAGGCTTAAATGTTATGCAATTTCAGAAGATTGCAGAGACACAGAGCAGTGCGATCATGGTGGGGTTTGAATAAAAGACATTTAAAATGAAGGTGATGCTGGCCGGTGATTAACTAGTGGTAGATAAAGAGTGTAATATGTAATAATGGTGAACAAGCAGGACTATAGTTACTAGTTTTAAGTGATCTTAAATTGAGAAGGGTAGAAGCAGGGAGGAGAAACATGGATTGTCAATTCCAGGGTTATAAAGGCATGGATAAATGTTGAGCAATCTGTGAGCTGAGGCAAGTATACCATTGAACATTTAACAGGAGAAACAGATGGTTTTGATGAAGACACCAAGATCTAATCACAATTTATCTCACAGCTGAAAAAGAGAGCTCTAGCAATTCCTACACTTAGATCTGAGCGGAAAAAAATTGTATTGTGCAGTTGAAAATAGACAACCTATTGTATTCATTTCTGGACCTTTTACTGGCTTTTATGAAATACAACCCTTAATTTCCCCGTTTGACTTTTGTTGGAAATAGGAAGATGTATCCAGCGTCAAACCTCTCCAATTGATGTTAACAATACTGCAATGCCCCAAATGTGATCTTCAACATGAATTTCAACCTCACTGGTCTGAGAAAGGTTCCTGCTAACTCATAAGACCACTAGACACAGGAGCAGTAGGAATATGCCATCAGCCCCTTCCAGCTTGATCAGATACTCATTGAAATGTTTGCCTGGTTTTCAGCCCAGTTTCATTTTACAGAACCATCCCCATAGCCCTTGATTCCTGAAACGTCTCATATTCCTTCGCTCCATAGATGCTGCCTCACCCGCTGAGTTTCTCCAGCATTTTTGTCTACCTTCGATTTTTCCAGCATCTGCAGTTCTTCCATAAACAGCTAATATTGGCGATCACCAGGGCTATTGGGAATTAGCATTGGGGAAGTGGCTGAGGCTAGACAGTCACGACTGGCACTTTCTCCCCCTTACCTTCCTGGCAGCTGTATGCAACTGTACCACACGTCTCAGCACACAGTGTGGAATGCTACGGTAACTGGAGGTTTGCCACCTTAACAAGCTGGTATTATAACAAGAAGAAATGGATCAAAACCACCTACCAACAATAATCCCAATCATTCATAAAGAAAAACAGGTATGAAAGTATTTGAGAATTAAAACAGTTAAAACATTGTGAAGGTAGACAAAAGTGCTGGAGAAACTCAGCGGGTGCAGCAGCATCTATGGAGCGAAGGAAATAGGCAACGTTTCGGGCTGAAACCCTTCTTCAGACTGCTGCACTTTCCCAGCACTTTTGTCTACCTTTGATTTTCCAGCATCTGCAGTTCCTTCTGAAACATTGTGAAGAATGGGCAAGACAGAAGAAGGAAAGATTTTGTTTTTAATAGGGCGGCACTGTGGAGCAGCGGTTAAATTGCTGCCTTACAGCACCAGGGACCCAGGTCTGATCTGACTACGGGTGCTGTCTGTACGGAGTTTGTACCTTCTTCCTGTGATTGCAGGGGTTTCCTCCAGGTGTTCTGGTTTCTTCCCACATTCCAAAGACATACAAGTTTGCAGGTTAATTGGCCTGGATTAATTTGTAAATTGTCCATAGTGTGTGTAGGATAGTGCTAGTGTACGGGGGTGTTCACACCTCGACACGGACTCAGTTTCAGCACTGCATCGCTAAAATCTCTAAAATCTAAATCACATTGGTCAGATGGTCTCTGTCTTGTCTATGGCCAACCTATGGAGCAAAGATGGATGAATGGAGTTGGGGTACAAATCAACCATGATCTAATCGAAATATAGAACTGGGTCAGCGTGTTAAATAGCCTTCTCCTATACCTCTCATCCTACAACTTACTTTTGATGGATGCTGCTGTTACTGCTTTATATTTTTTTTATTGGAGAACTAACGACCAAAGAGATGCTATTCAAATGGCAGCTGTTGTCGATAATTGGATTTACTGTGGCAACTGTTACAGATATACTTTATTCTAGGTAGCACTCTTAACCCATTAATTTCCAATGTTTTACTAATTACAATACAAGACAGAAGGAGCCCATATATGGCGTCTATGGGTGTAAGATTGCACCTGTGGTATGCACCCATTGCAAACTCATCCACAACTTGGAACCATTACACAAAACCTTTGAGTCTGATTCCCTGACCTTGCCGGATAGGAAGAGGGAACACAAACCTTTAACAGAGAGAGAGGAACAAGAAGAAAGTGAAGCTCAGGTCTCAGATCACTGCTCAAGGCTGCACAATACATTTTCTCAAAGCACCTAACGCATGCTCCAGCAGTCCAAATCTCAGGAGTGCAAAGCATGGAATAAAAGAATTCTGTGATCAAAGAAAAGGGCTCTATTGCTTGAAAAGAGCTTGACTGAGATAAAACAAGGCTCTTAGCATATCCAATACTCGAGGAAAGAGAAGCTTGTGTATATGGCTCATGTTTCCACAATTCAGAAGCCACTTTTCCCCCTCTTTTCTCTACTCATATCTTAAAGTCAGTAGCACTCCCACCCGCGTTGGTTATTGTCAATTCAACCTGAACTCCATATAGCAGTTCAAGATCTCCACAATACAACATAGAACTGTTCAGCACAGGGGCAGGCCCTTTGGCAAGCTGAACTAATCCAATCTGCCTGCACGCGATCCATATCCCTCAATTCCTTCCATATCCATGTGCTTATCTAAAGGCCTCTCAAATGTCAATATCTTATCTACCTCCACCAGCTCCCTTGGCAACGCGTTCCAGGCACTAATCTCCCATTGCATTGGTCGCACATCTCCTTTAAACTTTGTCCCTTTCACCTTAAAGCTATGCCCTGTAGACTGACGTTCATGGCTGTGCTAATTGTCCACTTGATTCATTTATCTTTTCTTTACTCAAAGGGCCTTTCTGATTCTATTCTCTTACATGCCCTACCATTGCATGCCCTTCCTTTTTCTTTTTGACCAAATTTACAACCTCTTTGGCCATCCCAGATTCCCTTACTTTGCCATCCTTATCCCTCCTCCTTACCGGAACATGCTGGCTCTGAGCTTCAATCAACTGGCCTTTAAACAACTCCACATGTCAGATGTACATTTACCTATTAACAACGACTCCCGGTGTACTCTCCCGAGCTCCTGCCTAATAACGTTGCAGTTTGCCTTGCTCTTTTCCCACAAGGTCCAGCCTCCTCCCCATTCAAAACAATCTTAAAACTGATGGAGTTGTGACCATAATCGTCAAAATACTCTTGCACTGTAACTAACACCAGTCACCTGACAAGGCTCATTTCCTCACACAAGGTCTGGTACATTCCCATCTTGGCTTGGACTATCAACATACTGTTTCAAGAAACCCTCTTGGATGCACCTCCCAAATTCTTCTTCGTCTAAGCCGTTGGCATTGAGCAAGTTTCAGTTAATATTGGGGAAGTTAATATTGGGACAAACTGCTGCTTTGGCATCTTTTGGTAACTAGTCTCGCTATCTGTTCCTCTATCTCCTGCTTGCTTTGTGCGTGCTGATGGTGCAATCCCAATAGACTATTTATCTGCTCAGACTTTCCTCGTGAAATATTTCCATCATTCCAGGAATTAGACTGTGGACTTTCTCTGAGCTTTCTCCAACACAAGTATATTTCTCTTAAAACAAGAAGACAGTGCTCCAGGTGTGGTCCCACTGAAAGGTCTAGTGAGTCTTCCCTATCTGTACACTCCATCCCCTTTGTAACAAGCACCAACATTCCACGTCCCTCCTCTCATTATATGCTCTACCTGCATGTTAACATCTCCCCTACCTCATTGTATAAGAAACAACATTTACCTCACCTACCCTCTTCCTTTCTATGTACTTGTAGAAGCAGTTACTGCTCTTTTTACATTTCTTGTTAGACTGTCCTATTCCTTCCCATTTTGTTGTTTCTGAAATGTCTCCAAACCTCTGGCCTATCGCTAATCTTCACAGCATTTTATGCCATTTCTTCCATTAATATTTTCCTCAAATTCCTTAAAGCCCTGTCCCACTGTATGAGTTCATTCCAAGAGCTCTCACGAGTTTAAAAAAATCAAACTCGTGGTAAGCACGGAGAATGAACGTA
Source organism: Leucoraja erinaceus (assembly GCF_028641065.1). NCBI lineage: Eukaryota > Metazoa > Chordata > Chondrichthyes > Rajiformes > Rajidae > Leucoraja > Leucoraja erinaceus. The sequence goes on along the minus strand of NC_073406.1, from coordinate 26,141,381 downwards.
GCGGGTACGTCGGAGCTTAGGGATGTCACTTAGCGGCTCGTAACGCTAACGGCAGGCACTAAGGAAGACTCACTAACGGCAGGTAAGCACAGGAAGAGTCGTGAAGATTTTTCAACATGTTGAAAAATGTCCACGAGAGCCCCGAGTACCGACAAGTGGCCATTACCGTATATCTCCAAGTCTCCGGGGCAAACTCGGGAGTGCTCTTGAAATGAACTCATACTGTGGGACAGGGCTAATAGTCAGACAGGCATAGATCATCCTTTTCCTATCATCCACATTATTAGTGGAATATGTCTGTAGTGAATTATGAAATAGTTCCTAGATGGTCTGCCACAGTTCATCCACCTTCAAACTTTTATTCAGTAGTGCCTCTCAACCAGCTGAGAATTTGGATGGCACTGGACATTAATTTCAACACAACTTGCACAAAATTGGATGAAGAGGGATGAACAAGGTACAGGGTTTAATTGAAGTGTTACACCATGTTTTTGCATTACTTTACTTTGTCAGTGATCGTGTAATCCATGACGTACATTATCTTCCATGTCTCCCCTGACATCAGTTGTAGGAAGGGTCTCGTCTGGAAACGTCACCCATTCCTTCTCTCCAGAGATGGTTCCTGTCCTGCTGAGTTACTCCAGCATTTTGTGTTTATCTTTCAGGTAGGTGTACTTTGGCAATTATGGGAGATTGTCAGAGATCAGAAAGTACTAAAATTTAGAACAAAGTGTCAGTACTTTCTCATCTCTGACAATCTTACGCCATCTGTAATTGATGGCTATTCTAAACCTGTACCTTGCTATTTCTGGTCATGATCCAGACCATCTTGCAGCAATCGGGTGGATGCACAGAGTCTCTTTCCCAGAGTAGGGGAATCGAGGACCAGAGGACATAGGCTCAAGGTGAAGGGGAAAAGACTTAATAGGAATCTGAGGGGTAACTTTTTCACACAAAGGTTGGTTCTTTATTGTCATGTGTGCACAGCTGAGTACAGTGAGATTATTTTGTACAACCACAAATGCACAATCGCCACAATTTTGACACCGATGTTGCTGACTAGATAGCACACGACAAAAGCTTTTCACTGTACCATGGTACAGGTGACAATAAACTAAACTAACTAACTCACTAATTGAAATAGCGATGGGGGTGAATCATTGGGACACAATGACATTTCGACAGGTACATGGATAGGAAAGGTTTTAATGGATATGGGCCAAACATTTTGGAGGCGTTTTGGAGGTGCCGATCTTTTGCCATTTTAACATATTTACTCCAAAAAGACCAGTATGTTGCTTGAAACATGAAGCAAGGTAAACAGGTATCACTTTTATACCCAGCGTGTGTGTATAAAAATGATAGGAAACTCTCACTCCCATTCTTCAAATGACGTCGCTCACCACACCAAGCAAATGTCAGAAATGCAACAGTCGTTTCGGTATCGCTGTTTTGGTGATAAGCATTAACTATGTGTGGCGCCAAAACAGCGGCACTGAAACGGCGGCGCTGGAATGAAAAGTACCCGACCCACACTGACAGCTTAGATAGAGCATCTTGGTCGACATGGAGAAGTTGGGTCGAAGGACCACCTTCCGTGCCTTATGACTCCATAATTTGCTTTAATTTTCTTTGGACCTTTTAGTTTTATGATATAAGATTATTGGAGAGGGAGGAAAAAAGACTAGGCAGAACAATTGTTAGCAGGCAGCTATTTGATGAAATCTTCACTCACTGTCTGCTTTTGTCTCTGATTTACCGTACAAGAAATCTAATAAAAAGAGCCTGACGTTGGTTCTTGCTTTTCATTCTATTCCTTCTTTGCTGAAAGTGTTGTCTCGTGATTGATGCATGGTTTCCACCAGCACAACCTGCTCTTCAGTAGCTCATGCAGATGGCCATGGGCTCAAGCATGTTGACAAGAGTATTTGTTTCATCAGGGGATTAACAGCCAAGACCTTCTCCATGCTCTTACCTAAACATTCGGGGACAGGGAGATCAGCTGCAAGAACCATGGTTGAGATTTCAGGATCTGTGTGTCTTGGATTACCACCTATCTATTTAATTATTTCTCAGTTATATTCAGTGTTGTGATGACAGCTGCAAAATGAATGATTGATTCTCCTTCAGGTCCAGTAATGCTTTCATTTAATTAAGAAATAAGAAAGAACTTGGCTCTTACATGACCCGACCACTTACTACATTGTTTTTGAAAGACAATAACACCTATGTTTGCACTTGGGCAAATTCCCACCAGTTTATGGGGAAATAATCTGTTTTGCTGATGTTGATGAGGAACACACATATTGTCCAGATATCCTTCACATTGTGCCTTGGAATTATAAGGTCATAAGTGAAAGGAGCAGAATCAGACCATCACGTCCATCAATCATGGCTGATCTATCTCTCCCTCCTAACCCCATTCTCCAACCTTCTCCCCATAACCCGGGACACCCGTACTAATCAAGAATCTCTGCCTTAAAAATATCCAATGACTTGGCCTCCACAACCTTCTGTGGCAAAGAATTCCACAGATTCACCACCCTCTGACCTGTTACCTGTGGGATCTGTGGCCTCCATCTAGGAAGGCGGATGGAATCTGTTTGGTATTCAGTATGAAAGACAACATCCAAGTACTACACTCTGCTCATATATTATTCTTAAATGCCTACAATTGGACTTGAACCCACAAACTATTTCACAGGGCATCACATTGGATAGATGCTGACACCTTCGTAAATGACTGTGGGATGTTTTCTTATAAAGACCAATGAGATCATTGCAAAACCATTAGTGCTATCTCAGCCTAGTTCTGGGTGTGGCCATGAACAGCATGTTGGCAGCTGCAGGGAATTAAAGGGGTACTCCCATACATCTAGATTCCCTCTCCGCTGCCTCTCAGTTTGAAGAAGGGTCTTGACCCGAAATGTCACCTAATTCTTTTCTCCAGAGATGCTGACTGACCCGCTGAGTTACTCCAGCATTTTGTGTATATCTTCAGTGTAAACCAGCATCTGCAATTCCTTCCTACACACTCTGATGTGATTGCTGTTTGTCCCTCAGTCCAGAGCAAAGACCATGGCATCTAGTTGACAGGGTTGTGATTTGGACAGAGATGGCCGATTCCACCAATCTGCGTTTGAATGTTCCTTTCACTCGGGACAGGTGTAGGATTACTTTGGCAACAATGATTCTTGATTTTTGAAATTCTCTTCCCTTCTTTGCAAAGGAGCACTGCTTTGTTTGTTGTTGCCCCAAACAGGATAATCCAATGCTTGTTTTTCACAGTAATGTGTGTCAGTGTTGAAAGCCAGGCGTACTATTATGATCAATATCAGTGTGAAAGAGAACCAGGGGTTTTACCAACCAGCTACCACCAATCTCCTCAGTATTGAGTGTCCAAATGGTAACTTCTTCATTTAATGAAAGCATTACTGGGCCTGATGGCCAATCAATCATTCCATTTCCATAGTGAACATCTCTTAGCCTCAGTGAACAAATATGTATTTGGGAGGGGGGGAAGGGGAGGGATGTAGCTTTGATCTGAGTAAGCAATTTGTCATAATTAGTCAGAGTAATTAGTATTTATGAATCAATCCAAGATATGATACAAAACACTGACCATGTATTGCCTCATCCAATCCACCCCTCGCCATTCCTTCACATAACACCTTTACTCCTGACATCTTCCTGTAACTTGAAAATTGTCTGCTTCCATCTACATAGTTTCATCATGGACTCCGTCATGCTCTTATGTTGAGAAAAACACTGCCTGAAAATGTGACTGAACGTTCTTTCCTTGAAACTTAGCCCGGGCTCGACTCTGCACAGAAAATGTCTTAACTTTAGTCTATCTGAATTCACATTGACTGCAAACAGCTGAATAAATCACTCTCCACCGGTCTTTCGAGAGTAATTAGGAATAGGCAATAATTACTGGTCATGACAATGTTGCACAAAACACATAAATTAATAAAAAGCTTTCAAATTATTGGTTCATGATTAAATGGTGATTAGAAAGATCAATAGAAAAACATTTATTGAAATGTAAAAATATAACTACAATTGAATAATAATGTCAAGAAATTAATCCAGTTTGGCTTCTGAACAGCATTCTCACTTTGTCTTTTCATTACAGGACATCTGAACCTACGATGAATCATCATTTCAGGTGTGACTGCGGGTGCCAGAGGTTTATGTAGGTGTATTAAACCATATGTTTTAGGATATGAAGAGCTGCTAAATAAACGCAAGTTCAAATGTAATTATTAAATGAGCAATTAATCTCATGAATATTCATTAACTCCATGGAATGAAGCTGTACTTTTTCCAATGGGGCACCCTGATTACTAGTGTGGTTTAAGTGCAAAGCATAGCTGTGTCGCCAGATTCTCCACAAAGAAGTAGTTATGTATGTTCCGCGATGTTATTTGTGCGGCCGTGAGAATCAGCTAAGTGGGTTTAAAATCAAGTCTGCAGTGACCGATGTGGGCTAACATCAGCAGCTGCACCAGCTGCTCACTTAGAGGCGCTGTGGGGCTATCCTTAAAGGGGCAGCCCTCCAGAGGAAACCTTGTACCAACGCCCGATGGAGGGTGACAAAATGCAGTTCAAGTTAATCCAGTCTCGGATGCTAATAGATTAAAGTCTTGCACAAAGCCACCAATTCTTTTGTATAATTCCATGTTTCTGCGCGTCGCAGTTTTTCCTGCACTCTGACGGATCCACAAAAAGCAAAGCTGGTGCAGGATAACCTTGCAATCGCACTTGGACAACTTGCTCATCACAGGAATGAAGCTAATTAACCCTTTAGAGTCAGACAACATGGAAACAATCCCTACAGTTCAATTAATCCATGCTGACCAAGATGCCCCATCTAAACTAGACCCATTTGCCCGTGCGGCCTACATGCCTCTAAACACTTCCATGTACCTGCCCAACTGTCTTTTAAATGTGATTATTGTACCTTCTTTAACTATTTCCTCTGGCAGATCATTCCAAATACCTAAGGTTTCCCCTCGGGTTTCCACTCTCACCTTAAACCTATGCCGTATAATTCTTGATTCCCCTACTCTGGGTAACAGACTGTGCATCTACCTCATGTATTTCCCTCAATATTTCCTACATCTCTAGAACATCATCCCTCAGCCTGCTGCACTCTAATAAAGTCCTAGCTTGTTCAACCTCTCTCAATAGCTCAGGCCCTCAAGTTTATTCTGCATTTTGTTCCATGTTATTCGCATCAATCCTATTGCAGAATGACCAAAACTGAACAAAATATTCCAAGTGTGGCCTCGCCAACATCTTGTACAACTGTAGCATAAACTCCCCACCTCTACACTTAATTCCCCGGCTGAAGGGCAGTGTGCCGAAGGCCATCGTCATCACATTATCTACCTGTGATGCAACATTCGGGGAACTATGTACTTGTACTCGTAGATCCCTCCACTTGACAACTGTTTAGGTCCTGCCCTAATTTGCCTTTCCAAAATGCAACTGCCTACCCTTATCTGAACCAAACTTCATTTGTCATCCATCGGCTTAGCTGACCAAGACCATGCTATAATTCCTCACCATCTACGATAGCACCGATGTTTGTGTCATCTGTACACTCACATCGTGCTTCCAAGGTAAGTATATGTTCCTTAAATAACCAAAGCTGTATGCCGTGTTCCAGGTTCTCTCACAAAAACTCTGCATAATTTAGAAAGACTCCACCTCATTTACGATAAAGGACAATATTCCATTTGCTTTCTAAAATCTCTCTATTTCTTTTACAAAGCCTCAAATCACCTTGAACATCACTGTCTGGTCTAACAAATCAGCACTAATTCTTGTGGTACCACAATGAGTACATTCTCCCAACCTGATAAAGGCCCAATTATTTTTCAGCACTGTTTTTTGACAGTTACCAAATTCTTTATCCATGCCAACAAAGTACCCCCAATATCATCCACTGTCTCATCCATGTTCATCCTGCTACAATATATCCACTGTTGTTCCTTGATTCATCCCAGGGGCAGCACAGTGGCGCAGCAGCAGAATTGCTGCCTTGCAGTGCCAGAGACCTGGGTTCGAACCTGTCTACGGATGCTGTCTGTGCAGGGTTTGTACGTTCTCCCTGTGAATGCATAGGTTTTCTCTGGATGCTCCAGTTTCTTCCTGCACACTAAAGATGAACAGATTTGTAGGTTAATTGGCTTTGGTAAATTATAAATTGTCCGTAGTGTGTAGGATAGTGCTAGTGTACAGGGTGATCGATGGTTGGCATGGTCTCACTGGGCTGAAGGGCCTGTTTCTGTGCTGTGTCTTTAAAATTTAAAGTAGAGTCTAGATACATCCTTAAAAATCTTTCACAAAATTATCAAACACAATTTTCTTGCCATATAGTCTTGTCCATTCTGTCCAATCATATTATAATTTTTAAGTTTTAACTATTTTGTTAATAATAATCACCACCATATCCCCAATGTCAGCGGCTAACTGGCCTGCTGCTCGCTCCCTCTCTTTGAATAGCAATGTTATGTTTTGTAGTGTTACAATTCACTGGGACTTTTCCAGAATTCCACACCCCTATCCCAATAGCCTCTTCTTTTTGAACTTCGGTATGAAGGTTTAGTTGAGTGTAAAGACCGCTTTTTCGCAGCATGGAAATGAGCCCTGTCGCCCGGGACTAGTTCATGGGACCGGCGATTCTCCGGTGTTGCGGGGTTGAGAGCTCCTGGAGCGGGGCCTGACACCACTGCCCCGCGCGGCTGGAATGGCCGCGGGACTTTGCGAGCGCACACCGGGGGCTCCACTTTTAGTTCATGTGGATCGTCTATTTCATTCTCCTATTCCCACACAAAACGGGCTACGAGGTGGATCGTCTATTCTACAGAGGCCAATTTAAAGGCCAATAAACTACAAACCTGCACATCTTTTAGATGTGGGTAGAAACCCGAACACCCGGAGGAAACCCACATGATCACTAGGGAGAATCTGCAAACTCCACACAGCCAGCACCCGATATTAGGATCCAATCCAAGTCTCTGTCGTGTGGGGCATCAGCTCTACCAGCTGTATCAAGTCAAGAGGAACTATCATCTTTCTGTTCTATTCATTTATCTTAATACCTTTTCATTATCACTGATCATTGTTTCAGTTTCTCCATTATTTATATTATTCTACAATTCTTTTTAATGACAAGATACAAATTATTTGTGTACCTTTTTTCCCCAATTATTATCATGGAGTCACATGGCAGAGAGACTGGCCCCTCAGCCCACTGAGACCACACCACTACAATTTACACTAATCCTACATTAATCCCGTTTAAAACAATTCTCTCCACATTGTTATCAACTTCCCACAACCACACATTGAGGCCAAAGTGAGAACATACAAACTCCACAAAGGCAGCACTCGTGCTCAGGATTAAACATGGGTTGCTGGTGCTTCTTGAAGACTTCAATTTGTGCCCTAGTTCCTTGTATTCTCCCAGAGAGACCCCTTTCTTAGATCTGCCAACAAGAGTTGACTCTTCCACAGACCATAATAGCTGAATATTCTACTTCCAACTCCAAACTCCAAAAATATATATTTTTAAGGAGGCATGAAAGACTGCAGACGCTGGAATCTAGAGCACAGAATGGAAGCGCTACTGGAAGAACCCAGAGGTCAGGCAGCATCTGTGGAGGGAGATGGCCAGGAAATAGACATTTCAGGTTGAAACCCTTCATCTGGACAACATTAAAAATCCAAATGGCTTTTTAATCCAGGAGTTAGGAAGGTAACATTATCTTTACCACTCTGTTACCTTTTCACAGTACAGTATGTAACTCCTAAACATAGAAAATAGCAGGAGTAGGCCATTCGGCCCTTTGAGCCAGCACCACCATTCAATATGATCATGGCTAATCATCCAAAATCAGTACCCCGTTCCTGCTTTTTCCCCATATCCCTTAATTCCATTAGCCCTAAGAAATAAATCTAAACCTCTCCTGAAAACATTGAGTGAATTGGCCTCCACTGCCTTCTGGTCAGGTGGGGGGGAGTTCCCTCCCGCCACGGGTACCATGTAATCCCGTGCTACCCGCTCCATGGTCAGGTAGTCGGCGACTAAACCCTCCCCCACCTGGTCTGCCCCCGCAGGACCAAAAACAAGACCTGTCAAAGGGCAGGTGAGCCTCTAGCGAGCCAACGGCCATCCACACTTCAGTAGAAGTTGAGATCGCTGTCATACATAGCATTGTAAGGAATGATGATAAAGCGCACACACACACACACACACACACACACACACACACACACACACACACACACACACACACACACACACACACACACACACACACACACACACACACACACACACACACACACACACACACACACACACACACACACACACACACACACACACACACACACACACACACACACACACACACACACACACACACACACACACACACACACACACCAAAATCCTACACTTCCAGGGCGGAAGTCTGCAGGAACTGGAGGACGGAGATGTGTGGTGCGTCCGTCACCGTTCCCGTTGGAAACCAGCACCACTGCGTCACTGATCTTTTCAATGATGATAATAATAATAATAATACATTTTATTTATGGGCGCCTTTCAAGAGTCTCAAGGACACCTTACAAAAATTTAGCATGTAGAGGAAAAACATGTAAGGGGAATTAAATAAATAGTAGAGACATGACTAGTACACAAAGTAAAGACAGAATACAATTCAAAACACAATATGAGGCAATTAATGCACAGATGAAAAGGGAAGGGGACATGGGGCTAAGGATAGGCAGAGGTGAAGAGATGGGTCTTGAGGCGGGACTGGAAGATGGTGAGGGACACGGAATTGCGGATCATTTGGGGGAGGGAGTTCCAGAGCCTGGGAGCTGCCCTGGAGAAGGCTCTGTCCCCAAAACTGCGGAGGTTGAACTTGTGGATGGAGAGGAGACCAGCTGATGTGGATCTGAGGGACCGTGAGTGTTGGTAGGGGGAGAGGAGGTCAGTGAAATATGGGGGGGGACAGATGGTGGAGAGCTTTGTAGGTGAGGACCAGAATTTTGTAGGTGATCCGGTGGGAGATGGGAAGCCAGTGAAATTGTTTGAGGACTGGAGTGATGTGATGCCAGGATTTGGTGTGGGTGATGAGTCGGGCGGCTGCGTTCTGGACCAGTTGGAGTCGGTTGACGTAGGTGGAGCTGATGCCAAGGAGAAGTGAGTTGCAGGGTGGAATCAAAGATCACGCCAAGGTTGCGGGCCTTGGGAGATGGGGAGACAGTGGTGCCTTCGATGGTGAGAGTGGGGTTATTGATTTTGCTGAGTGTGGCTTTGGAGCCTATGAGGAGGAATTCTGACTTATCGCTGTTGAGTTTGAGGAAGTTATGTTGCATCCAGGTTTTTATAGCTGACAAACAGGAGTTGATATGGGGGGGGGGGGGGGGGGGGGGGGGGTGGGGGGGGATTGGTGCCGAGGTAGATCTGGGTGTCGGGTACAGGGGATAAAGATTGATAGATGGTGCTGATTTTATCAGCAGAAAAGTGGAGGAATGAGTTGCAGAGATCCGGAGTAGAGGTAGGGAGAGTGTTGGCTCGAGGCTTGAGGAGGTTGCCCACTGTGGACAAGAGGGTTCTGTGGTTTAGGCAGGGATCAGTGAATATGGAGGAGAGGTAGGCAGATTTTGCAGCAATGAGGACATCTTTGTAGTCAGTGAGGTGGAGTTTGTAAGCTTCAAGGTGAACTGTGAGAGATGATTTCTTTGTGAGTCGTTCAAGTCGGCGACCAGTCTGTTTCAGTTTACGAAGTGCAGGTGTGTACCAGGGTGAAGATGTGTTGAAAGTTACGGTTCTTGTTTTGAGGGGGGCCATAGTGTTGAGGGAGGTAGACAAGGTGGAGTTGAGATGGTTTGTGAGATCATCAGGTGAGATGGGGGCTGAGTCCAGGGGGAGAGTGGTGGAGAGGAGGTCAGAGAGATGGTGGGGATCAATGGGTTTTAGATTACGGAAGGTGATTTCTCGGAGGAAGCGGGGGCGAGGTGTCGGAGAAGGGATGGTGAACCGTACAAGCTTATGATCAGAGAGGGGGAAGAGGCACGGATGGAGGTCGAGTACCGGTTGATTTGTGGAGCAGACCAGGTCAAGGATGTGACCTTTGTCATGGGTGGGAAAGATGACGTGCTGAGTGAGAGAGAAGTTGTCAAGTAAAAAGGCGAATTCAGATGCGAGCTTGCAGGTGGGGGAGTCCATGTGAATATTTCAGTCACCAAGTAGCAGCAGACATGGGGAGAGGGAAGAGGCAAGTGTGAGGAGTTCAGTGAAGTCAGATAGGAAGGAGGGGTTTGGTTTAGGTGGTCGGTAAATGAGGATGACTGTCATGGAGGAAAGGGCTTTGAAGGCGAGGAATTCAAATGATGCTACGGGGGGGAAGGTGAGTTCAGTGATCCGAAAATTCTGGTTGAAAATAACAGCGAGGCCACCTCCAAGGCGGGAGGGGCGGGGTTTGGAAATGTAATTAAATCCAGGTGGGGATGCTTGATTGAGGGAGAAGAGGACAGTGGGTTGTTGCCAGGTCTCAGTGAGCAGAAGGAAGTCCAGAGTGTTGTGAAGGATTAGTTCATGGAGGGCAAGGGCTGATGAATGAATGATGCCTTCTGTGGCAGATTCACAACTCTCTGGGTGAAAAGTTTTTTCTCATCTAGACACCTCTCTACCATCTTTTTATCTGCTCCTGAATGGTTTCCTGTGTAACTGTGCCTTGTTCAGTCTGCTCATTTTATCTTCCTTCATTGGATTATTTATCAGTGTTAAACTCACACATTAGTAGACTGCTACCTGCCCCACTGTGGCCATATGCTTCTGTCCCGGAATAATGCCCTAATCCAGTGTACCATCCAAAGCAATGTGAGTGCCTTATGGACCTCTCCCACTTAGGCCTGTCAAGTTGCCGTTAGTCGCCTGAAAAACCAGCAACTGGAACGACGACTGTTAGATTGGAACACACACACACACATCGTTTCCTTCACCAGCCCGTTATGCAGACGGGGGCAGGGCAAGCGGGGGGAGCGCTGTCTGAGTGAAATTCATACGGTGCAAAGCCAATGTGATACAGACACACACCGCGATGAACAGCAAGATTGGCATGGTAATTAAGACGGCTAAAGCACTGTGTATGGTAAAAGTCCTTTAAAAGGGGGGGAGAGGGGGAGAAGGGGGAGAAGGAGTGAAGACAACTTTTAAGAAGCCAGAGATACACAGCTGTGAAGCTCGGCGGACATTAATATTACCGGTCGGTTATCCTTGGTTCTGAAAACTACTGCTTACGTTTTTTTCCCCAATGAGCCAATGAATTCACCGGTCGGCATCAGCTGCAGCCTACGAGAACCTCCGAGAACCTACGACCTCCTGGCGACCCACTATGACCTCCTGGCGACCAACCTACGGCACGAGAATTCTCGCTACTCTCCATGGCGGCTTCATTCTGGTCGCCGCCTATTTTTCAACATGTGGAAAAATATGTGTGACGACCATAATGAGGCTGCGACTAGTTCCCAGAATGCGGAACTCCTCGCGACCATGAAGGGGTCTCCCCGGCAACCACCCGCGAATATGTGGCGACTATGTGGCGGCTGCAGGTTGAAACATTATAGGCCTGTACCACTAGGCGACTTTTTACGCGACTGCAACTTGACAGTCGCCGGTAGTCGACAGAAAAAATGCCTAAGTGGGACCGGCCCATTATGGATCAAACTCTTCCGGTAACTCTCCCTTTCCCTGACACATTGTTAGTTGTTGTTGAAAATCTCACGGACTTTCACTAACTAACTCTTCCATTCCTATTAACTCTTGTTTATCGAATTCAAGCAGTTGAAGCCTTTATTTCTTTGATATCATTTATGTTGAACTGATTAGTTTATCTATTAAAAGTGAACCACTCTCAGCTCCTTTTACTGAATTTTCATTCATTCAGCAGGAACGGGGTACTGATTGGGGATGATCACATTGAATGGCGGTGCTGGCTCGAAGGGCCGAAGGGCCTAGCCCTGCACCTATTGTCTATTATCTATTGTCTATCCTAACTCACACTGACCACCATGAGTTTTGGAAACACAAAGTGGCACAAAATTTCCCCCACCCCCACATGCAACTAATTCTCCTTCTCACTAAATCTCTGACTTTTGCAGTTTGTGAAAGCTTCCATTCCATTTACACTGTGCTCTCTGTCACCATTCTGATCTTTTCCCAATTTCATGGCTTCATTATCATTGAGAAAACATAAACATGTGAAGTTATGGCAGGAGATTGGGAGAACACTTGGCTCTGGCACTTATCCTGACTACATGCAACAACATTCTGGTTTGCCGTTTGTTCATCCCATCAGGAAAGTGGCAAAGAGACTGTTTCTTTTTTTTTTTTTGTTGTTTCATGGGCTGAATAAAACATCAGTATTAGATCTCATTCTGAAGAAGGGCCTCAACCTGAAACGTCGATTACATCTTCGATCTAATTTTGTCTATGATTGAGAAACACAGGTGAAAGCCTAAGACCCATCGATATATACTTGACTAAGCCTGAGATATATGCAGGGGAAAGGTAGATGGTGGTGCTTTGTGAAATAATTTGAAAGGAAAGCAAAGCTCAAATATTTCTATCCTGTTGAGCAGATTAACAGTCATGTAGACGTCTTCAACTGACAAAAAAGATTGAAAGTGTTCGCACGGTGGTCTAGCATTGCAAGCTCCTGGTCTCTGCCATTCAATCTAAGTTTGAAAAATTGTCATGGTAGTAATCCCCAAGTAAAAGAAAGTCCAGCCCGTTTTAGTTGCAGTTAATAAATAAGCAAAAGAATGGACACATCAGTCATGGCAGAGAATATTGGTTTTATTTTATGACATTGCTGGTTCATCATTTGATTCCAGGCATTAGAAACTATTGCTGAGGGGTTGAAGGAAAAGCATCTGAATAGTGCCCAGTGAGCTGCAAAAAAGATACGAGAGTCCTGGCTTGTGCCTGCTTCATTGCAGTTCAGATCTATGCTCCATGCAAGCTTGAATGTCATATGGAAAACAATAAGATTAAGCTGAGGGGGGGGGGGGGGGGGGGGGGATGTCCATTCCACTTGCTAACTTTGCTTAGTTGCGGTTTCCAATGTGTCAAGAATGAGAGATTGATATACTTTGCATGTTATAAAGATGATGAATGGTGTTCAAGTGGAGACACAGAGGAACCATGCTAATCTGATGCTGCACTACTCAAAATTCCTCTGGATATCTTTGGGTGTGCTGTAGATAGACACAAAAAGCTGGAGTAACTCAGTGGGACAGGCAGCTTCAGTCTGAAGAAGGGTTTCTGCACGAAATGTTGCCCATCTCTTCGCTCCATAGATGCTGCTGCATCCGCTGAGTTTCTCCAGCATTTTTGTGTACATGAGAGGGATAGACAGAGTTGACATGGATAAGCTTTTCCTACTGAGAGTAGGGAAGATTCAAACAAGAGAACATGACTTGAGAATTAAGGGACAGAAGTTTAGGGGTAATACAATGGGGAACTTCTTTACTCAGAGAGTGGTAACTGTGTGGAATGAGCTTCCAGTGGAAGTGGTGGAGGCAGGTTCGATTTTATAATTTCAAAATGAATTGGATAGGTATATGGATGGGAAAGGAATGGAGGGTTATGGTCTGAGTGCAGGTAGATGGGACTAGGGGAAAATAAGTGTTCGGCACGGACTTGAAGGGCCGAGATGGCTGGTTTCCGTGCTGTAATTGTTATATGGTTATATGTTTATATATGATATAACATCACTGTTCAACAGAAAATATCAACATCAGGAAGCTCGTTGGTGCTCAAGGCACCTTTTGTTTTTGTTTTTAGTTTTCACTTCCCTTGTAAGGGTTTGTCACCACAGGTGTGGTACCCTTGTTTAGGGTATCAAAATCCAGAGCTACTGCCTGCAATGTGTGTGTAAGCTGGTTGTATGTTAGCTGTGCACTGGGAAATATTATTTCCCAGTCTGTGATCAGATGTTACAATCATGAAACTGGAAATAGTAAAATAGACCTTCAAATCAAATCATATCATTATATATGAATACTAATCGACTTATGCCGAACATCTCCTGTCAAACTGGCACTAGAATGTTGTAGAAGAGAATTTTATACAAGTGAGTTGAGCTACCATTGAATTGATTGATAGTCACACAGCATAGAAACAGGCCCTTCATCCCACTGAGTCCACTGTGACCCGTTCACACTAGTTTTATGTTATCCCACTTTCACATCTATGCCCTACACACTAGGAGGAATTTACAGAGGCTAATTATCCTACAAACCCACGTCTTTGGGGTATGGGAGAAACCTGGAGTACCTGGAGGAAACCCACGCAGTCACAGGGAGAAAATGCAAACTCCACACAGACAGCACATGAGGTTAGGATCAAGCCCAGCCTTTGGCACTATGAAGCAGTAGCTCCACCAGCTGTGTCGCCACACCACCCACTTTGATTGAACAGCCCAAGTACTGGGGATTTGGTCAAATGATCAATAATAACATTTTTGCTCTGCACCAATTTCCTCCCATTCAACATCATCAAATCCCATCATCTCCAGGAAAATAGAGACAAAAATATAACTGCAGATAAAAATGCAGTTAAATTCATGCATGTGACGTATAAGCGTTTCAGAACATGCACCTACTTTAAAAAAAATCAACATGGCAAGTAAATGTTTTTCTTCAGGCACAACTAATGTCTTAATTCATCCACTTAGAGACATAGAAACATAGAAAATAGGTGCAGGAGGAGGCCATTCGGCCCTTCGAGCCAGCACCGCCATTCATTGCGATCATGGCTGATCGTCCCCTATCAATAACCCGTGCCTGCCTTCTCCCCATATCCCTTGACTCCACTAGCGCCTAGAGCTCTATCTAACTCTCTCTTAAATCCATCCAGTGATTAGGCCTCCACTGCCCTCTGTGGCAGGGAATTCCATAAATTCACAACTCTCTGGGTGAAAAAGTTCTTTCTCACCTCAGTCTTAAATGACCTCCCCTTTATTCTAAGACTGTGGCCCCTGGTTCTGGACTTGCCCAACATTGGGAACACTTTACCTGCATCCAGCTTGTCCAGTTCTTTTATAATTTTAAAGGTACACAAAATTGCTGGAGAAACTCAGCGGGTGCATCAGCATCTATGGAGTGAAGAAAATAGGCGACGTTTCGGGCCAAAACCCTTCTTCAGACTGATGGGAGGTGGGGGGGAGAAGGAAGGAAAAAGGGAGGAGGAGGAGCCCGAGGGTGGGGAGATGGGAGGAGACAGATTGAGGGTTAAGGAAGGGGAGGAGACAGCAACGGCTAGCTAAACTGGGAGAATTCAACGTTCATGCCATCCGGACGCAAGCAACCCGGGCGGAATATGAGGTGCTGTTCCTCCAATTTCCGTTGTTGCTCACTCTGGCAATGGAGGAGACCCAGGACAGAAAGGTCGGATTGGGAATGGGAGGGGGAGTTGAAGTGCTGAGCCACCGGGAGTTCAGGTAGGTTATTGCGGAGTGAGCGGAGGTGTTCGGCGAAACGATTGCCCAACCTCCGCTTAGTCTCCCCGATGTAAATCAGCTGACATCTAGAGCAGCGGATGCAGTAGATGAGGTTGGAGGAGATACAGGTGAACCTTTGTCGCACCTGGAACGACTGCTTGGGTCCTTGAATGGAGTCGAGGGGGGAGGTGAAGGGACAGGTGTTGCATTTCTTGCGGTTGCAACGGAAAGTGCCCAGGGAGGGGGTGGTACGGGAGGGAAGGGAAGAATTGACAAGGGAGTTGCGGAGGGAGCGGTCTTTGCAGAAGGCAGACATAGGGGGAGATGAGAAGATGTGGCGAGTGGTGGGGTCACGTTGGAGGTGGCGGAAATGGCGGAGGATTATGTGTTGTATTTACCAGCTGGTGGGGTGAAATGTGAGGACTAGGGGGACTCTGCCCTTGTTGCGAGTGCGGGGATGGGGAGAGAGAGCAGTGTTGCGGGGTATGGATGAGACCCTGGTGCGAGCCTCATCTACGGTGGCGGAGGGGAATCCCCGTTCCCTGAAGAACGAGGACATTTCCGATGCCCTGGTGTGGAATGTCTCATCCTGGGAACAGATGTGGCGTAGGTGGAGGAATTGGGAGTAGGGGATGGAGTCTTTACAGGGGGCAGGGTGGGAAGATGTGTAGTCCAGATAGCCATGTGAGTCAGTTGGTTTGTAGTGTATTTCGGTCAGAAGTCTGTCCCCTGCGATGGAGATGGTGAGGTCAAGGAATGGTAGGGAATGCATTTCGTTGTCTCTGTACTGTACACTGACAATGACAATTAAAATTGAATCTGAATTGAATCTGAATCTGAAGTGTCGGAAATGGTCCAGGTGTATTGGAGTGCCGGATGGAAGTTGGTGGTGAAGTGGATGAAGTCAGTCAGTTGTGTGTATGTGCAGGAGGTGGCCCCAAAGCAGTCATCAATGTAACGGAGGTAGAGGTCAGGGATGGGGCCCTGGTACATATTGTCAATGTAACGGAGGTAGAGTTTTATAATTTTATATGTTTCTATAAGATTGCCCCTCATCCTTCTCAAAGTCAGAGAGAAATTCCTGGGAATTCTTTGTCATAGAATAAGACACAAAAAATGAAAAGAATCTCTTGGCAGAACACTAAATATTAATCCTCTCAGGTGTTTTAAAAAAAAAACCTCTCATTCCTCCTCCTGTTGTAACGTTTGTCGTCTCATTCCCTATCCTATAATGCCTGCGATGAATTTCTAATGTTCTTATTGGCAGTGCGACCACAGGGCTCAACTGTGCCTGAGTGGGAGTTACAAACGCTCTATTCACCAGGGAACACTTTGATAAATGACTAGGTCCACAGCCTGTCGTAGCATTGCTGTGTGTCTTCAGGGATCTTATAGTCTCTCACTCCTTCTGATGGTTAACCTGTGCGAAGGCAACAATCAATTTAACTGATCAGATCCTAAAAACAAAACCAAAGACACCAACAAAAAATGGTGAATAGACAATTGCATCAAGAGTTAAAGAAAAATTATGTTCGTAATAATCAAAAAAAAATTAACTTAAATTTAAAGGCAGATGCCTCGAAATAAATTCCCAGTTTTGTTTTCCTTTCATCTGTTTTCAGGAATGGGACAACTGTGCACAGAACAAAAAGAACTAATTTTGATATAAAATAATCAAACGTGTGTAAATCTCTGATCCATATCTTATGAAAGTCCAAAACCACTTTATTGTCTGTGCAGACACAAGAGACTGCAGAACGACTCAAAATGTCATCAGTCCATTTTCCGCCACAGGTGCTGCATGACCCGCTGACTTCCTTCAGCACTTTGTTTTTTTTTGTTCATTGCCATTGATTATTTTCAGAATGCAGTCGTTATTATTTTGGGTGCAAGTGTGGCAGACTTATTAGTACAGAGCAAGATTTCAACTCCAACTGAGATAAGCGCTGAACTAATCTGTCCTACTCCTATCATTGTTGGTTCAGCAATATGAATGTTGGGTTAGGACAGTAATAATTCTCATGGTCTGCTTTAAATAAAACTTCAAGGTAACTTTGGTTTAATGAATCTCTAGAAAACAACAGTGTTGATAGTTTGAGCACCACCTTTGTAGAGTCGCAGCTGTACAGCACGGAACCAGGCCCTTCGACCCATATTATTCGTGCTGACTAAGTTGGGCTGGTCCCATTTGCCTGCATTGATCTGATAGCCCTTTAAACCCTTCATATGTATATATCTGTCCAAATGTCTTTTGAAAGTCACAATTGTATCTACTTCTATAGCTCCTCTGACAGCTCATTTCAGACTACCCTCTGAGTGGAGAAAGTTGCCACTGAGGCCCCTCTTTAATCTCACCCCTCTCACCTTACCATAGAAACATAGAAATTAGGTGCAGGAGTAGGCCATTCGGCCTTTTGAGCCTGCACCGCCATTCAATATGATCATAGCTGATCATCCAACTCAGTATCCTGTACCTGCCCTCTCTCCATACCCCCTGATCCCTTTAGCCACAAGGGCCACATCTAACTCCCTCTTAAATATAGCCACTGAACTGGCCTCAACTATCTTCTGTGGCAGAGAATTCCAGAGATTCTCCACTCTCTGTGTGAAAAATGTTTTTCTCATCTCGGTCCTAAAAGATTTCCCCCTTATCCTTAAACTGTGACCCCTTGTTCTGGAGTTCCCCAACATCGGGAACAATCTTCCTGCATCTAGCCTGTCCAACCCCTTAAGGAAGTTTGTAAGTTTCTATAAGATCCCCCCTCAATCTTCTAAATTCTAGCGAGTACAAGCCGCAGTCTATCCAATCTTTCTTCATATGAAAGTCCTGACATCCTAGGAATCAGTCTGGTGAACCTTCTCTGTACTCCCTCTATGGCAAGAATGTCTTTCCTCAGATTAGGAGACCAAAACTGTACGCAATATTCAAGGTGTGATCTCACCAAGACCCTGTACAACTGCAGTAGAACCTCCCTGCTCCTATACTCAAATCCTTTTGCTGTGAATGCTAACATACCATTCCCTTTCTTCACTGCCTGCTGCACCTGCATGCCTACTTTCAATGACTGGTGTACCATGACACCCAGGTCTCGTTGCATCTCTCCTTTTCCTAATCGGCCACTATTCAGATAATAGTCTACTTTCCTGTTTTTGCCACCAAAGGGGATAACCTCACATTTATCCACATTATACTGCATCTGCCATGCATTTGCCCACTCACCCAGCCTATCCAAGTCACATTGCAGCCTCCTAGCATCCTCCTCACAGCTAACGCTGCCCCCCAGCTTCGTGTCATCCGCAAACTTGGAGATATTGCATTCAATTCCCTCGTCCAAATCATTAAGCCATGCCCTCTAGTTTTAGAATCATCTACACTGTGAACCTTGACTTGATCTATGCCTCTCATAATCGTGTGCAACTCGATAAGGTCACCACTCTGACTTCTATGCTCCAAAGAACAAAGGTCCAGCATATCCAACACTTACTTCCTATGCTCAAGTCTGCATATCTAAATAACATCCTGGTGATTTTTTTCAAAGCCCCTTCCAACTTAATGACATCCTTCCTCTGGTTGGCAATCAGAACAGCACACATTGCTCCAAGTGTGGTCTCACCAATAACTAGCATCACAGAACAGGCCCTTCGGCCCACCCACCATCAAACATGAGGGGGAACTTCTTTACTCAGAGAGTGGTAGCGGTGTGGAATGAGCTTCCAGTGGAAGTGGTGGAGGCAGGTTCGTTGGTATCATTTAAAAATAAATTGGATAGGCATATGGATGAGAAGGGAATGGAGGGTTATGGTATGAGTGCAGGCAGGTGGGACTAAGGGGAAAAAGTTGTTCGGCACGGATTTGTAGGGCCGAGATGGCCTGTTTCCGTGCTGAAATTGTTATATGGTTATATGGTTATATGGTTAACATATGGACTTTATATGTAAACGTTACACTGCATCCTTCCGCTTGCACTCCTATGGTCTGGTTTGTACAATTAATCATTTATTGCACGATTTTATTGTTACGTTGTTGCATTAAGCTGCAGCAACAAGTTTATCTTATTATCAGTCTGAAGAAAGGTCTTGACCCGAAACGTCACCCATTTCTTCCCTCCAGAGATGCTGCCTATCCTGCTGAGTTACTCCAGCATTTTGTGTCTATCTTCGGTTTAAGCCAGCGTCTGCAGTTCCTTCCTACACAATAAGTTTCATCGTTTGATTCCCAGGGTATATGACAATTATACATTTTGACTCTTGAGGTAAGAGGAGGGAATGAAAGGTTTGTGAAGGACTTTACAGAGCACGAGGTGTGGGAAACTGCAGGCAAAAAGAGGGGATAGAATACAAGAGAGTGAGAGGTTTTGGGCTGAAGGGCATCACAGCTGTGAATGTGGCTAGTGACAGTGAGCTATGAAGCCACAAAGACAGTTAAACACCAAGATGAAAAGCTGAAGCCATTCAGGAAGCGATGAATGAGAAGTGTGAGAATGATGAGTTAGCAGAGTTGCTGCAAGTTAGAACACGTATTTGATCACATCCATAGATGCTGTTGCTAAAGGGCGGTGAGTTGATGAGAAAGTTGGGCCAAGGATGGATTATTGATGACCTTTAAATATGTTGGCTAAAAAGAGGATCCTTTGCAAGAGATGATCGAGCTATTTTGCAGAGCTAAAAGAATGGAACAAATGGAAGATGATCAGAGTACTGGGAAGAGGATTTGCAAGGTCAGTAAAATTCAAATTCAAGTGAGAGGTTTTTAAGGTGGAAAGAGGGATGGACAGGTCCAGAGGCCCACGGAGGGAATGGCCGAGAGACGAACACAAATGTTAAGGGCCTGTTCCACGAGCATGCGACTCCATACGGCAAGCGCGACCGAACCAGAAGCGGGGGCCACATGGAGGTCGAGTGAGTGACATGAAGTTCGAGCGAAGTCCGCGGGAAGTTTGCGCGTGACGTACGGCGTTGAGGCGACTGCGGGCCGGCAGGCCGTTGCTGCGTGGAATTTTTGAACACGGTCAGTTTTTCGGAGCCCCGCGCAATGTCGGGACCAGCTCCGCACAACTCCATACGGCTCCGGCGATCGAAGTGAGACCGGCCCCGCGAGGCTCAAGCGACCGCGTTAGGTCGCGCTTGCCGCATGCAGGTGCATGCTGGTGGGACCGGCCCTATAGGTCGCGCTTGCCGCATGGAGTCGCATGCTCGTGGGACAAGCCCTTAACCAAGGGTTTCACATAAAGATATTAAACTGTTTCGTATTTGATTGACTAGGAAATATTCTGCAGTATTAAAATTCCACTACTATTCTGGAAAACTTCAACCAACACTAACAAGCAGACAAAATGATCATTTATCACATTCAGTGTCTGCGGGATTTCACTTGTGAAAATGATTGGCCTGTATAACTAACTGCATATCGTTGCATATGAGGATGTGAAAATTGCAGGATAAATGTTGGTATAACACCAGAGGAGTACATAGAGTTCAGAATCAGAGGAGGTTTCATGCTAAATTCTTCTGGTAGTTGAGTGGAGTCTTTAATGTTTATCTATGTGGGAAATCACCTCCATTTAAAGCAGGAAGGTGTCTTCAGGAGATGTAGACGCAAGGAACTGCAGATGCAGGAATCTTGAGCAAAACACACAAAATGTTGGTGTAACTCAGTGGGTCAGGCAGCAACTCTTGCTCAAGTGGAGTTGTGCAAAAGAATGACCATCTGGGGTAAAAGGCTTTGTATGTTATCAGCATCTTCAAGAGGAAGGATGACATTGAGCAAAAGAAGACAGCATTTTCAGAGCTGAGGGGTTTTCTCGTTCTCCCAGTAACTCAGAGAGAAACTTGCCACATATTTTATGACTGGTGGTTTAGACAACCAGAGATGCTGATATGTCATCATACAGATTCTTCCTTCCGATTAAGGATAACAGGCTTTCACTGTGGGACTGCAGATTCAGAAGTGGCAATATTGTGGAAAACACATATTCTTGCATAGATGGGGCAGAACGTAATGTGTACTCCTGATACATGCACCTGAGTTTTTCGATACTATTTCAAATGCTCCTCCACTTTGACCTGCCGTGGGGCTCAGGTTCTCAGGAGTTCTAGGGGATGTTGTACATCTTCAAGGAAACTTTGAATATATCCTTGAATTTTTGTCTCCTTCTGCCTGGCAATCCTCACCTATGACAGATCTTGGAATAGAGTTGGAAGGAACTGCAGATGCTGGTTTACACCAAAGATAGACACAAAATACTGGGGTGACTCAGTAACTGGAGTAAATACAGGCGGCATCTCTGGATAGACGGAATGGGTGATGTTTCGGGTCGTGACCCTTCTTCAGACTGAGCATCAGGGGAGAGGGAGATACAGGGATAAGGAAGGGAGAGTTGTGAAAACGAGATATCAAAGGAGATGAGTTGAAGGAAAATGTAGAACATTTGATAGCTCGGAGAAGGTGACAACAAAGCACTCAGAGATAAAATGTAATCAGGAGAACAGTCAGACTGGTCAGAGAACTAGGGAGGGGGAGGGATGGAGAGAGAGGGGGTTACTTGAAGCGAATATTCATTCTGCTGGGGTGGAATAGGTGACATTTCGGGTCGAGACCCTTCTTCAGACTGCCAATAATATCATAGTAGGCAAAAAATGCTGGAGAAACTCAGCGGGTCAGGCAGCATCTATAGAGAAAAGAAATAGGTGACGTTTTGGGTCAAGACCCTTCTTCAGACTCTCCATCGATGCTGCCTCACCCGCTGAGTTTCTCCAGCATTTCTCGTCTACTTTTGATTTTTCCAGCATCTGCAGTTCCTTCTTAACCAAAAATATCTACGTATATTAAAATTCTATGATTTTAAGTTCTGTTTTTGCAAAAATATGTTTGCTGAAGAAGGGTCTTGACCCAAAACGTCACCCATTCCTTCTCTCCAGATATGTTGCCTGACCCGCTGAGTTACTCCAGCTTTTTGTGTCTATCTTTGGTTTAAACCAGCACCTGCAGTTCCTCCCTACGCACTTTGTTTGCTGATTTATTTCTGACTTACCTAATCACAGGCAATCTAACATGGAAAGAACAGTGGGACCCACAGGGCTGCCTGTGTATTGGTGGGCCACCTGCACTGTTCACCACAAGTTGTGGGAGCGAGGCTCAGCGCTCAGGCTGCGAGGCAAAAACAGTTTCACACACAATATACGGATGCTGTATCTTTAATTGCCCTGGGGCTCAACCACAGTGACAATGCCACAGCCCTATCATCCTGTAAGTGATTTGCTTTTGCACCTCATTATCTCTCTGTGCCTGGGGGAAACTGCCTCTATCAGTTATCACTAATTGTATCGAAGTGGTGGTAATTTGAGGGAGCTTGCTTGCTGTATGTGTCTGTGTCAGCTGTAGCAGCTCACAGAGTGGAGCCTCTCACCTCACTGCTCCTGTACTGATGGGCTGTGTGTTTGGCAACAGAGTTAATGAGGGAGCACAGTGTTTAGACAAGGCAAGAGATACAAGGAGATACCGTTCCTGTATTCAAGTTCTAAAGAGTGAGACATACGGAAAGGTAAACCTTTCTGTAGCCTTGGGCCACAGAATTATTGGCTGGTGCTTGGCAGGCGTTTGCTGTCATTGATAGCTTGTGGAACTGTGACATTTTTGTAACCCTTTTTAAACAATCAATCTGCATTCTAACACAAGCTCCTGATGGTAAAACGATACCCCGATTCCTTTACAGAGTTACTTAAATCAGCCACTGTGTTGCCAAGAAACAATCCTGTAAAAATAAGGGGTTTGAACCATGGGCTTTGAGCCTGTGTCTATACCACTTCACATTGTGAAACTTAGACTACTGTGTTTCAATCATTTATATTTGGAACAACCAACTCATGTCACAGCCTCAACATTCAAGATACAAGATACAAGATACAAGAACCATTATGCTAATCAATAAATCAGGAACTGATAGAATAGGAAGATGGGATATATGCAAACAAATGTTATTTGATAATCCGACTGATATTTCCTTCTTCCTCTCAGTCTGAAGAAGGGTCTCGACCTGAAACGTCACCTATTCCTTTTCTCCAGAGATCCCAGCCCATTTTAAGATGAAAATTTAAATTCTCAACTCGCCATTGATAGGATCTGAACTTGCATTCTTTGGATTACAAATAATAATAGTCGCTGCATATCTCTCATTGGCACATTAATAATATGAGAATCGATCGAGAAGGTTTGACTCGTATTCACTGGACTATTGATGAATGAGAGGTTATCTCATACATTGTATTTCGAGAGGGATGGATACAGAGAGGACAAGGACCTTGAACATTCCACCTTTGAGCAGTTATTCCAATGAAATCAGCCAACCATATACAGCCTCCAATACATCTCGGATTATTGGATGCCCTCTGATGCAAATACACAACATGGCTCTTTATCAAAGCTTGGATGAGTCAACAACTTCAGTTCTGATAGTTTAGTTTAGAAATACAGCGTTGAAACAGGCCATTCGGCCCATCAAATCGACACTGACCAGTGTATCCCGGGCACTAGCATTGCCCTACATACACACTAGGGACAATATACAATTTTACCAAGCCAATTAGCCTACAAACCTGTGCATCTTTGGAGTGTGGGAGGAAATCAGAGAACCCGGGGAAAATCCACGCAGGTCATAGGGAAAATATACAAACTGTACCCAGTGTCAGGATCGAACCGGCACATTTGTGCTCTATGGCAGCAACTCTACTGCTGCACCAATGCATCGCCCTGATCAACTGAACCTTTTCTGGCTTCTTCTACATCATTTCATTCCCCACACATTAAATAAAATGTGCACAATTCTGAATATGACATTATGCTAATTACGTGCTTGGTCTGAAGCCAAATTAGCCCTTCATTCAAGATTTGCTTTCTTCTATAACTCTGAGAATTAAAGATTTTTTAAACACGACCCTATGCAATGGCAGGGACATGCTCAGAGGTTGAGGATCTTCCTGGCAGCACGTTGCTTAACACTAATGAGGTAAATGATACACTAGGATAAAAGGTTTTAAATTAAAAAATTGGCACCTTCAAGCCGATACCACAAGGAATGCACTATCATTGGCTAATAAAACCCTCTGTCTAAAATGGAAGCAATATGAAAGAGCACAGTGGCTCAGCAGTAGAGTTGCTGCCTTACAGTGAACCCCGGGTTGATCCTGACTATGTGTGCCATTTGTGTGGAGTTTGCACATTCCCCCTATGGCCGTATGGGTTTCCTCAGGGTGCTCCTGTTTTCTCCCATATCGCAGGTTTGTAGGTTCATTGCTCCTGTAAATTATCCCCAGTGTGTAGGATAGGACTAGTGTGGCTGCTGATCGCTGGTCGGCATGGACTCGGTGGGCCGAAGGACCTGTTTCCACGCTGTATCTCTAAAACTAAAACTGACACATAGCCCCTTTAAGGGTTGTATTTAATGGATAAGCATTGTTATAAAATATGATGATTGCTTTTAGTTGAACAAAATGAGTTTTTCTCCATATAGATTAAGACAAAACAACTAAGGACCTTTCACGGCAGGCTAAATTTTAATCTAAAATTTATCTAGATTTAATGAAGGAAACTGGGTAGAATTACTTGTTAAAACATGACCATAGCAGTGTCTTTGTATAAAGGCATCTCAGAAATAGTACCTTAAATGAATTGGCAATAAAAGGGGGCTTAGACCAAGCAGCAGGAACTCCATTAAAAGGCAGCTAATCACCAAGGAGGTGCTATTCACGATCCCAAACTCTGCACGTTCCTCTGCCTCTGCACAAACCAGAATTCATAAAGTAACATATTTGTAATAAAGAAACTCGGCATGAAAGAATAGCTCAAGCTCTTGTTTGATTAGCAGTTGATAATAACTCCACAGTCAGGAAGCCCCATTGTGGAACTGGCTATATCATTTTGGAACATACTGTAAGTAATGCGCTCACTGGGTTTTGAAATGTTGGGTTTTGAAATATTGCAGCCTGAAGAATTAATTATGTTTCAAAAGATTAGAATTGGTAATGCATTTTGATTAGGTCTTAAGATCAGAATGTTTTCTTTATTTTATTCATTTGCAGGATATGTGCTTTCATTATGTAGCTTGGATTGTCCATGTGCATTTGGCCTTGAGCTAGAGCTGGCCTCATTGTTGGTCACTTCAGAAGATAGTTCAGAGATAATATGGGGATTGGAATATATGATCAACAGAGGCTATTATGGAAACATGCATGTGTTTGGGACCCATTCGCTACATTTTGTCTCATAACTAATCTAATTTTAGTTAGTAAGTACATTTGGGGCAATCACAGAGATGTAAAGAAACAAAGTTAAAGATGCCAGGATTCTGTTCCTTAGCTCGGTCTTTTGACCCCAACAAAATACCTTTAGTTTAGTTTAGATATTGGGTTTTGTTTAAAGATGAGTGGGGAAACAGGCCCTTCAGCCCACCAAGTCCATGCCGACTAGCGATCACCCCGTACACAAGCACTGTCCTACAAACTAGGGTCAATTTTACTATTTTACAAAAGCCAAATAAACTACAAACCAGTATGTCTTTGGAACGTGGGAGGGAACCGGAACACCCTAATAAAACCAAAATGGTCACGGGGAGAACGTACAAACTCCGTACAGACAACACCCGTGGTCAGGAACGAACCCAGTTTTCTGGCGCGATAAGACAGCAACTTTACCACTGCACCACTGTGCTGCAGTTAATGCTACTACCTAGCACCGTACTTGTAGGAGTCAACATCTTCAGGAAAGTGAAACAAATGCATGCGATAAAATAATCACATACAATGTTTTAGTTGGGTGTCGAGGAAATAGAAAATCTTATAGTGGGTGCACAGAGCAGGGAAAACACTGCTCAGTAGGGGAAGGGAAACCATTTTTGCTTTGAGTGGATTCTGAAGTGACAGAGGACCCGACTCAAAACGTCACCTATCTATTCTCTCCATTGATGCTGCCTGACCCGCTGAGATACTCCAGCACTTTGTGTATGGCATATGGATTGTTAATTATGTACTGAACTTGTACATGCCCAACGTACATGTTTATCAATCTGCTGTCCAATATAAACAGCCCAGCACACACAAGTATGAGGTCATTTATTTTGTGTCCCCTAATACTGGCAGGATATATACAGTAACTAGAAGGGATCTTCTCAGAATTGATGTAAAGAAGAAGCTTTGGGTGCAAGTTTATATCTTCCTGGAGATGGCACTTAGCTTGCTTGCCTTCATTAGGCAAGGGGTTTGAGTTGGGATATCATGTTTCAGCAGATCAAGGCATTGGTTAGGCCACACTCGTAATATTGTGCACACATCCAGTCACCACACTATTCGAAGGATCTGATTCCCCAGGAAATTGCTTTAGTCACAAGGAGAGATTGGAGAGGCTGGGATTGTTCTCACTGAATCACAGGAGGCTGAGGGATGAAATTATAGAGGCTTATAAAATTATGAGGAGCATTGATAATCCTTTTTCCATAGATAGGGGAGTCTAAAATTAGAGGACATAGGTTTTAAAGGAGATGTGAGGTGCAAG
The DNA here is from genome assembly GCF_028641065.1 of Leucoraja erinaceus. Classification (NCBI taxonomy): domain Eukaryota; kingdom Metazoa; phylum Chordata; class Chondrichthyes; order Rajiformes; family Rajidae; genus Leucoraja; species Leucoraja erinaceus. The sequence continues at coordinate 26,114,306 of NC_073406.1, read as the reverse complement.
TGTTTCATACAAAGTGTGTTGAATAAATAGAACAAGCTGCCTGAGGAGGGAATTGAGGAATTGAGCCAGGTACAATCACAGCATTTAAAAAGCAGTTGGACAAGTACGTGGATAGGAATGGACTAGAGAGATATGGGCTAAATGCAGAGGAATTAGATTAGCATAGTTAGACTTCTCTGTTGGGTGAGTCGGGCTGAAGGACCTGTTTTTTTGCTGGACAACGTAATGACAATGACATTTGAGACAATGGCCATTATTGTGGGACTTTCCCTTTTGTACGTACTTCTAGGAGGAAGACAATTATAAATGTTCAACATCAGGATAATCTTAAAATTCAGACAAGCGATGGAACTGAAAGACAAATCTTCTCTTTGCCTGAGATTTATCCCGTGGTTGAGGGTTATTAAAATGAATACAGACGTTTACATATTGATTTTTT